>NC_092875.1:108986264-109343082 GCF_028372415.1 Notamacropus eugenii
TTTGTATCCTCTGTAAAATGTATGTTTCCTTGTTTTCTGCTAAATCTACTTTTCTATGAAATGAGGGCAATGAGGTGGCTGCTGGGCTGGAGTCAAGGCTACCTAAGTTCAAACCTGGCCCCTGGCAGTTTACTGGTGTGTCCTGGGCAAGACAGTAAAATGAAAGTAGTAATACCCATATCCTACAGTTGTTGTGACGATCAAAGGAAATATTGGTTAAGAGATTAGCACAGTGTCTTGCTCGTAGTGGTGCTTAATCCAAAGTGTGCGGAAATGAAATTGATGGTTTCTCACACACACACACACACACACACACACACACACACACACAGACATATTTACTAGAAGAAATTAGAGGTAGATAAAGTCATTGCCAAGGACTGAACCAATGAATTTCATATGTGTATGTATGTACACCGTCATATATTTAAATGTCTTATGATTTCTATTATTTTAGTCAGAAAAAATCTTCTGGTAGAATAAAGCATATGTATACGAATACATAAAACAAAATATATGTTACTCATTATTTGAGTACTCATTATCTGAGGCCTCAAAATTATAAGGCTCCATGTTGCTTGAGCCTGGCTTTGTTTGATGGTAGCTGATTAGGCAATGCCCAGGGAGAAAACTTCTACCAATCAGAGGATCAGCAATTATCTTGAAGTTTATAGTGACAGAATATTGCCCAGAGGATTGAAAGGTGAAGTTAACTGTCTAGTGTGTTTTATTGGCAGAATCTGAACTCAGACTTTCTTGTTCCAGAGTCCAGTCTGTTATCCTGCCTCCCCTGGAAGTTCCTGAAGGAAACCACAATTGTAACATGAATATATGTTCCCGAATTCACCACCTATAAAATTAGGTGCTACCATCCCCACTTAACACTAACATATTTCCAACAACATCCTGTTTTGTCTTTGTCTGATCAGGTGACCCTGGACAAGTCATTTTTCCTTTATTGCCTCAACTGTAAAATGGGGATGATAATAGCAGCTCCCTCTCCCAGTTGTGGGAATCACATGAAGTAATTGTAAACTGCTCATCAAGGGCTTAGCATTGTGCCTGGCACAGAGTTAATTGCTACGTAAATGGGAGTTATTCTTATCATCACTATTATTATTTCTACATACAGGAAAAGAACCAAGCCCCACCATTACACTGTTGCAAGCTTCAGGGAGTTTCCTATGTGCTACTTGCACTTATACCACTAGGCGTCAGCAGTGGGTCTAATGCCAGACACCCTCAGACCTAGAGCCACACCCCTTGAACTGAAAGCACTTTGAGAGCCCTATTCCTGACTGGAGGAGACCAAGGGCTAACCCTCAGATTTTGTCCCACTAATGTTTGCTTGAAATGTGTTCCATTTGTGTATGGTTAGTTTTCTTATTGCTTTGCAGTCCCCTCTAACTTACTCTTACCAGGACATAAGAGGCATCTATTTAGCATTTGCTGATAATAAATGGGGAAGAGTCCCTGAATGCCAATTCAACGGTTTTTCTATTTTAAGTAAACGAGTGTTTTTCACCACTACCATGTGATGGCAAACATTGATAATGACATGGCGCCTCTTTGGAGCAATACGTTTATCTCCTCCACAGTCACTCATCTTTGAGTCCCAACTCGTGAACCAGCCTTTTCACATGCAACACAAAGACAGAAGCACCTTCTCCCTCATACAAAAAAGCACTGATGAACTAAGCAGAGGTTCCTGAGTATTCTCCAAGGAAACCCTCAAATTGTACAACTCACTCCTGCAAGTATTCCAACAACACAACTTTGTGATGTTCCATTTTCAGGAATTATAGAAGATCAAAAACTGGTCACTTGACCATTTGAATTAACTTCCTAAATTTCTCCACCTCAGTTCTCTGCCAATGTGATTTTATTTCAATGACATATAATCACAGACTGAAAGGTCCCTTGGTCAAGGCAGGTTCACCCCTGAACGTGTCCATCGCTTCCCTTAATGAATTTCTCAAAATATTTTGTTGACAGCCTCGTTATCATGAGCAGTTATTGTCAAGGGAGAATCAGAGAATTTCCAAATTAAAAGAAACCCAGTCACCACTTAATTCAAACTACATACTTGATAACATATGATGATTGTCACTTAACTGTCAACCTCTGGTTAAAGACTTCCAACAAGACCTTCCACTACCAACAATGGCAGTCATTCCACTTTTGGATAGCTCCAATTCCTTCAGCATTTTTCTTTAGCTCAAACTCAAATTTAGGCTTAATGTATACATTGATTTCAGGTCTGCCCTTGGGGGTCAAACAAAACAAATCTAATTTCTCTTGCATATTTTGGGCCTTTCATGTACTTAAAGAGAATTATTCTATTACTTCCTGCTCCAATCTTGCCAGGATAAACACTTTAACCACTTGTTCAGCCAATCTCAAGGTATCATGTGTTACAAGCTCTTTATTATGAAAATTAACCATATCTGGATACTGTCCTGCCCATCAACATCCTTCTGAAAATGTGGGCTTCAGCAAAGAACACCAGACTATTCTTTGGATTTGACCAAGGGATGACCACCTCCTTATTCCAAAAGCTTTACCTCTCTTTACATTACAAATTCACTAATCCTCTCAGATCTTTTCCCAGGCAAAGTGCTCAATATATAGTACCTCAGAATTTTATTTCTGAAATGCAAGTGTCAGATTTACAATATTGAAATTAATCTTATTATAATAAGCACAATATTCAAAGCCAATTAAGATCCCTTCCATTCTTTCTTTTCCTTTTAAAAAAATATCAGGACAGTATTTATTCTTCTGAAAGCCTTCCTTTGCTAAACAGTCTTACAAATATCAGTGACTGGTTCAGCAATCTTACCTAGCAACTGTATCAGTTCCCAGGGATGTACTTTTCTTAGGCTCCACGATTCTAATTCATCAAGGATATGTCTGACATCTTTACTTAATTTGCTAATGAAATAAATTTGTATAAATTTATGAATATAGAGTATATGTTTCCTAATTGGTACCAATTTGCTAATGAGCCATCTTGATTCTGTCCCTTCTTCTTCAAAGGTTTCTCAAGCAGAGAAAAATGAAAGAGTAATAACTGGGCAGCTCTGTCTTTTTTCTACCTTTGTCCAGTTTTATCTCATCTGCTCTGGGTAATGGGCAGCAATCCCTAGTTTCATCTTCATCTGAGACTTTCCCTTCTGATCCTTCCCCTTGCCATGACCGTTTCTCTTCAGCTGATGAGGGCTCCTCTTGTCTTGACAGCTCTCTTGGTCCACTCTCAATTCCTGCTTTGATTCTCTTCGCAAAGACGTCTGCTACGTTGTACGTAGGCAACATGTGGTTCCAAGGTGTTTATTGTCAATGTGGGGACCTGCCTGGGATCCTGGACAATCTTGTAGACTCTCAAGTTGCACAGATTTCCATCTTCTTGGTCTTCGATGGCTTCCTATGGATCTATGATCATGTGTGGTCCTGTCACATCAAGATTTCTTACCACAACTACATAATAGGCTGAAGACCTCAACAATGATCTGTGTTCTCCACACGTTTGCCCTTTAGGTGGGACTCCTTCCAATATGTCATCTTCCCATTCATGCTATGTCTCTATGAGTGAATATGCCTTGGTTTTGTGGAGCGTACTTGCACTTTTTATTTTTTTACTGCATTACTCCATTGGTAAGATTTACTTTTTTGCTTACTTTATAGGTATATTCCTTTTACAAGCTTATTCCCTTTTTTACTACTAATATTACTGCTACTGCTACTACTACTACTACTAGTACTACTACTACTACTACTACTACTACTACTTATATTACTATTCCTACCTCTACTACGATTCCTACTACAACCACTACTACTGCTACTACTACTACTACTACTAGTACTTATATTTCTATTCCTACCACTACTACTATTCCTACTACTACTTCCTGCTACTACTACTACTACTGCTACTACTACTAGTACTACTACAGCTAACATTTATATAGAGCATTAAGATTTGTAAGAACTTTATACATGTTAAATCACTTGATTCTTTCTACACCTCTGTATGTTGGGAGCTATTATTCTGGTTTGTCAGATGAGGAAATTGGGATAAAGAAAGTTTAAGTGAGTTGATCATGGGCACATCATTAGTAATTGTCTGGGGCAGGATTTGTACGCAGGTCATACTGACTCCAAATCTAGTACCTTATCCACTGCATCAACTCATCCCATCCTTTATAGGTTTACTTTCCTTACAGATTTACTCCTATAACAACTCTTCCCTCCATGGTCTCTTTTTCCTTCACAGGTTGATTCACTTTATATTTTAACCTCTTAAAAACTTGATAGTCACACTTACCTATTTTCTCTGAGTGCTCTAAGCAGCAGATAGGCAGACATCCAATTTTTCTGTTCCTTCTGTCCTTACCAGTGTGTTTCACTTTCCTTTTCTTATTTACTATACCTTCTGCATTTCCTCGAGTATTCTTCCTCCCTTTTGAGACTTTTTCCTTGATCCTTCTTCATCTGGAGTCCTCATTAGATGGAATCCAACTCTTCTTCCATGAGTTCAAGTCAATCTTCAATTGTGCCTCAAATTTTCTTACTTTCTTCTCCCCAATTCCAATCTCTGGCCTTCTTCACCCATCCATCTATAGTCTTCTCTGTCTTCTTTTTATTGAATTTATTTTTTCTTTTTCTAATCTTTTCTGTCCTTCGCTTTTTGAAGCTGGGTTCCTGGGGATGTTGTGGTCATGATATGAGAGATTGTTGGGTGGAAAGGTTGTTTGCCATCACCACTTGCTGCACCTGGAGTCACTCCTGAGTCATGCTCTCTAAAGAATGCTGCTGCTCCTAAATCAAGAACTGTCAAGGTGATACTAATTCAATTAGCAGACCTCTCCTGTGATCTGGGATTTTTTCTTCTTTCACGAGGATGTCATTGTATTTCCTTGCCATCTGCTGATTGCAATAAAGAGTAGAATATTTCCCTAGCATTCTCCTTAGTAGCAATTATTGTTGGTGATGGAATGAATTTGTCCCCAAATGTTTAAGAAAGTTTAACTAATACTATTTTTATTTACTCATATATCTCCTTTTGCATTTGACACTCTCCTCAAAATGTCTATACCATGACTTGCTCACCCATGTCTTCCTCCTACTGAGTAGACACCTGCTACACAAACCCGCTGTCCAGCCCCAGCACTGGCCCTCTTTACAGATGACAGGATCTCCAAAGCACAGGGAGACCAATGTTCAAATGAAATGAACAATACCATATGAGCAATTTGCATGTTGACAAACTACAGAACAACCATTAAAATGAAGAAGAATATTAGTGTGGAAAAATTTTTTCACAACTTTTTAACTACGGACTAGAGATTTCCACACATTCCTATCAATTGTGAAATAAAATCCCAGAGACATAACCTCACCATGAAGTGGCCTCTTAGCGGCTCACAAGTTTTTGAACTTCGTTGAGTGTTCACATCTACTCAAAGTTATTCTACTGAATCCACAGACCCTTTGAATTTCTTTCTAAATAGATTGTCATATGTACTATCTAATAATATTTGTAAAATATTTTTAAAAATTCGGAGCTGCATATAAATGTAACTTCATTCACCCCAAGTAGGGTAAGTGAGGGACAGCATGTGAGTAATATTTTATATTCAATTACATAACATTATACTGTAGAGGTGAAAATGGATCATTTAGTTAAAATAGAAAAACAGGCTATAAATACATTAACACCAAAGCAGGTTTCAGTGGCCAAGAGTCAACCAAGCTAGGGCACCAGAACTTCCCTCACATCCTTCTCACAGTCTCCCCTAGCCCTTCTAACTTCCCCCTACTCTCATCACCAACCCTACCCCACCTCGCCCCACCACGTACTGAAGGTTGTACCTGAGTCTAGCTGAGACCTAGGCCCCAGCTCTAGGGGAGCTCATGGTGGGGTTAATAACTCACCCATCTGATGACCACCAAAGGTGTCCCACGTTGATGTCTGACGCACCTGAGATACACTGAGAGGGCTGAGGCGACTGTCACAACTACTCCCAACTGGAATGACTAAGGTCTTCCTGGACAAAAGGAAGGCTGTCCCAAGCCAGGTGGGGAAACCTCCAGAAACCAAATCAGTCTTGCTGCTTGAGTGCTAAATTCCTGGTCCCAACAGGAAAGGAGGGGGAGTCTCTAAGGCTACAAGACCCTTCTCCCTGCTGAGAGGTGACTGGCCATGCCTTGTTCTTCCCCTGTAGATGGTGTGGTTGTCCTCCTCCTCCTCCTCTTCCTTCTCCTCCTGTCTTCGTGCTTTTACTCCTCCATTTCCTCCTCTCCCTCATCTTTCTCTCCTCACCATATTCCTCTTCTTCTTCTCCCATTTCACCTCCACATTTGCATCCTCTCCTCCTCTTTGCATTTGCTACTCTCTCCTTCCTTACTTTGTGTTTTGCCTTCTTTTCCTTTTCTTCTTCTTTCTTGACCTTTTTGTGCCTCTTCTTTTTTCTTTTCTGCCTCTTCTTTTTTTCTTTTCTGCTTTCTCTTTCCCCTCAGTCTTTAGTAATAGCATGGAGCCTAGCACAGGAAAGCAAGAAAGTAGGAAGTGTTTTATCCATCTCTCTATTGAGATGTCCCCATTCCCCATCAATGACACTCAACTCCCCCCAAATAGCCTCGTGGATAAAAAATTCTTATCTGAGTAGTACTATTCCAGTGCACTTGAATGGATGATAATGGGTATTAACAAAGTTAATAATAAGTGATAAATACCCTCTAGTCCCAGTATAAGTGATTAGACTCTAACTAACAGCTTCTGCTGTCTTGTAAAAATATTCACAAGATGTCCAAATATAACTGGAGGGAGCAGAGAGAGTAATCCAGATTGGAACACTCAGGGCTCTGTATTAAGAAGCTCACCTGCACAGGACATTGGCCAGCAGGAACCCTGTTCAGATACCCTGAGTGTAATTAGAAAACCCATTGATTCCTTCTTCTCCACCTTCTTTCAAGGCTTTCAACCCTAGAGATGGGACTCAGGTTAAGGAAGGGAGCAGCTCAGTGATTAAAGCCTGATGAAAGCCACAAATCATGGCCCCATTCTTCCTTCACTTGCCTCATCCACAATAGGCTGTATTTGACAGCAGCTGTTATTTAATAGGGATGGCCTTCAGGTACCAATCTCTGTTGACAGCAAGAAAGGAGTGGAGAGCGGGGCAACTCAATGTTCAGTCACCAGTTTCCTGTCAAAGACACCCTAAAGGTTCCTGTAAGCTCTAAAGGAAGCTAGAACTTGTCAAACCAGCCATTTAGTGCAAATTTCCTTCTTTCTAAAGTAACCAATGCAGGGCTTTTTTAAGCAGGTGGCTTCCCTAGTACACTCATGTTTGCTCACAAAGATGTTAATTTAGAATTCTTATGAACTCGAAGCAAGGACAAAGTATTTCTGAATGATGTTAATAACACAAATAAGCATTTAGAGACGAGGAATTAATTTATGAAAATTCAATGTAAGTACAGAAAATAATAAGTTACAATTTATATAGGACTTAAAGGTTTGCAAAGGAAAGTATATGTTTTCTCACTTGATGATCATAAGAGCCCTGGGAGGCAGGTGCAATTATTGTCCCTGTTTTTCACATAAGAAAACTAAAGTAAAGTGATTTGTCCAGGGTAACCTAGCTAGTAAATGGGTGAGGTAGGATTTGAATTCCGGTCTTCCTAAGTCCAGATTCAGCACCCTTACCATCTGGACTACCTTCCTACCATGCCTTCATTTCCAATAGAGAAGCTCTGGATTTTCCCAATATCCTCAGATCTTATTTATCCTCTTTCCTCCATTTTTCTGACCCTTCTCCCTGCCTCTGATCCAGTCTTATCACATAAAAATTTTCCAGCTCTATGTCCCATTCACAGCCTTCTCTCCTCCTATAAGGGACAACCAGAAACCAGAAAAACTCAACTAAGCTCCATGAGTTCGTGTATTCACCCTTGCTCCAGGCATGCTTCTATACAAACAGGGTGTTCCAGAATCAAAATCCACTTACCTTAGGGAATAAATTGTAGAGAATTCAGCTGCATGCAGAGAAAACACTTTCTAAGAATGAGGGCTGTCCAAAGTGCAGTGGGATTCCTCAGATCTTCATGGCCGATCTTCACCATAGTGGTGGTCTTCAAACATTTGAGATTGCTATTGAATGTGGATATTGGTACGTTTTGTTTTTTCTTTCATAAGAACCAGGTCATTTTATTGGAATGTAAATGGTGGTAGTTTTTTGGTACAGATTATGGTAAGATAATCAAAGTAGGCATGCACTGAAATACAGTAGGAGTCTAACCCACAGTTCCCAGGTATGGGGGAAGCCAGGTGTGACTTAGCTGTGTCTCCAAGGGTGTGCTTGTCAAAAACATATTCCTCCATGCCAGAATTGGCAGGGGTGGGGTGTATTTTCTGCAGCTTGGTTACGTGATCACTTAGTTGTGTGATGGACTTTAACTGTTTGTCCAGGTAGTGGGGTTTCCATAAAGTCATGTAAATGGGGGTCATTCTTTTCCTTTGACAGCTTGTGCAGTTCCAGTAATGACTGACTGACATTTTTTTCCAAGGGCAGAGAACATTCCATTGCATTCAGCTCGCTCTCTCAGTCTTCTTGGTTGGGTTTCTTGATGTCTTGCAGGAATATGCAGTCGCTGCACTTGTCCTGGCCTTTCATCAGCTTCTCCGCATGCTCCCTCTCCCAGTGGGACAGGTGGAGGAAATACTTGGCAAAGTTTTTCAATGGTACGTCATCTGGGTCAAAGTAGTAAGACATGGACAGGTAGACTCAGGAGGCTTAGAGCTCTTTGATCTGGCGGTTGATGGCGGCCTTCGAGTCCTGGTGACAAGTCTGCTGTACCTGAGAGGTGCTCGATGTTGTCATGATGCAGGTGTAGGCTGTACAGAGGCTGGGGCTGAGGCTGGCGTGGTGGAGGGAGAGGATCACAGGCAGGGGCAACTATGCAACTGGCTGGTGGGCGAATGGGAGGATGGACAAACTGTTGATTAGTGGAGATGAAGATGGATAGGAGGTAAGGGTGGTTCTGGGCAGGAATCAAGCAGCTGTTTAGATTGAAGCACTATTATAGTGGGAAACCACAGTGATTCTCCTTCCAGCTGATTGGGGGCAGTGCTGAAGAGTCTCTTAGTTGATGTGTTACATGAATTTGTTCAGAGGAACTTTGGGTTTTCCTTCCAATATGGCTTGTGACTCTTGAAAAATAAAAAGTTGAAATCCGTTAGCTGGCCGACAGAAGCGTGGATTTGAGTTCAACAGTCTTTCAGTATCTCTTAAACCTCACAGAATATTGGCGTCCATGCATTCTTCCATGTCACTTCTTGGTTTTAACGCTTTAGGAAGGCTTGTTATATTCTTACTATGATATTATATATGCTCTATATCAAACTTACTACTTAGGAAAATAGATAAAAATTCAGTTGTTAAGTTGTTAGCACAATAGCAAGCCCCGCAGAATGTCATTGTTGCATTCAATATGAAAGCAAACCTTGCAGGAATAGAAGTATTTCGTTGCAAGGACCCTCTCTGGAATCTCTTTCCATTTGGAGCAGGAGGATGCCTTTTGAAGAGGAAGTCCTTTTTTTCTTACAATGAGGTTTTTGGAAGTGGGAGTTTTTACAAGTGTGGTCTTGGTAGAAGGAGGTTTTTTACTGTTGTTTGTGTTTTTGTTTTTCTGAGAATCCTAAGTAGTCAACTAAGAGCCACATTTTAATGAAACATTTGTGGTAGGGGAAGGGAGAAAGCAGAGAAAGATGGAGAGAAACACTTTGGAGATCCTACAGCAAAAAGGGAGTTGACGATGAATTTGGTTCTAAAAGGGAACCTGAAAGACTAACACAGGAGCTTTGAGATCTTTTCCCTGAGGAGTCTCTTCTCATCTGCCTTCTTTGTGTTCCTGGGCACATTGACAATCTCGACTGTCTAGATGGGCCTGGAGAGCTGGCTGGCAGCCTTGCAGCCATCAGGAGAGGATGTCAGGATTATGTGCAGGGAGGTTGTTTTGCTTTTCCTTTTCATTCCGGCTCTAGTCCCTGGTGTTCAACAAGGAGTGTGAATAGCCTGTGGCAACCTGCTTTGTGGCAGCTAAGGTAATAAAGTTCTTCCCACAAACAAAGCTTCTAATGGTCCAGCCACAGAGGTCCTGAACTGTTTTGGGATACATGGTGGTCCCCTGAGAAATATTGGTAGCACCCCAGAAAATCTGGCCACCAACTTCACTGAAGGTGAAGGAACAGATGTAGCTGGCATAGATTTACGTGGCCCCTGGCGTAAGAAATTAAAGAGCTTCACCAGATGAGTGACCATCTCATATTTTTGCTCTGTGAGACCCAGCTGGCCATCTTCTCCAAACCCCCAAGGGAAAACAGGTTTCTGAGAGTCTAGAACTGGAGTGTGATTGGTGTCACAGGAAACATCCCAGACAATGACATTGGGGAATGGGAAAATCTGTACAATATTTGTATTTTCAGTGCAGATGGCAACTCAGCAGAGGACCAGCTCACAGTCATATTCTAAACTCTGAGGCCATGCAATGAATTTCCTGTCAGAATTGTGTCCCAGCTGACCACATTCAGGGCACCAAAGGAATGGAGTTTTCCCTTACACTCCATTATCATGCTGAATTCAGCCCCACAAGTCACTGTGGTATTTGGCTGGCCATTGTATATTATCTGTGCAGGGTTGGGAATGGCATCCGTCCGGTTGCCAAGGCCAAGTTGCCCCATCTTGTTCTCTCCAAATGCAAACACAGAGCCAGGTTCTATTAAAGCTAGAGTGTGGTTCCTTCCACAACCAGCAGACAGGATCATTTTCTTGCTGAGGACTTCCATGAATTTGGGGGCTTCCACTCTTTTGTTATCACCCTGTCCAAGCTGCAATTTCTCATTTCAACCCTAGCTCCATAGCTTTCCTTCTGTGGTGAGGAAGAGACTGTGAGTGTCACAGGGGTTCAGAGACCTCAGTCCATACATCGACCCCAGACAGGAGTTTCTGTAAGGTCCCCACAAGTTCTGCCCCAGATTTCTGTAAGCAGTTTGCTGTTCAGTCACTTCCTTCCAAAAGAAGAGGTCCCAGTTGGTTGCTCCCAAAATCAAAATCTGTCCTCTGCACTTAGAGCCTGGATGAGAGCAGGGAATAATGGGGAGAGGAAAAGAGCCTCGGTCCCCTGCACCCCTGCCCCTGCCTCACACTCCTAATCCTCTCCTTGGTGTGCTCTGCCTCTGTGATGACGAAGAAGGAGTTTTACAAGGATTCTGGTGATTCTTGGAGGAGGTGGTTAAAGCAGGGGAAGACAGTGGCATGGCTTTTGCCATCCCAGCAAAGGTTTGAGGACTTTATGGCCTGTGAGAATCCTCTCCGCCTCTTGCTGAGGCCAGGAGAATAACACCCAGGCAGCTGAACTGACTCAGTTCCCAGACGTCCCCAATGCCTGAGGCTCTGGCTTGAGACATGGTTGTACCACCTTCCTTCTGTCCAGGAACACCCTGCCACCCTAGTTGGAAGTAGTAATGAGAGAAACCCCAATCCCTCCGTGTATCTGAGGTGATCAACAAAGGTGAGCCAGACAGCAAGGTGAGTGACCCTTAGTGGAGAGCAGAGGAGCAAGTTATTACCCTTCCATGTTCCCCTGCAGCTGAGGGTTGAGATGGGGCTAGACTCATAAACTTCAGTACCTACAGACTGAGAGAAGGTTTGGTGTTTTCCCTTGGGACATGGGCATTGAAAGGTTTTGGTGTTAATGAGTTTTCCTGAATTCACCCTATTACCCAGCTCTTTCAATTTCTAGATTATTTATATATCTACTCATATCTGTATCCATATCCCTGTCTATATCAAATCTTTATCTGCATCTACATCTATCTCCATAACTACTTCAGTGTATCAATTTTCATATAAACATTTATATCTGTTTCTCTACCTATATCCCTGTCTAATCTGTTTATGTTTCTCTTTCCATATCTATCTCATCTGTTTCTATACCTATATCTATCTATATCTATATTTATATACATGTCCATATCTGTACACCAGTCTCATCTGCTTATGTTTCTGTTTCCATATCTATCCAGTCTGTGTCTCTATATATCTATATCTATATTCATGTCCATATCTATATCTAATCTGTACCTATATCTATCTTCATATCTACATCAGTGTATCTATATTCGTATCCATATCTATATCTCTGAACCTATCTATATCCCTGTCTAATCTGTATATGATTCTATTTCCACATATATATCCAATCTGTATCTGTACCTGTACCTATCTTTATCTACAGCTATATTCATGTCCACACTGATATCTCATCTGTATCTATGTCTGTATCTACATCCATATCCATATCGGTATGTGTATCTATATCCATGTGCATATATTCATAACACTTTGCTTATATAATCTGAATCTAAAATCTCTATCTATATTCATGTTGATATCTGCATCTCATCTGTGTCTATATATGGATCTACCTATATCCATACATAAACACATACACATACACAAATATGCATATCTGCTTCATGTATGTGCATATGCATATTTTCTCTCCATGGATTTAAATTCTTGACCCCAATACAAAGACAAGACAAGAGATTTTGAAGCAATGACAAAAGTTTCCCTAGTTAAAGTGTTATTCTTCCATTAGATATTTGTTCATAAGGTCCCCTTCCCCTCAAACTCTCGGCCCATCCAACCTATTTAAAAGCAATAGTGAAAAGCTTATGTTATATCTTGTTCCTTTTCTCTCATTCACGTAAATTTTCCATTAATAACTCAGCTCTCTCTGTCGGGGTGGGAGGCTCCTGGCATGAGAGATAATCAGCAATGATCCCTTTTCTTTTGTAAGAAAAATCCTAAAATGGCGTGGGGGTGGAGATTTCTTTCATTGAAAAATGTGAGTTCACTTCTCACTAAGAACCAAGAAGGGATATTTATGAAAACATATAATTTTATCATACTAAGTTGTATAAAGCAGTTTTTGGGCTCCTGCGTATGCATCTTTAGTCCAAGAGGCTTCGTCATTAAAGATTTTTTGTTCTTTTCCCATATTTCTTGATGAATAAAAGAGTGAAATACTCTTCCCATCCATGTCTGGCAAAAGGGGGAGGAAATAGCCAATAAAATCACTGTGCTTTTTTAGTTTGCTTTATAAAAGAGACCTTTCCTTCTTTTCAGTTCAAATTCCCTTTCTATTAAATGAGGGGAACTAGGTGGCAGCTGGGCTGGAGTCAAGACTATGTAAGTTCAAACCTGGCCTCTGGCACTTTCCTGGTGTGTCCTGGGCAAGACACAGTAAAACGAAAATAATAATACCTATCTCCTACAGTTGTAGTGAGGACCAAAGGAAATATTGGTGAAGAAATACTGGTGAAGAAAATTAGCACAGTGTCTAGCACATGGTGGTGCTTAATCCAAAGTGTGGGGAAATAAAATTGATGATTTGTCATATACACACACAAGCATATTGACTCCAAGTAATTAGAGGGAGATCAATTCCTTGCCAGTACTGAACCACTGAATTGCACGTGTGCGTATGTATACATACATATATTAAATGCCTCATTCTTCCTATTATTTTAGTCAGAAAAATGTTTATTAGAATAAGTTACACATATATGATTACCTAAAAATACATGTAACCCATTACTAGAGTATTTATTATCTGAGTTCTCAAAGTTAGGAAGCTGCATTTGGTTTGAGTTTGACTTTGTTTCAGGGTAGGTGATTAGGAATGCAGTGAGACAACTTGTACCGATCAGTGGATCAGCAATTATCTTCCAACTTATGGTCACAGAATATTGCCCAGACGATTGAAAGGTGAAGTTAACTGTCTAGTGTGTTTTACTGGCAGTATCTGAACTCAGATTTTCTTGCTCCCAGGACCAGTCTGTTATACTGCCTCCTCTGGAAGCTGCTGAGGGAATTGAAAGTTTTAACATGAATTCATAAATTTACCACTTATAAAATTAGTTGCCACCATTCGTACTTAACACTAACATATTTCCAAGACCATCCTGTTTTGTCTTTTTCTGCTCTGGTGACCATGGACAAATGCTTTTTGCCTGAATTCCCTTAACTGTAAAATGGGGATGATAATATCATCTGCATTCCATATTTGTGAGAATCAAGTGAAGTAATTGTAAATTGTTCCTGAAGTGCTTTGCATTGTGCCTGGCACAGGGTTAATTGCTACATAAATGGGAGTTATTCTTATCATCACTATTGGTATTATTTCTACATAGAGTAATGGATCCAAGCCCCACCATTAGACTGTTGCAAACTTCAGGGAGTTTCCTATGTGCCATTAGAACTTATGCCCCTCGGGATCAGCAGAGTGTCTAATGCCACACACCCCCTCAGACTTAGAATCCACAAACCCTGAACTTAAAGCACTTTGAGAGCCCTGTTCCGGTCTGTATTTTGGTTGAAAAGTCTCCAATTTGTGGACAGTTTGTTTTGTCATTCCTTTGCAGGTCTCCCTGACTTACCGAAAGAGACATCTATTTCCCATTTGCTGCTAATAAGTGGAGAAGAGTCCCCGAATGTCAATTCAACTGTTTTTCTATTTTAATTAAACTAGTGCTTTTCACCACTACAGTGAGATGGCATACTTTGATAATGAAATGGCGACTCTTTGGAGCAAGATATTTATCTCCTCCACAGTCACTCATCTTTGACTACCAACTCCTGAAGCACCTTTTCACATGCAACACAAAATCAGAAGCACCTTCTCCTTCATGCACAAAAGCCCTGATGAACTAAGCAGAGTTTCCTGGGTATTTTCCAAAAATCCCTCAAATTGTCCATCTCCTGCAAGCATTCCAAGAAGACAATTTTTGTGATGCTCCATTTTCAGAAATTAAACAAAATCAAAACCTAGTCACCTGAGCATTTAAAATAACCTCCTAAGTTTCTCCACCTCACTTCTATCTCAACGTGGTTTTACTTCAATGACATATAATAACAGATTCAAAGGTCCCTTGGACAAGGCAGGTTGATCCCTGAATGTAACCATCTCTTTTCTTAATGAGCTTCTCAAAATATTGTGTTGTGTTGACAGGCTCATTGTCAAGGCTGATTCATAGAATTTCAGAGTTGAAAGGAAACCCAGTGACCATTTAATTCAAATTACAGAAAAATGGGTGACTGGCTTCAAGGGGACTCAGAGGAGACCCAAAGAGGGGGTTCTTGGGATAAAGGGATGGAAAGACAGTCTGGGGGAGGAGGAATGAGGAGGAAGGAGGAAAAGAAAAGGGAGGCCTGAATGTTTGGTAGTGCAAGACTGCAATGTTCAGGTTGTGTGCCTTCCCTGAGGACACAACTATTTCAAGGGAAAGGCATTAAATTAAATCACATGGTAAGAAAAATCATAATAGCCCCACCCTCCCCCCCAATATAACGAGGCTATATTCTCTCATAAATAGACACAGCATGAGTGAGAAGAGGAGGGATGTGTAAGGACTGCACTTAAAGGATAATCTTGTAGGAAAAGTGTGGGGCTGGGTTCCATGTGGAGGGGCAGCTTACTCTTGTGATGTTCCAGAAAAACTGACATCTTCTCAGTGGGCCTGTTTCCTGCTATGTATGGGGTGTGTTGGATACATTGTTGCACGAGTTCTCCATTGATCTTGCTCTGGCTGATAGTCATTTGCTCTGAGTTGGGTCTTGACCTGATGGCTATGTACATGTACATACGGGCATAAATACACATATGTGCATATGTGTGTACATACATATATGTATTCACACTCCATAAACGTATGTATGAATATAATATTTCCTCCATCTATCCTAATACTGGGAAAACTCTCAAGGGTTACAAATATCTTTCCATGCAGGAATGGAAACAGTTCACCTTTAGGAAATCCCCTATTATTTCTCTTTCCTGTTAAGTTTTCATGCTTCTCTTGATCCTTGTATTTAAATGTCACATTTTCTATTCAGCTTTGGTCTTTTCATCAAAAATGCTTGAAAGGCTTCTATTTCACTGAATATGTATTTTTCTCCCTGAAATATTATACTCACTTTTGCTGGGTAAGTGATTCTGGGTTTGAATTCTAGAGTTCCTTTGACCTCTGGACTATTCTGTTCCAGTATTGTGGAAATACAGTCAGGTCAATAAGAGGTCTAGCAGCTTGTACATTATAGTACCTCTGCTAACTCTGGTGTTATTAATATTGTATTTCCACAATACTCGAATTGTTTCTTTCTCACTGCTTGCAGTGGTTTTTTCCCTGATCTGGGCCCTCTGTAATTTGACCACAATATTCCAACAAGTTTTCCTTCTGAGATCTCTTTGAGGAGGTGATGGGTAGATTCTTTCAATATGCATTTTACCCTCTGGTTCTACAATATCAGGGTAGTTCTCCTTGATAATTTCTTGAAAGATGATGTCTAGACTCTTCCTTTGATCATGGATTTCAGGTAGTCCAATCACTTTTATATTATCTCTCCAGGATCTGTTTAACAGGTTGTTTGTTTTTCCAATGAGATATTTCACATTATTTACTATTTTTGCATTCTTTTGGTTTTGTTTTATATTTTCTTGATTTTTCATAATGTTATTAGCTTTCATCTGTTCCATTCTAATTTTTCAAGAATTATTTTCTTCAGGGAGATTTTGGACGTCCTTTTCCATTTGATCAATTCTGGTTTTTCAGGCAATCTTTCTTCATTTCCTTTTGGATGCCTTTTGCCATTTGTGCATTTTTAGGTATTATTTTCTTTAGTATTATTGGGGGCATGGTCTCCTTTGGCAAGCTGTTGACTCATTTTACATGATTTTCCTCCATTTTTCTCAATACTCTTCCCAATTTTTCCTCTACTTCCCTTACGTGATTGTCAAAATCTTTTTGAGGTCTTGCAGGGCCTGTGACCAATTTATATTTTTCTTGCAGGCTTTGGACGTAGGAGTTTTGACTTTGTTGTCTTCATCTGGTTGTACGTTTTGATCTTCTTTGTTACAAAAGTAGGATTCTGTGCTTTTTGATTTTGTTACTACATTACTCCAGTTATAAGATTTACTTTTTTGCTTACTTTGTAGGTATATTCTTTTTACATGCTGATTCCCTTTACTACTACTACTACTACTACTACTACTACTACTACTAATACTACTACTACTACTACTATTACTAGTACTACTACTATTAATATTACTACTACTACTATGACTTCTACTACTATTACTACTACTACTTCTACTATTACTACTTCTACTACTATTACTACTACTACTGCTGCGGCTATTGCTGCTGCTGCTGCTACATCAGCTAGCATTTATATAGAGCATAAAGATTTGGAAGCACTTTTTGCATGTGAAATCATGGATCTTTTCAACATCTTTGTATGTTGGGGCATACTATTTCATTTCTGCAGATGAGCAACGTTAGACTAAGAAAGTTTAAGTGCCTTCATTGTGGTCACATCAATAATTGTCTGGGGAAGGATTTTGTACTCAAGTCATACTGACTCCAAATCTATCTCCCCATAAACTGCATCATCTCATGCTACCATTTATAGGTTTACTTTCCTTACAGATTTCCTCCTTTAACCACTCTTCCCTCCATGTTCTCTATTTCCTTTATGGGTTGATTCACTTTACTTTTTCAGCTTTTAAAAACTTGACAGTCACACCTAACTATTTTCTCTGAATTCTCCAAGCAGCAGAGAGCAGGCTCATCCAATTTTTCTCTTTCTTCTATTGTTACCATTGTCTTTCACTTTCTTTTTCTTATGTGATGTACTTTCTGCCTTTCCCTGAGTATTTTTCCTCCCCTTAGACACTTTTTCCCGAATGCTTCTCCAGCTGGAGACCTCATTGGATGGAGTCTACCTCTTCTTCCATCATCTCAAGTCAATCTTCAATTTTTCCTCCAATTTTCCTAAATTTAACCTCCCCAAATTCAGTCTCTGGCCTTCTTCACCCATCTATCTAAAGTCTTCCCTGTCTTCTTTTTATTCCTTTTATCTTTTTTATTTGCTAGTCTTTTCTGTCCTGCTCCATTGGAAGCTGGGTTCCTGGGGTTGTTGTGGTCACCATATTCCAGTTTATTCGTTGGAAATATTGTTTCCCATACCACTTGCTGCATCTGGAGAAACTCTTGAGTCATGCTCTCTAGAAAATGCTGCTGCTCTTAGATCAGTAACTGTCAAAGTGTTCCTGATTCAATTAGCAGACCTCTCACATGACCTGGGATTTTTCCTTCTCTCAGATGGAGGACATTGTATTTTCTTCCCATCTTCTGATTGCAGTAAAGGTTAGAATAACTCCCAAGCATTCTCATTAGTAGCAATTATTGTAGATGATGGAATGCATGCATACTGAAATGTTCAATGAAGTTTAACTAATACTATTTCTATTTACTAATGTGTAAAATCTTGCATTTGAAATTCTCCCAGAATTATCTACAGCATGACATGCTCAACCATATCTTCCTCCTTGTAACTGGACACCTGCTACACAAACCACCTGTACCGCCTCAACACTGGTCCTGTTCACAGAGGACAGGATGTTGACAGCACAGGGAGCCCAATATTTCAATGAAATGAACAGTATGAGGTAGTATAGAGTATATAGCAGTTTGCTCATTAACACACAGATGAACAACTGGAATAATGATGAAGAATATTAGTGTGGAAAAAGTTATTCAAAAGATTTTGGTATGGACTTGAGCTTTCCACACATGCCTCTCAGTTGAGAAATAAAATCCCAGAGACAAAACCACCATGAAGTGGCCCTTTCTCAGTTCACAAGCTTTTCAACTTGGTAGAGGGTTCACATCTACTGAAACTTATTCTAATTAACCACCAAGCCCTTTGAATTTCATCCTCAAAAGATTAAGCCATGTTATTATTAAATAATATGGTTAAAGAATTTTGAAAATGTCAAAGTGACCTATAAATGCAACTTCAATCAACCCTAGTGGTGTAAGGTAGGAACACCATAGGAGGAATTTTTTATAAACTATTGCATAATATTACACTGTAGAGGTAAAAATGGATCATTTATTTAAAATAGAAAAACAGGCTCTAAATACATTAACACCAAAGCAGGTTTTAATACCCATGAGTCAACCAAGCTAGGGCACCAGAACTTCCCTCACATCCCTCTCACAGTCTCCCCTATCCTTCTAACTTCCCCCCTACTCTCATCCCCAACCCTACCCCACCTCACCCCGCCACATACTGGAAGTTGTATTTGAGTCTAGCTGAGACCTAGGCCCCAGCTCTAGGGGAGCTCATGGTGGGGTCAAGAACTCACCCATCTGATGACCACCAAGGGTGTCCCACGTTGATGTCTGACGCACCTCAGATACACTGAGAGGGTGGAGGTGACTGTCACAACCACTCCCAACTGGAATGACTAAGGTCTTCCTGGACAAAAGGAAGGCTGTCCCAAACCAGGTGGGGAAACCTCCAGAAACCGAACCAGTCCTGCTGCTTGAGTGCTAAACTCCTGGTCCTCACAGGAGGGGAGTGGGACTCTCTAAGGCCACAAAAGCCCTCTCCCTGCTGAGAGGTGACTGGCCATGCCTTGTTCTTCCCCTGTAAATGGTGTGGTTATCCTCCTCCTCCTCCTCTTCCCACTCCTCCTGTCTTCCTGTTTTTCCTCCTTGCCATCTTTCTCTCCCTCATCTTTCTCTCCTCACCATATTCCTCTTCCCCCTTTTTTCCTCCACTTTTGCATCCTGTCCTCCTCTTTTTTCGGTTCCTGCTTTCTCCTTTTGTTTCTTGTTCTTTTGCCTTCCTTTCCTTATCTTTTTCTTCTTTCTTCACCTTTCTGTGCCTCTTTTTTTCTTTTCTGCCTCTTCTTTTTCTCTTTTCTGCCTCTTCCTTTTTTTGGATTTTGCTTTCTCTTCCCCATCATTCTTTAGTTATAGCATGGAGCCTAGAACAGGTAAACAAGGACTAAGTAAGTGTTTTATCTGTATGTCTATTGAGATATCCCCATTCCACATCAATGACACTCAAGTCCCCACCAACCCTGGCTTCATCCATCATACCCACATACAAGAGTAGCACATGGATAAAAAATACTTATCTGAATACTCTTATTCAAGTTCATTTGAATGCATGATAATGGCTATGAGCAAAGTTAGAACCAAGTGACATATACCTCCTATCCCCAGTATAAGTGACTAGCCTCTAGCCAACAGTCTCTGGTCATTTGTGACCCTATTCACAAAATGTCAAAATAGAATTGGAGGGAGGAGACAGAGTAATCCAGACTGGAACACTCAGGACTCTATAATAAGAAGCTCACCTGCACAGGACATTGGCCAGCAGGACTTCTGTTCAGATACTCTGATGCTAAAGAGAATACAATTGATCCTTTGTTCTCTACCTTCCTACAAGTCTTTGAACTCTAGAGATAGGACTCAGGTTAAGCAAGGGAGTACCTCAGTGATTAAAGCCTGATGAAATTCACACAACATGGCCCTATTCTTCCTTCACCTGCCTTGTCCACAACTGGCTGTATCTGAAATCAATTGTTATTTAGTAGGGATGGCCTCTGGATACTAGTCTCTGTTGACAGCAGCAAAGGAATGGAGAGCAGGGTGACTCAATGTTCAGTCACCAGTTTCCTATGAAAGACTCGTTAAAAATTCGTGTAATCTCCAAAGGAAACTAGGACCTCTCAAACCAGCCATTTAGTCTGAATTTCACCCTTTCTAAAGGAACCAATGCAGGCTTGCTTTAAAGAGGTGGCTTCCCTAGGACACTCATGTTTGCTCACAATCATATTAATTTCACATTCTTCACAAACTGGAATCAAGGACAAAGTATTTCTGAATGATGCTAATCCAACAAACAAACAAATAAGAAAAGAGGATTTAATTTATGAAAGTTCACTTTACCAAAAATAAGTTACCATTGATATAGGACTTAAAAGTTTGCAAACCACACTGTATCTCATCTGATGTTCATCAGAGCCCTGTGAGGTAGGTGCGGTTATTGTCTCTGTTTTAAACACCAAGAAACTGAAGTGAAGTGATTTGTCTAGGGTAACTCATTTAGTAAATGTCTGAGGCAGCATTTGAACTCAGATCTTTCTGGCTCTAGGCTCAGCACCCTTACCCTTGGGGCAACCTTGCTACCATGCCTTCAGTTCCAGAAAAGCAGCTCTGGATTTTGACAATATCCTCACATGTTATTTATCCTCTTTCCTCCATTTTTCGGACCCTTCTCCCTGCTCTAACCTAGTCTTATCATATCAAAATTTTCCAGGTCTCTGTCCCATTCACATCCTTCCCTATTCCCCTAAGGGACAACCAGAAATCAGAGAAACTCAACTAAGCTCCAAGTGTTAATGTATTCACCCCTTCCCCAGACAAGCTTGCATATTAACAGGGTCTTCCAGAAACAAAATCCACTTACCTTAGGGAATCAATTGTAGAGAGTTTTCGGCTCCACACAAAGAAAGGAATGTCCAATAATGAAGGCTGTCCAAAATGCAATGGGATTGGTCAGTTCATTCTGGGTGCTCTTCACCATCCTGGGGATCTTCAAAGATTTGAGATAAGCATTGATTGGGGGTATTGAGTTGTCTTTATTTTTTTTTTTTCATTAGTACCCAGTCTCTTTTTTGGGATGCAAAGAGTGCCATTTTTCGTACAGATTACGGTCAGATAACCAAAATAGACGTACACTGAAAAACAGGAGGACTCTTGCCCACAGTTCCCAGGTGTGGGGGAAGCCAGGTGTGGCTTAGCTCTCACTGTCACTGTCTCCAAGAGTGTGCTTGTCAAAAAGACATTTCTCCTTGCCAGAATTTGGTGTTCCCATTTTGCACACGTTGGTTACTGTGATCACCCACTTGTTTGATGGGCTTTACCTGTTCATCCAGGTAGTGAGTTTGGATGAAATCACATAAACGGGGCCATTCTTGTCAGTTTGCAGCTTGTCCAATTCCAGTAACGACTGATTGACATTTTTTCCCCAGGTCAGAACACACTCCATTGCATTCAACCCATTTTTCCAGTCTTCTAGGGCCGGTTTCTTGATTTCTTGCAGGAAGATGTGGCTGCAGGCTTGCTTCTGGAGTTTCATCAGCTTCCCAGCATGCTCCCTCTCCTCGTGGGACTGGTGGAGAAAGTACTTGGCAAAGTTCTTCAACGCTACATTATCTTGGTCAAAGTAGTAAGACATGGACATGTAGACATAGGAAGCATAGAGCTACAGGTTGCTGTAGCGATTGATGGAGGCCTCTAAGTCCTGGCGGTAGTTCTGCTGCACCTGAGAGGGGTTCGATGTGGTCATGTCAGTGGTGGAGAGTGTGCAGAGGTTGGGGCTGAGGCTGTGGAGGTGCTGGGGGCAGCAGAGGTGGGGCCGGGGTAGGTAGTGACTTGAGCTGCGTCTGCTGAGTGAACTGGGGGACAGAGGAAGTGTTAGTTAGTGGAGGTGAAGGTTGAGAGGTGCCTAAGGGCCGCTCTGGCCAGGAATCTGAGCAGCGGGTTCCGTACAAGCCCTGTTGAAGAAGTACACCTCAGCAACTCCCCTTCCTTTCCCTTCTGGCCCATTGGGAATATGGTTGAAGAGTCTCTTTGCTGATGAGTTATATGAACTATTTCGGAGGAACTTTGGGTTTACCTTCCAATAATGATTGTGTGACTCTGGAAAAAGACAAGCTTGAAATCGTTTAGCTGGCCAACAGGAGCATGGATTTTGAATTGAGGGATCTTGCAGCATGTCTTGAACCTCACAGGACATTGGAAGCCATGCATTTAGGCTTAAGCCAATCCTTGGTGTAAAGCTTTAGAAATGGCTGATATTGTTTCTGTGATTAAATGCCTGTTCTAGATAAAACTTAATACTTAGGAAAACAGATAAAAATTCAGTTGTTAGGGTGTTAGCACAATAGCTAACCCTGGAAAATAGCATTGTTGCAGTCAATATGAAAGCAAGACTTGCATGAACAGGTGTATTTAGTTGCAAAGAGTCTCTCTGGAATCTGTTTCCATTTGGAGCAGGAGGATACCTTTGGAAGAGGGATTCTTTTTTTACAGTGACGTTCCTGGAAGTGGGGATTTTTACAAGGATGCTCTTGGAAGAAGGTTTTCTTTTGGTTTGTGTGCTTTTCTTGGTGGTTTTTTTTTGTTTTTTTGTTTTTTTTTAAGGAATGCTAAGTTCTAAACTCAGGGAAAATATTTTAATTCAACATTTGGTGTAATGGAAGGGAGAAAAGAGAGAAAGGGAGCGAGAAACACTTTGGAGATCATATAGTAAAAAGGTAGTAAACGTTGAATTTGCTTATAAAATGGAACCTCGGAAACACTAACAAATAAGAGCTTCAGGAGACCTTTCACTGAGTAATCTCTTCTCATCTATCTTCTTTGTGTTCCAGGCACATTGGCAATGTCCTCTGCCTGGAGGAGCCTGGAGAGTCTGCTGGCAACCTTGCTGTTCCTGGCATCAGGAGAGGGTGCAGGGACTATACTCAGGGAGATGTTTTGGCTTCTTATTTTCAGTCTCCCTCTAGTCCCTCGGTTTCACCGAGGGGTGGAAGTAGCCTGTGGCAACCTGCTCTGTGTAAATGCCATCCAGGGTTTTCACTTCTCAGACCCCAGTGTAAGACTTGGACTTGTGATCCTGGTAGCCCAATTCACTGAAGGTTGGAGACTGGCCCCAGCTGACAGTACTCTCATCTGCAGCCAGGAGAATACCACTCTTCCCACAAGCTAAGCTTCTAATGGTCTAGCCACAGAGGTACTGAAGAGCTTTGGGATACATGGTGCACTCCTGAGAAGTGTTGATAGCTCCCCAGAAAAACAGGCCACCAACTTCATTGAAGGTGAAGGATCAGGTGTAGCTGGTATAGATGGTACAGATTTGCCTGGCTCCAGGACCTGGGAAATCAAAGAGCTTCAGCAGTTGAGGGATCATCTCATCCTTCTGTCCTGCATGGCCCAGCCAGGCATCCCCTCGAAACCCTCAAGAGAAAGCACCTGTCTGAGAATCCAAAACAGCGTGTGATTGGAGCCATAGGCAACATCTCAGAAAACGAAATTGGTGACTGGCAAAATCTGTCCATTTTTTTGTCTTTTCAATGAAAATGGCATCTCAACAAGGGACCAGCTCATAGTCATATTCTGTCCTCTGAGGTCAGGCATGAATTTCCCTTTGGAATTGTGTCCTAGCTGACCATACTGAGAGCACCCAAAGGGTAGAGGTTTCCTTTGCAATCCATTCTCATGCTGAATTCAACCCCACAAGTCTTTTTGGTATTTGGCTGGTCATTGGACATTATCAGTGCAGGGCTGGGGATGGCATTGGTCTGATTGCCAAGGCCAAGTTTTCACATCTTGTTCTCTCTAAATGCAAACCCAGAGCCAGTTTCTGTCAAAGTTAGAATTTGGTTCTTCCCACAGCCAGCAGATACCATCACTTCCTTGCTGAGGACTTCCATGAGTTTGGGGACTTCCATTCTCTTGGTATCACCATGTCCCAGCTGCCCCTTCTCATTTCGATCCGAGCTCCACAGCTCTCTTTCTGTGGTGATGAGGAGACTGTGACCAGAACAGGGGTCAGAGACCACCATCCAAACCTGGATTCTGGACAGTAATTTCTGTGTGGCCCCCACAAGTTCTGCCTCAGAGTTCTGTAAGCAGCTTGCTGTTTAGTCACTTCCTTCTGACCAGTGTGGTCCCAGTTGCTCACCCCCAAAATCAAAAGCTGCCCTCTGTACTTAGAACCTTCAGAATTGGGGAGGAGATGATGGGGAGGATGAAAAAGCTTTGGTCCCCTGTACCTCTGCCCCGGCCCCACAGTCATGAACCTCTCCTTGTTGTGATGTGGATCTGTGGTGACACAGCAGGATTTTTACAAGGATGCTGAAGATTCTTGGAGGAGGAGGTTAAAGCAGGGGAAGAGAGTGACATGGCGTTTGCCATCCCAACAGAAGTCTCCTCGATTTTATGACCTGTGAGAATCCTCCTCTCCTCTTGCTGAGGCCAGGAGAATAACACCCAGGCAGTGAACTGACTCAGTTCCCAGAGGTCCCCCATGCCTGATGACCCTAGCTTGAGACGTGGTTGTACCACCTTCCTTCTGTCCAGGAACACCCCGCCACCCCAGTTGGGAGTAGTGGAGATAGAAGCCCCAGTCCCTCCGTGCATATGAGGTGATCAACAAAGGTGAGCCAGACAGCAAGGTAAGCCCCCTTTAGTGGTCAGCAGAGGAGCAAGTTATTACCCTTCCATGTTCCCCTGCAGCTGAGGGTTGAGACGGGGCTAGACTCATAGCCTTCAGTACCTGCAGATTGAGAGAAGCTTTGGTCTTTTCCCTTGGGACATGGGCATTGAAAGGTCTTGGTGTTAATGTGTTTTCCTGGATTTACCCTATTACCTAGCTCTTTCAATTCCTAGATTATTTATACACCTATCCATATCTATATCCATATCCCTATCTACTTCTAATCTATATCTGTATCGCTATCTTCATATCTATATTCATATCCACATCTATTATGTGTTCTTATCAATATACCTGTCTAATCTCCATATATTTCTATTTCCATATCTATAGCCAATCTGTATCAGTACCTATATTTATCTATACTTATATTCATGTCCATATCTATGTCTTATCTCTATCTTTACCTATGGAGGTATATTAGGTTATGTATATTCATATCCATATTTATATCTGAGTCCCTATCTATATCCCTGTCTACTCTGTACATGTTCCTATTTCCATATCCATAACTATATCACATCTCTATCTGTATCTATGTTCGTATCTATATCCATATCTGTATCTGCATTTATCTATATTATATTTCTATGTGTATCTACATCCATGTCCATATATTCATATCCGTATGCATATCTAATTTGTATCTGAAGTGTATAGCTATATTCATGTCCTTATCTATATCTAAATGTATATCCACACATTAACATATATACATACACAAATATGTATGTCTGCTACATGTATGTGCATATTTTCTCTCCATTGATTTAAATTCTTAACCTTAATTCAAGGACAACACAAGAGATTTTGAAGTAATGACAAAAATTTTCCCAACTGATGCGTTATTCTTCAGTTAGATATTTGATCATAATATCCCCTTCCCCTCACACTGTAGGCCCACATAGCCTTTTTAAAAGCAGCAGTGAAAGTCATGTATTATATCATGTTTCTTTTCTCTCATTCACATAAATATTCAGTTGCTAAACTCAGCTCACTCTGTCAGGTGGGGTTCTCCCAGGAGAGAGTATCAGAAATGATCCCATTTCATTCTTAAAAAATATCCTAAAGTGACATGAGCGGAGGTTGCTTTTATTTAAAAATCTGTATTAAGTTCTCAGTTACGAACCAAGAAGGGATATTTATTGAAACATATAATGTTTTCATCCTAACTTGTATAAAGCAGTCTTTGTGTTCCTGTGTATGCATCTTTAGTTCAAGAGTTTACCTGACTAAAGATTTTTTTCCCTTTCCGCATATTAATAGATGAATATAAATACTTCTCTCTATCCATTTCTGGCAAAAGGGGGAGAAAACAACCAAAATCACTGTGCTTTTTTAGTTTGCTTTGTAAAAGAGATCTTTCCTTCTTTTCTGATAAAACTACTTTTCTATTAAATGAGGGGAACTAGGTGGCAGCTGGTCTGGAGTCAAGACTATTTAAGTTCAAACCTGGCCCCTAGCACTTTACTGGTGTGTCCTGGGCAAGTCACAGTAAAATGAAAATAATAGTACCTGTCTCCTACAGTTGTTGTGAGGATCCAAGCAAATATCAGTTAAGAAATTAGCACAGTGTCTAACACATAGTGGTGCTTAATCCAAAGTGTGAGGAAATGAAAGGATGATTTCTCATACACACTCACAAAAATATTTTCTAGAATTCATTACAGGTAGATAAATTCATTGCCAAGTACTGAAGGAATGAATACCATATGTGTGTATGTATGCATACATATATTGAAATGCTTTAATATTTCTATTATTTTAGTCAGAAAAATCTTGTATTAGTATAAGGTATATGTATATGAATATATTACAAAAATGTTACTCATTATTTGACTATTCATTATTTGAGGCCTCAAAGTCATGAGGCTGCATTTTGTTTCAGCCTGGGTTTGCTTGATGGTAGCTGATTAGGCAATGCCCAGTGAGAAAACTTCTACCAATCAGCGGATCAGCAATTATCTTGCAATTTATGGTCATAGAATATTGCCCAGAGGATTGGAAGGTGAAGTTAACTTTCTAGTGCGTTTTACTGGCAGAATCTGAACTCAGATTTTTTTGCTCCAGAGACCAGTCTGTTATACTGCCTCCCCTGGAAGTTCCTGAAGGAAGCCACAATTGTAACATGAATATATACCCATGAATTCAACACTTTTAATATAGATGCCTCCATTCCTACTTAACGCTAACATATTTCGAAGACCATCCTTTTTTGTCTTTGTCTCATCTGGGACCCTAGACAAGTCATTTTTGCCTGAATTACCTTAACTGTGAAATGGGGATGATAATAGCAGTTATCTCCCGCAGTTGGGGGAATCACATGAAGTCATTGTCAATTGGTCATAAAGTTCTTAGCCTTGTGCCTGGCACATCGTGAATTGCTACATAAGTGGGACTTATAATTATCATCACTATTGTTATTATTTCTACATACAGGAAAAGAACCAAGCCCACCATGAGACTGTTGCAAGCTTCAGGGAGTTTCCTATCTGCCATTAGCACTTATGCCACTAGGGGTCAGCAGTGGGTCTAATGCTAGAAAGACCCTCAGACCTAGAGGCACATACACTGAACTGAAAGCACTTTGAGTCCCGTTCTTATCTGTAGGAGACCAAGGGCTAACCCTCAAATTTCATCCCAGTAAAGTTGGCTTCAAATGTGTCCAGTTTGTGTATGGTCAGTTTGTCATTTCTTTGCAGTCCCCTCCAACTTACTATAAGAGCCATCCATTTAGGATTTGTTGCTAATAAGTGGGGAAGTGTCCCTGAATGCCAGTTCAGCTGTTTTTCTCTTTTAATAAACGAGTGCTTTTCACCACTACCATGTGATGGCACACTTTGATAAAGAAATGGAGGCTCTTTGGAGTAACATATTTATCTCCTCCACAGTCACTCATCCTTGAGTCCCACCTCCTGAAGCACCTTTTGACATGTAACACAGTCAGAAGCACCTTCTCCTTCATGCAGAGAAACACTGATGAATAAGCAGAGATTCCTCAGTATTCTCCAGAAAAACTCTCAAATTTTCCATCTCACTCCTGCAAGTATTTCAACAACACAATTTTGTGATGCTCCATTGTCAGGAATTATAGAAAATCAAAAACTAATCACCTGAGCATTTAAGTTAACCTCCTAAGTTTCTCCACCTCACTTCTCTGACAATGTGCTTTTGGTTCAATGACATAGAGTAACAGACTCAAAAGTCCCTGGGACAAGGCAGGTTGATCCCTGAAAGTGACCCTTGCTTCCCTTAATGAACTTCTCAACATATTGTGTTGACAGGCTGATTGTCATGAGCAGTTATTGTCAAGCGAGCATCAGAGAATTTCAGAGTTGAAAAGAAATCCAGTGACCACTTAATTCAAACGACATACTTGATAAAGGATGAGCATTGCAACTTAACTATCAGCCTCTGGTTCAAGACCTTCAATAAGACCTTCCACTACTTCCAGTGGCAGCCATTCCACTTCTGGAGAGCTCTAAATGCTTGAGCATTTTGCTTTAGATCAACCTCAAATTTAGGCTTAATGTATACATTATTCCCAGATCTGCCCTTGGGGTCAAACAGGACAAATCTAATTTCTCTTCCATAGGTTGGGCCTCTCAAGTACTTAGAGTTATTCTGTTACTCCTTGGTCCTATCTTGCCAGGAGAAACAATGTAACCACTTGTTCAACCAATGTCAAGCTGGCCTGTGCTCCAAGCTCTTTATTATGGAAATTAACCATGTCTGGATACTGTCCTGCCCATCAACGTCCTTCTGAAATTTGGGGCTCAGAACGAACGCTAGAGTGTGATTGGGCTTTGACCACAGGACGATCACCTCCTTATTCCAGAAGCTTTAACTCTCCTGACATTGCAAGTTCACTAATACTCTCAGATCTTTTTCCAAGGAAACTGCTGATTATAGAGGACCTCAAAACTTTATTTCTCACACACAAGTGTTAGACTTACAATGTTTAATCTTATTAGATTTAGCACAATATTCGAAGTCATTCAAGATCTTTTCCATTCTTTTTTTCTTTTAAAAAAAATCAAGATAGTACTTGTTCTTCTCCAGGCCTTCCTTTGCTAAACAGTCTCGTGAATATCACCAGAAGAGGGTCATCAATCTCACCGAGCACTTCCATCTGTGCCCAGGGATGTCATTTTCTTAGGCTCCATGACTGGAATTCATCAAGGACATCTCTGATCTCCTCACTTAATTTGCTAATGAAATAAATTTATATGAATTCATGAATATATAGTATATATTTTCTGAAAGGCCTCTATTTCATTGAATATATATTCTCCCCCTTGAAATAGTATACTCCGTTTTGCTGGGTAGGTGAGTTTGAAGCCTAGAGTTCCTTTGACCTCTGGAATATCCTATTCCAGTATTGTGGAAATATAATCAGGACAACACAAGATCTGGCAAGTTGCACATTATATCATCTCTGCTGACTCTTCTGTTTTCCTGTTTGTATTTCCACAATACACAAATTATTTCTTTCTTACAGCTTGCAGTATTTTTTCCTTGACCTGGGAAGTCTGAAATTTGACTACAACATTTCTAGGAGTTTTTCTTTTGGAACCTCGTTCAGAAGGTGATGTGAAGATTCTTTCAATATCTATTTTACCCTCTGGCTCTAGAATACCAGGGCAGTTCTCCTTGATAATTTCTTGAAAGATGGTGTCTAGGTTCTTTTTCTCATCATGGCTTTCAGGCACTCTAAAAAATTTCAAATTGTCTCTCCTGGATGTATTTTTTGTTTTTCCAGTGAGATATTTCACATTGTTTTCTACTTTTTCATTCTTTTGATTTTATTTTACAATTTCATGACATTTTATAAAGTCATTAGCTTCCATCTGCTCCATTCTAATTTTTAAGGAATTATTTTCGTGAGGGAGCTTTTGGACCTCCTTTTCCACATGGCCAACACTGGTTTTTCAGGCAGTCTTCTCTTCATTTGTTTTTTGGATGTCTTTTGACATTTGAGTGTTTTAAGGTGTTATTTTCTTCAGTATCTTTTTGGGTGGGGTTTCTTTTAGGAAGCTATTGACTCATTTTACATGATTTTCTTACATCATGAACAATTCTCTTCCCAATTCTTCCTCTACTTCTCTTACTTGATTTTCAAAATCCTTTCTGAGGTCGTCCAGGACCTGTGACCAATTCCTGTTTTTCTTGCAGGCTTTGGAAGTAGGAGTTTTGACTTTGTCATCTTCTGGTTGTGTGTTTGATCTTCCTTGTTACAGAGTGAGACTCTGTCCTTCTGGGTTTTATTACTGCATCACTCCAGTTATAAGGTTCACTTTTTTGCTGACTTTATAGGCTTATTCCTTTTACATGTTTATTCCCTTTCTACCTTCTACTGACTGCTGCTGCTACTACTACTATTGCTACTACTACTACTACTACCACTACTACTACTACTACTATTACTACCACCACCACTACCACTACTACTACTACTACTACTACTACTCCTACTACTACAGCTAGTATTAATATAGAGCACTAAGATTTGCATGCACTTTACATATGTTAAATCATTCGATCCTTTCTACATCTCTGTAAGGTAGGAGCTATTATTTTGCTTTTTCAAATGAGGAAATTGGGACAAAGAAAGTTTAACTGAGTTGATGATGGGCAGGTCACCAATCATTTGCTGGGGCAGGATTTGTACTCAGGTCCTACTGACTCCAAATCTAGTACCCTATCCACTCTATCACCTCATCCCATCCTTCATAGGCTTTCTTTCTTACAGATTTACTTCATTTACACGTCTTCACTCCATGTTCTCTATTTCCTTTAGGGTTTGATTCACTTTACGTTTTGACCTCTTAAAAACTTGATAGGCCTACCAAACTCTTTTCTCTGAGTTGTCTAAGCAGCAGATAGGCAGACTTATCTAATTTTTCTCTTTCCTCTATCCTTACCAATATGTTTCATTTTCCTTTTCTTCTTTGCTATAACTTCTGCATTTTCTTGAGTTTTCTTCCTCCCTTCCAAGATTTTTTTCTGGATTCTTCTTCATCTAGAGGTCTCATAAAATGGAGTCCACTTCTTCTTCCATCAGCTCAAGTCAGTCTTCAATTGTTACTCAAATTTTCCTAAATTTCTCTACCCCAAATCCAGTCTCTGCCCTTCTTCACTCATTCTTGTAAAGTCTTCTCTATCCTTTTATTCAATTTTTTTTTCATTTTCTAGGCTTTTCTGATGTGCTCCTTCAGGATCATGGTGTTGTTGTGATCACGATATTCCAGATTGTTGGGTGGAAAGGTTGTTTGCCATCACCACTTGCTGCACCTAGAGTAACTCCTCAGTTATGCTCTCTAAAGAATGCTGCTGCTCCTAAATCTAGAATTGTCAAGGTGATTCTGATTCAATTAGCAGACCTTTCATGTGACCTGGGATTTTTACTTCTTCTGGAAGGATTCATTGTATTTTCTTGCCATCTTCTGATTGCAGTAAAGGGTAGAATAACTCCCTAGCATTCTTATTAGTAGCAATTATTGTAGGTGATGGAATGCATACATCCCCAAATGTTTAATAAAGTTTAACTAATACTATTTTTATTGACTGATATGTCTCAGCTTGCATTTGACATTCTCCTTCAAATGTCTGCACCATGACTTGGTCAACCCATCTTCCTCCTAGTGATTGGATACCTGCAATGCAAATCAGCAGACCAGCCCCAGCACTGGCCCTCTTTACAGAAGACAGGATCTGCAAAGCACAGGGAGCCCAATATTTAAATGAAATGAACAATATTATATGAACAACTTGCATGTTGACACACAGTACAACAACTATTATAATGAAGAATATTCGTATGAAAAAAACTACTCACACCATTTTGACTATGGACTAGATCTTTTCACACATTCTTATCAATTTTGAAATAAAATCCCAGAGACAAAACCTCACCATGAAGTGCCACTTAGCAGCTCACAAGATCTTCTACTTGATTGAGGGTTCAAATCTACTGAAATTCATTCTAATGAACCCCCAGACCCTTTGAGTTTCTTCCTGAAAAGATTAAGCAATGTTTACTATTGAATAATATCTGCAAAAGATTTTGAACATTTCAAAGGTACTTATAAATGTAACTTCATTCAACACAAGTAGGGTAAGGGAGGGACAGTATGTGAGTTAGTTTTTCTAATCACTTGTATAACATTGCACTGTAGAGGTGATAATGGATCATTTCTTTCAAATAGAAAAACAAGGTATGAAGATATTAACACCAAATCAGGTTTCAATGCCCATAAGTCAACCAAGCTAGGACTCCAGAACTTCCCTCATATCCCCCTCACATATCTCCCTTATCCCTTCTAACTTTCCTGCTACTCTCATCACCAAGCTTCCCCACCTCCCCCATGTACTGAAAGTTGTTTGTGAGTCTAGCTGAGACCTAGGCCCCAGCTCTAGGGGAGCTCATGGTGGGGTCAATAACTCACCCATCTGATGACCACCAAGGGTGTCCCACGTTGATGTCTGACGCACCTCAGATACACTGAGAGGGCAGAGGCGACTGTCACAACCACTCCCAACTGGAATGACTAAGGTCTTCCTGGACAAAAGGAAGGCTGTCCCAAGCCAGGTGGGGAAACCTCCAGAAACCAAATCAGTCCTGCTGCTTGAGTGCTAAACTCCTGGTCCCAACAGGAGAGGAGGGGGCTCTCAAAGGCCACAAACCCCTCCCCCCTGCTGGGAGGTTACTGGCCATGCCTTCTTCTTCCCCTGGAGATAGTGTGGTTGTCCTCCTCCTCCTCCTCTTCCTTATCCTCCTGTCTTCCTGCTTTTACTCCTCCATGGCCTCCTCTCCCTCATCTTTCTCTCTTCACCATATTCCTCTTCTTCTTCTCCCTTTTCTCCTCCACTTTTGCATCCTTTCCTCCTCTTTGCATTTTCGCCTCTCTCCTTCCTTTTCTTTATCTTTTGCCTTCTTTTCCTTATCTTCTTCTTTTGTGCCTCCTCCTTTTTTCGTTTCTGACTCGTCCTTTTTTCTTTTCTCCTTTCTCTTCCCCATGAGTCTTTAGTAACAGCATGGAGCCTAGCACAGGTAAACAAGAACTTTGTTTTATCCATGTCTGTATTGAGATGTCCCCATTCCCCATCAGTAACACTCAACTCCCCACCTAGTCACATGGATAAAAAAATGCTTACCTGAGTAGTCGTATTCCAGTGCAGTTGAATGGATGAGAATGGGTATTACCAAAGTTAGGACTAAGTGATACATACCCTCTAGCCCCAGTATAAGTGATTGGCCTCTAGCCAACAGTCTCTGCTCATTTGTGAACCTCTTCACAAAATATCAAAACATAACTGGAGGGAGCAGACAGATTAATCCAGACTGGAAAACTCAGGGCTCTGGATTGAGAAGCTCTCCTGTACAGGACATTGGTCAGCAGGACCCCTGTTAATATACCCTGAGACTAATTAAAAAAGCCATTGATTCCTTCGTCTCCACCTTCCTTCAAGCCTTTGAACCATAGAGATAGGACTCAGGTTAAGAAAGGGAGCAGCTCAGGGATTAAAGCCTGATGAAAGCCACACAACATGGCCCCATTCTTCCTTCATTTTACCAGTCCAGAACTGGCTGCATCTGATATCACTTGTTAGTTGGAATGGCCTTCAGGTAATAGCCTCTGCTGACAGCAGCAAATGACTGGAGAGCATGTGACTCATTGTTCAGTTACCGTTTTCTTATCAAAGACCCCCTAAATTTTCCTGTAAACTCTAAAGGAAACTAGGACTTCACAAACCAGCCATATAGCACAAATTTCATCCTTTCTAAAGGAACCAATGTTGGTTTCCCTACTACACTCTGTTTGCTCCCAAAGATTTTAATTTAGAATTCTTCATGAAGTGAAAGCAAGGGTAAAGTATTTCTGAATGATGTTAGTATGACAAATAAGCTAATTAGAAAAGAGGAATTAATTTAAGAAATTTCTTTTTATGGACAGAAAATAATTCACCATTTACATAGGGCTTAAAGGTTTGAAAGCTCACTCTACATGTTGTCTCACTTGATGTTCATAAGAGCCCTGGGAGGTAGGTGCAATTATTGTCCCTGTTTTACACACAAGGAAACTGAAGTGAAGTGATTTGTCCAGGGTAGCCCAGCTAGTAAATGTCAAGTAGGATTTGAACTCAGGTTTTCCTGACTCTGTGCTCAGCACCCTTACCTGCTGGACCATAGCTACCATGCTTTCATTTCCAAAAGAAGAGCTCTGAATTTTCACAATATCCTCAGAGGGTATTTATCCTCTTTCTTCCCTTTTCCTTCCCCTTCTCCCTGCCTCTGACCTAGCCTTACCATACCAATATTTTGCAGGCCTATGTCCCATTCACTGCCTTCCCTCTTCCCCTAAGGGACAGCCAGAACCAGAGAAACTCAGCTAAGGTCCAAGTGTAAATGTATTCACCCCTTCCCCAGACATGCTTGCATATGACCAGGGTCTTCCAGAAACAAAATCCACTTACCTTAGGAAAGAAATTGTAGAGTTTTCAGGTCCATGCAAAGAAAATATTTTCTAATAACGAGGACTGTGGAAAATGTAATGGGATTCCTCAGGTCTTCATAGAGGATCTTCACCATAGTGGCGATCTTCAAACGTTCGAGATTACTATTGACTGGGAGTATTGGTTTGTTTTTCGTTTTTTTTTTTTTCATCAGTATCAGGTCAGTTTATTGGGATGTAAATTGTAGTAATTTTTTGGTACAGATTATGATCACATAACCAAAATATGTATGCACTGAAAGGCAGTAGGAGTCATGCCCACAGTTCCCAGATGTGGGGAAGCCAGGTGTGGCTTAGCTCTCCCAGTCACTGTCTCCAAGGGTGTGGTTGTCAAAAAGATATTCTGTCAGGCCAAAATTGGGGGCCCCATTTCACCCAGGTTGGTAACATGATCTCCCAGTTGTGTGATGGACTTTAACTATTCATCCAGGTAGTGAGTTTCAATAAAATCTCATAAATGGGGGCATTCTTGTCATTTGCCAGCTTGTGTAGTTCCAGTAACTACTGACTAACATTTTTTTTCCAAAGGCAGAGCACACACACTCCATTGCATGTAGCCCATTTTCCCATTGTTCTGGGGATGGTTTCTTGATGTCTTGCAGGAAGATGCTGTCATTGGACTTGTTCTGGAGTTTCATCAGCTTCTCAGCGTGCTCCCTCTCCTCCTAGAACTGGTGGAGGAAGTACTTGGCAAAGTTCTTCAACGCTCCATCATCACCTTCAAAGTAGTAAGACATGGACATATAGACTTAGGAGGCGTAGAGCTCCAGGTTGATCTGGCCGTTGATGGCGGCCTCCGTGTCCTCGTGGTAAGTATGCTGTACCTGAGAGGGGGTCGATGTTGTCATGATGGAGGTGGAGGCTGGGCAGGGGCTGGGGCTGAGGTTGGGGCTGCTGTGGAGGGGGAGGAGGCGGGCGGCCAGGTGTGTCTGACAGGTGGCTGGTTTGTGAATGGAGGACAGACCAAGTGCTGATTAGTGGAGATGAAGGTGGAGAGGTCGGGAAGGGTGGCTCTGGCCCAGAATCAAACAGTGAGTGCGATTCAAGCGCTGTTTTAGTAGGGAACCTCAGCCATTCGCCTTCCCTGCGCTTCTCACCAATTGAGGGTATTGTTCAAAAGTCTCTTTGTTGATGAGTTACATGAATTAGTTCGCAGGAATTTGGGTTTTCCTTCCAATATTGATTGTGACACCCGAAAAATAACAGGTTGAAATCGATTAGCTGGTGGAGAGGAGGATGGATTTTGAGTTCAGCTGTCTTTCAAGATCCCTTAAACCTCTCAGGATATTGGCAGCCATGGATTCTGGCGTAAGTCATTTCTGGGTTTTAACGCTTTGGAAAAGGCTTAGTACATTCTTCATATGACATAATACCTGTTCTGGATAAAACTGACTACTTAGGAAACTACATCAAAATTCAGTTGTTAGGCTGCTAGCACAACAGCTAGCCCTGCAAGATGTCATTGCTGCAGTCGATATGAAAGCAAATCTTGTGTGTACAGATGTATTTACTTGCAAGGAGCCTCTCTGGAATCTGTTTCCACTTGGAGCAGGAGGATGCTTTTGCAAGAGGGAGTCTTTTTTTTTTTTTTTTTTTTTTTGATAATGACATTCTTGAAAGCAGGGATTTTTAAAAGGGTGCTCTTGGGAGAAGGAGGTTTTTTTCTTTTACTTCGTTTTGTTTTTTTAGGAATCCTAAAAGCAAATATTTTAATTGAACTTTTGGCTTAGGGAAAGGGAGAAAAGAGAGAAAATGGGCAAGAAATGCTTTGAAGATGCTAGAGTAAAAAGGTAGTTTACTGTGAGTTTGCCTACAAAAGGGAACCTGGGAAGACTAACTAATAGGAACTTCAGGCTACCTTTCACTGAGAAATCTCTTCTTGCCTTCTTTGCGTTCTGGGGCACATTGCCAGTGTCAACTGCCTGGAGGGGCCTGGAGAGACTACTGGCAGCCTTGTTGCCTCCAGCATCAGGACAGTGTGGGGGATTATACTCAGGGATTTTTTGTTTCTTTTCATTTTCTGTCTTGTTCTGGTCCCTGGCATTCATCAAGGAGTGTGAGTAGCCTATGGCAACCTCCTCTGTGTAAACGCCGTCCAGGGTTTTCACTTCTTGGGCTGTGGTGGAAGACTTGGGCAATTCACTTTAGGTTGGAGCCAGTCCCCAGTTGATGGTGCTCTCATCTGCAGCCACGATAATACAGCTCTTCCCACAAGCAAAGCTTCTAATGGTCCAGCCACAGAGGTCCTGTAACAGCTTTGGGATACATGGTGGACACCCGAGAAGTGTTGGTAGCACCCCAGAAAAACTGGCCACCTACTTCACCGAAGGTGAAGGAACAGATGTAGCTAGCGTAGATTTGCCTGACCCCCTGGCCTTTGAAATCAAAGTGCTTCACCATTTGAGAGACCATCACATCCTTCTGCTCTGTATGGCCCAGCTGGCCATCCCCTCCAAATCCCTAAGGGAAAACACGTTTCTGAGAGTCTACACCCAGCATGTGATTGGTGCCATAGGCAACATCTCAGACAACGACATTGGGGACTGGCAAAATTTGTCCATCTTTTGTCTTTTCAATGAAGATGGCAACTTGGCAGAGGACCAGCTCATAGTCATATTCTGTCCTCTGAGGCCAGGCAATGAATTACCTGTCAGAATTGTATCCCAGCTGAGTATATTCAGGGCACCCAAAGGAGTAGAGGTTTCCTTTCCAGTACATTATGATGCTGAATTCAATCTCGCAAGTCACTTTGGTTTTGGCTGGGCATTGTACATTATTTAGAGAGGGCTGGGGATCACATTGGTGTGGTTGCCAAGGCCAAGTTTCCCCATCTTATTCTCTCCAAATGCATACATGAAGCCAGTAAAGCCAGAGTGTGGTTCCTCCCACAGCCAACAGACAAGATCACTTCCTTGCTGAGGACTTCCATAACTTTAGGGGCTTCCATTATCTTGGTATCATCCTGTCAAATTCTCATTTCAACCCCAGCTCCATAGCTTTCCTTCCGAAGTGAGGAGGATACTGCAAGTGGCACAGGGGTCAGAGACATTCATCCCCACATAGACCCCTGACAGACAGCCGTTTCTGTGGGACACCCACAAGTTCTGCCCCAGATTGCTATAAGCAGTTTTCTGTTTAGTCTCTTCCTTCTGACCAATGCGGTCCAAGTTGGTTGTTCCCAAAATCAAAAGCTACCCTCTGCACTTAGAGCCTGGGTTGGGGTTGGGAATAATGGGAGAGGAAAAGGGCCTGGGTCCCCCGCCTCTGCCCCACACTCATGATCCTCTCCTTGGTGTGCTCTGGCTCCATGATGACCAAGAAGGAGTTTTACAAGGATGCTGGGGATTCTTGGAGGAGGAGATTAAAGGAGGGAAAGAAATGACATGGCACTTGACATCCCAGCAGAGGCCTCTTGGACTTTAGGATTTTGTGGCCTGTAAGAATCCTCCTTCCTTCTTGCTGAGGCCAGGAGAATAACACCCAGGCAGCTGAACTGACTCAGTTCCCAGAGGTCCCCGATGCCTGAGGCCCCTGACTTGAGACATGGTTGTACCACCTTCCTTCTGTCCAGGAACACCCCGCCACCCTAGTTGGGAGTAGTGGAGACAGAAGCCCCAATCCCTCTGTGTATCTGAGGTGATCAACAAAGGTGAGCCAGACAGCAAGGTGAGCCCCCTTTAGTGGTCAGCAGAGGAGAAAGTTACTACCCTTCCATGTTCCCCTGAAGCTGAGGGTTGAGACGGGGCTAGACTCATCACCTTCAGTACCTACAGACTGAGAGAAGGTTTGGTGTTTTCCCTTGGGATGTGAGCACTGAAAGGGTTCGGTGTTAATGTGTTTTCCTGAATTTACCTTAGTACCTAACTCTTTCAATACCTAGATTATTTCTATATCTATCTATATATGTATATATCCCTATCTATTTGTAATCTATATCTATCTCCATATCTATATTTTTACATCTATATTCATATAAATTTCTATATCTGTGTCTATATGTATATCCCTATCTAATCTGCTTATGTTTCTCTTTCCATATCTATCTGATCTGTGTCTATACCTATATCTATGTGTATCTATATCTATATTCATATACATATCTATGTCCTGATCTAATCTGCTTATGTTTTTATTTCTATATCTATTCAATCAGTGTCTGTACCTATATCTATCTGTATCTATATCTATATTCCTGTCCATATCTATATTGAATCTGTATCTCTATCTATTTTCACATCTATATCAGTATATCTATATTCATATCCACATCTATATCTGGGTCCCTGTCTATATGCCTGTCTAATCTGTATATGTTTCCGTTTCCACATATATATCCAATCTGTACCTGTACCTATACCTATCTTTATCTAATCTATATTCATGTCCATTATCAATATCCTATGTGTATATATGCCTGTATCTATATCCATATCTGGATCTGTATCTATCTATATCCACACATAAACACCTAAATACATACAAGTACACAAATATGCATGTCTGTACACGTATGTGTACCTGCTTATTTTCTCTCCATGGATTTAAATTCTCGATCCCAATTCAAGGACAAGATAAGAGATTCTGAAGCAATGACAAAAGTTTCCCCTGTTAATGTGTTATTCTTCAATGAGATATTTGGTCATAATGTCCCCTTCCCCTCACACTGTAGGCCCACCTATACTTTTAAAAAGCTGTGGTGAAAACCATATGTTGTATCCTAATTCTTTTGTCTGACATAAATTTTGATTTGCTAAACACAGCTCTCTGAGACACGGGAGGCCTTCTGGCCGAAGAGATAATCAGCAAAGATCCCTTTTCTTTCCTAAGAAAACTCCTAAAATGGCTTGGAGGAGGGGAGGTTGCTTCCATTTAAAAATTTGAATCCATTTCTCAGTAAGAACCCAGAAGGGATATTTATTAAAACATATAATTTTGTCATCCTAACTTGTATAAAGCAGTGTTTGTGCTCCTGTGTATGTATCTTTAGTCAAAGAGGTTTCCTTATGAAAGATTTTTTTTTTCTTTTCCCATCTTTATTGATGGATTTAAGAGTGAAATTCTTCTCCCCACCCATTTCTAGCAAAAGGGGGAGAAAATAAAAGAGATCTTTCCTTCTTATTTCTTTCAACTACCTTCCTATTAAATGAGGGCAACTAGGTGGCAGCTGATCTGGAGTCAAGACGGAGTTCAAACCTGTCCTCAGGCACTTTCCTTGTGTGTGCTGGGCAAGGCACAGTAAATGAAAATAATAAAACCTATCTCCTACAGTTGTGGTGAGGATCAAAGGAAATACTGGTTAAGAAATTAGCACAGTGTCTAGCACATAGTGGTGCTTAATCCAAAGTGTGGGGAAATGAAAATGATGGTTTCTCACACACACACACACAAACGTATTTACTATAAGTCATTAGAGGTAGATAAATTCATTTCCAAGTACTAATCCAATGAATTTCACATGTGTGCATATGTAGACATACGTATATTAAATGCCTTAAAGTTCCTATTGTTTTAATCAGAAAAATCTTGTATCGGAATAAGGTACAAGTATATGAATACATAAGAATAAGTGTTTCTCATCATTTGAGTATTCATTATATTAGTTCTCAAAGTTATGAGGCTGCATTTTGTTTGAGTATGGATTTCTTTCATGGTAGCTGATTAGGGACCACACAGTGAGAAAATTTCAGCCAATCAGGAGCTCAGCAATTATCCAGCAATTTATGGTCATAGAATATTGCCCAGAAAATTGGAAGGTGAAGCTAGCTGTCTAGTGTGTTTTACTGGCAGAATCTGAACTCAGATTTTCTTGCTCCAGAGACCATTGTGCTATACTGCCTCCCCTGCAAGTTCCTGAGGGAAGCCAAAGTTTTCCCATGAATATGTATTCATAAATTTACTTAAAAAATTAGTTGCCTCCCTTCGTACTTAACACTAACATATTTCCAAGACCATCCTGTCTTGTCTTTGATCCTGGACAAGTAATTCTTCCTTTATTGCTTTAACTGTTAAATGGGGCTGATAATAGCAGCTACTCCCCCAGGTGTGGGAATCAAATGAAGTAATTGTAAACTGCTCCTGAAGTGCCCAGCATTGTGCCTGGCACAGAGTGAATTGCTACATAAATGGGAGTTATTATTATCCTCACTATTGTCATTCTTTCTCCGTTTGTGTATGGTGTATGGTTGGTTTTGTCATTGCTTGAAGTCCCCTCTGACTTACTAAAAGAGCCATCCATGTAGCATTTGCTGCTAATAAGTGGGGAAGAGTCCCTGAATGCCAATTCCACTGCTTTTCTATTTTAAGTAAACTAGTGCTTTTCACCACTACCATGTGATGGCACACATTGATAATGAAATGGCGCCTCTTTGGGGCAATACATTTGTCTCCTCCACAGTCACTCATCTTTGAGTCCCACCTCCTGAAGCACCTTTTCACATGTAACATAGTCAGAAGCACCTTCTCCCTCATGCAGAAAAGCCCTGATGAACTAAGCAGAGATTCCTGTGTATTCTCCAGAAAAGCTCTCTAATTGTCCATCTCACTCCTGCAAGCATTCCAACAACAAAATTTTGTGAAGCTCCATTTTCAGAAATTATCCAAGATCAAAAAGTAGTCCCTGAGCATTTAGATTAACCTCTTACATTTCTCCACTTCAGTTCTCTGTCAATGTGGCTTTACTTCAATGACATATACTAAGAGACTCAAAGTTCCTGGGTAAGGTAGGTTGACCCCAGACCGTGACCATCTCTCTCCTTAATTTACTTCTCAAAATATTGTGTTGACAGGCTCATTGGCATGAACAGGTATTGTCAAGGGAGCATCGTAGAATTTCATAGGTGAAAGGAAACCCAGTGACCCCTTAATTGAAACTACGGAAAAATGGATGACTGGCTTTAACGGAACTCAGAGGAGATGCCAAAAGTGGGGTGTGTGGCTATGGGGATGGAGAGACAGGCAGGGGGAGGAGGGAGGAGGAGGGGAGAGGAAAAAGAAAGTACTGCATATTTGGTAGTACAGGACTGCAATGTTCAGGATGTGTGCTTTCCCCGAAGACACAAATATTTCAAGGGAAAGGCATTAAATTAAATCACATGGTAAGAAAAGTCACACTTGTCCCCCCCCCCCCTAATAAAACCAGGGCATGTTCTCTCATAAATAGATACAGCATGAGTGGGAAGAGGAGGGATGTGTAAGGATTCCACCTAAAGGGCAAACTTGTAGGGAAAGTGTGGGGCTGGATTCCATGTGGAGGGGCAGCTCACCCTTGTGATGTTCCAGCAAAATTGATGTCTTCTCAATGTCCCTGTTTCTGCTCAGGATGGGGTCTGTTGGATACATTGTTGCACAAGTTCTCCATTGATCTTGCTATGGATGCTAGTCATTTTCTCTGAGTTGGGTCTTGATCTGATGGCTATATACTGTGTATGTGTGTATACACACATACATATCCATATTCACACACCACACACATATATATATTTACATATATATGTGATTATGTATATATATATATATATATATATATATATATATATATATATATATATATATATATATATATATATAATATTTCCTCCAACTATCCTAATAGTGAGAAAACTCAAGGGTTGCAAATATCTTTCCATGTAGGAATCTAAACAGTTCAATTTTGTAAAGCCCCTTAGGATTTCTCTTTCCTGTTTACCTTTTCATGCTTCTCTTGATTCTTGTGTTTGAAACTCAAATTTTCCATTCAGCTTTGGTCTTTTCAGCAAGAATGTTTGAAAGGCTTCTATTTCATTGAACATACATTGTTCCCCCTGAAATAGCATACTCAGTTTTGCTGGGTAGGTGATTCTTGGTTTGAATTCTGGAGTTTCTCTTACCTCTGAAATATCCTATTCCAGTATTGTGTAAATACAATCAGGTCAACACAAGATCTAGTAGCTTGTACATTATACCATCTCTCCTAACTCTTGTGTTATCCTTACAGTATTTCCACAACACTATAATTGTTTCGTTTCTGACTGCTTGAATTATTCTTTTCTTTACCTGGGAACTCTGGAATTTGACTACAATATTCCTGGGAGTTTTCTTTCTGGGATCTCTTTCAGGAGGTCATGCATAGATTCTTACAATATTCATTTTACCCTCTGGTTCTAGAATATCAGGGAAGTTCCCCTTGATAATTTCCTGAAAGATAATTTCTAGGCTCTTTTTTTTAACAACGACTTTCAGGTAGTCCAATAATTTTTAAATTGTCTCTCCTGAATCTATTTTGCAGGTTATTTGTTTTTCAGTGATATATTTCACAATGTTTTCTATTTTTTCATTCTTTTGGTTTTGTTTTACAATTTCTTGATTTTTTATAATGTCATTAGCTTTAATCTTTTCCATTCTAATGTTTAAGGAATTATTTTCGTCAGTGAGCTTTTGGACCTCTTTTTCCATTAGGCCAATTTTGGTTTTCCATGCAGTCTTCTCTTCAGTTGCTTTTTGGACCTCTTTTGCCATTTGGGTGTTTTAAGGTGTTATTTTCTTCCATTTTTGGGGTGTCTCCTTTAGCAAGCTATTGACTCATTTTACATGATTTTCTTCCATCATTCTCATTTCTCTCCCCAATTTTTCTTCTGTTTGTCTTACTTGATTTTCCAAATCCTTTGTTAGGTCTTCCAGGGCCTATGACCAATCATATTTCTCTTGGAGGTTTTGGATGTAGGAGTTTTTACTTTGTTATCTTCTGGCTATATGTTTTGATCTTCCTTGTTACCAAAGTAATATTCCATGCTTTTGGATTTAATTACTACTTTACTCTATTTATAAGATGCACTTTTTTTGCTTGCTTTCTATGTGTATTCCTTCTACATGTTTATTCCTTTTATTACTATTACTACTGCTACTACTAGTATTGCTGCTCCTATAACTACTCCTACTACTACTATTGCTGCTAATGCTACTACTATTACTACTCCTACTACTACTACTACTTCTACTACTACTGTTACTACTACTACTACAATTACTACTATTCCTATTACTACTACTACTGCTACTGCTACTACTGCTGCTGCTGCTGCTGCTATTACTGCTACTCCTCCTACTACTACTATTGCTGCTACTACTACTCCTACAGTTACTACCACTACTACTACTTCTGGTACTACTAGTAGTACTACTGCTCTACAGCTAGTATTTATATTAAGCATTAAGATATTAAATTTTTAGATCCTTGCAACATTTCTGCAAGGTGGGACTTATTATTCAGCTTTTGCAGATGAGCGAACTGAGACTAAGAAAGTTTAAGTGACTTGATCATGGGCACATCGCTAACCATTTTCTGGGGTAGGATTTGTACTCAGGTCGTACTGACTCCAGCTCAAGCTCCCCATCCACTTCATCACCCAATCCCAACATTTATAGGTTAACTTTCCTTACAGATTTCCTCCTTGAACAACTCTTCCCTCCATGTTCCCTATTTTCTTTACGGGTTGATTCACATTCCTTTTTCACCACTTAAAAACTTGACAGTCACACCTAAGTATTTTCTCTGAGTTCTCTAAGCAGCAGATAGGCAGATTTATCCAACTTTTCTATTCCTTCTGTCCTTACCAATGTGTCTCACTTTCCTTTTCTTATTTGCTATACATTCTACATTTCCTTGAGTTTTTTCCTCCCCTCTGGAGAATTTTTCATTGATCCTTCTCAATCTGCAGTCCTCATTAGATGGTTTCCAGCTTTCTTCCATCATCTCAAATCATCCTTCCATTTTTCCACAAACTCTCCTACATTTCAGCTCCCCAAATTCAATCTCTGGCCTTCTTCATCCCTCCATCTAAAGTCTTTTCTCTCTTCTTTTTTTCAATATATTCTTTTCATTTCCTCTTCATTTCTCATCTGCTACTTTGGAAGCTCGGTTCCTGGGAATGTGGTGGAGATGATATTACAGATTGTTGGGTGAAAATTTTGCTTGCCATCACCACTTCCTGCATCTGGTATAACTCTTGAGTCATGCTCTCTAAATAATATCCCTGTTCCTAAATCAGGAGCTGTGAAGGTAGTGTTGATTCTCTTAGGAAACCTCTCATGTGATCTCAGATATTTCCTTTTCTCAGATGGATGTCATTGTATTTCCTTGCCATCTTCTCATTGCAGTAAATGGTAGAATAGTTTTCAAGCATTCTCATTAGTACCAATTACTGCAGATGATGTACGTGTAGATGATAAACATCCCCAAATGTTTGATAAAGTTTAACTAATAGTATATTTACTCATATGTCTCATTCTACATTTGAAATTCTCCCCAAAATGCCCACAGCATGATTTGCTGAACAATATCTTCCTCCTAGTCACTAGACACCTGCTACACACACCACCAGTCCAGCCCCAACACTGGACCTCTTTCGATATGATAGAATCTCCAAAGCACAGGAAACCCAATATTGAAATGAAATGAACAGTACTACAGGAGCAATTTGACTGTTGACACACCCAGAACAACTGGTATGATGAAGAAGAATATTAGTGTGGAAAAAAGTATTGAGAAGGTTTTCACTATGGACTTGAGCTTTCCACAGATGCCAATCAATTGAAAAATAACATCCCAGAGACAAAACCTCACCATGAAGAGGCCCCTTAGCAGCTCACAAGCTTGTAAACTAGGTTGAGGGTTCACATCTACTGAAACTTCTTCTAATTAACCACCAAGCACTTTGAATTTCATCCTCAAAAGACTAAGCAATGTTATTATTCAATAATATGTGTAAAGAATTTTGAAACTTTCAAAGTTATATATAAATGTAACTTCAATCAACTCAAGTAGGATTAAGGTAGGAAGAGCATGTGAGTTATTTTTTATAATCAGTTGCTTAACATGACATTGTAGAGGTGAAAATGGATCATTCATTTAAAATAGAAAAACAGGGTATAAATACATTAACACCAAAACAAGTTTCAGTACCCACAAGTCAACCAAGTTAGGGCACCAGAATTTCTCTCATATCCACCTTACAATCTCCTCTATCCCTTCTACCTTGCCCCCTACTCTCATCCTCAAACCTGCCCCCCACCCAGGTATTGAAGTTTCTTTCTGAGTCTAGCTGAGACCTAGGCCCCAACTCTAGGGGAGCTCATGGAGGGATCAATAACTCACCCATCTGATGACCACCAAGGGTGTCCCACGTTGAAGTCTGACGCACCTCAGATACACTGAGAGGGTAGAGGCGACTGCCACAACCACTCCCAACTGGAATGACTAAGGTCTTCCTGGACAAAAGGAAGGCTGTCCCAAGCCAGGTGGGGAATCCTCCAGAAACCAAATCAGTCCTGCTGCTTGAGTGCTAAACTGCTGGTCCAAACAGGAGGCCACAAACCCCTCCCCCTGCTGGGAGGTGACTGGCCATGCCTTGTTCTTCCCCTGTAGATGGGGTGATTGTCCTCCTCCTCCTCCTCTTCCTTCTCCTCCTGTCCTCGTGCTTTTTCGTCTCACCATCCTCCTCTCCCTCATCTATCTCTCATTATATTCCTCTTCCTCTTTTCCCTTTTCTCCTCCACTTTTTCATCCTCTCCTCTTCTCTTTCCAGTCCCTGCTTTCTCCTTGAATTTCTTTTTCTTTTTCCTTCTTTTCCTTATCTTCTTCTTTCTGGATCTTTTTATGACCCTTCCTTTTTTCTTTTGTTCTTCCTTATTTCTTTTCTCCTTTCTCTTCCCCACCAGTCTTTCGGCATGGCATGGAGCCTATCACAGATAAACAAGAACATAGTAATTGTTGTATCCATATATCTATTGAGATGGCCCCATTCCCAATCAATGACACTCAACTCCCCAACGACCTTGGCCCCATCCATCACACCCACACTCAAAAGCAGCACATGGATAAAAATTGTTTATCTGAATAATCTTATTCCTATGCATTTGGATGAATGATAATGGCTATGAACAAAGTTAGGACTGAATGGTATATACTCCCTACCACCAGTATAAGTGATTCCCCACTAGCCAACAGCATCTCCTCCTTTGAGAACCTGTTCAGAAAATGTCCAAACATAAATGGAGGGAGGCGTCAGAGTAATCCAGAATGGAACACTCAAGGGTGTATAATAAGAAGCTCACCTGCACAGGAGATTGGCCCCAGGACCAATGTTCAGATACTCTGAGCCTAATTAGACAACAATGGATTCTTTGTTCTCTCCCTTCCTTCAAGGCTTTGAACCCTAGAGATAGGTCTCAGGGTAAGCAAGGGAGCAGCTCAGTGATTAAAGCCTGATGAAAGGCACACAACATGGCCCCATTCTTCCTTCACCTGCCTAGTACACAACTGGCTGCATCTGTATCAATTGTTATTTAGTAGGGAGTGCCTTCTGGTACCAGTCTCTGTAGACAGCAGCAGGGTGACTCAATGTTCAGTCATGGTTTTTCTATCAAAGGCCCCCTAAAGATTCCCATAAACTTCAAAGGAAACTAGGCCTTATCAAACCAGCCACTTAGTGAGAATTTCCTCCTTTGTAAAAGAACCAATGCAGGGTTTCTTTAAACAGGTGCCTTCCCGAGGTCACTCGTGTTTGCTCACAAAGATGTTAATTTATCATTCTTCACTAACGGGAAGCAAGGACAAAGTATTTCTGCATGATGTTAATAAGACAAAGAAGAAAAGAGGAGTTAATGTATGAAAATTCATTTTATGTAGAGAAAATAATAAATGACAATTATATATGGCTTAGTGGTTTGCAAAGTGCATTGTAGATGTTATCTCATTTCATAATGATTTGGTAACAGCCCTGTGAGTTAGGTGCAATTATTGTCCCTATTTTACATACAAGGAAACTGAAGTCAAGTGATTTGTCCAGGGTAACTCAGCTAGGAAATGTCTGAGGCAACCTCTGAACTCAGGTCTTCCTGACTTTAGGCTCAGCACCCTTTCCCTCTGGGCCACCAAGCTGCCATCCCTTCATTTTCAAAAGAGCAGCTCTGGACTGTCACAGCATCCTCCCATATTAATTATCCTTTTAACTTCCTTTTTCTTCCCCTTCTCCGTTCCTTTGACCCAACCTTTTCACATCACACTTTATCAGATCTGTGCCCCAATCACAGACGTCCCTGTCCCACTCAGGGACAATCAGAAATCAGAGAAACTCAACTAAGCTCACTTAATGTATTCCCTCCTTCCCCAGACATGTTTGCATATAAAAATGGTCTTCCAGAAACCAAATCCACTTACCTTAGGGAATAAATTGCAGAGCGTTTCCAGCTCCATGCAAAGGAAACACTTTCTAACAACGAGGGCTGACCAAAATTCAATGGGTTTCTCAGAATCTTCACCACACTGATGATCTTCAAAGGTTTGAGATAACCATTGATTAGGATGGTGTTGAATAGTCTCTTGGCTGATGAGTTATATCAATTATTTGAGAGGAACTTTTGGTTTTCTTTCCAATACTGATTCTGTGACTCTGGAAGAACAAAAGTTTGAAATCTTTTAACTGGCTGACAGGAGTATGGAATTTGAGTTGAGAGGTCTTTCAGCATCTCTTAAAAGTCACAGGATATTGGTATGTATGTATTCTGCCATCAGTTAGTTCTTGGTTTTAAAGCATTAGTAAAGGCTATGATTGTCAGTTTTACATAAAATGGAGCAGATCCCAGCCCTGCCTTGGCCACCCAGCACTGAAAGTAGCAGATCCAAGCAGGCTTCAGGGACAGAATGTCCCACAGCACCCCAGATCCCTCAACCCACAAGTGTCAAATATCAGTGAGCAGATCCTTTGGATTGGCCGAACGGGGAACATGATTTCCCCATACCTCAGGCCTGCTCAGGTGGCAGCAGGAGAGGCAGCAGCAGAAAACGTTCCCAAAGCAAGCAGCAGCCTGCATCCATTGTTGAAGGTCTCATCAGAAAGCTCCTGAGGGAAATGAGCCCTCTGTGGTGGCCCTGTCCCCACCTGAGCAGCTGATCTTAATCTCACACTGAATAGCAGCCCTGCCCCTGCCCAAAGCCCCTGAGGCTTGGGAGCAGCTCATTTGAATCTCAGTCCCCAAGTGCTGGCTTGGTGGTAGTGAGGCCAGGAGTCAGTGGAGAGGATACTCTGAAGTCAAGTAAGTGGCTGGGAAAATGCCCAAAAAAGGGAACAAAAATAAGACCATAAAAGCTTACTTTCTTGAGGAACAGGTGTCTGCCCCCATCCTTTCAGATGAGAAAGAACAAGGCATACTGTCAGAGGAAGTCAAGGCCTCTGCCTCCAAAGGGAACTTAAACTGCTCTCAGGCAATAGAAGACCTTAAAAAAGAATTTAGCAGCTTACTTAAGGAGAACCAAAAAATGTTGAGGAAAATAACAGTTTTAAAAAGAAGCTAACCCAATTGGAAAAAGACATCTAAAAAGCCATTGAGGAGAAGGAGGTTTTAAAAAGAAGAATTAGCCAAATGGAAGAGAAGGTTTAAAAGTTTATTGAATAAAAGAATGTGTTGAAAGAAAGAATTGAGTTCAGGGAAATGAATGACTTTGAGTTAAACCAAGCAGTTAGTAGACAAAACCAAAAATTTGAAAATATAGAAGATAATGTGAAACAACTCATTGGAAAAACAACTGATCTGGAAAATAGATCCAGGAGAAATAATTTTAAAATGATCGGACTACCTGAAAGCCATGATCCCAAAAGAGTCTAGATATTATTTTCCATGAAATTACCAAGGAAAACTACCCTGATGGTCTATAATCAGAGGGCAAAATATACATTGAAAGAATCCAGTGATCACCTCCTGAAGGAGACCCAAACAGAGAAACTTGTAGGAATATTTCAATATTTCAATAATTTCAATATTTCAAAAATACTCTTAGGAATATTCCAAATTTCAGAGTTTCCAGATCAAGGGGAAAATACTGCAAGCAGCTAGAGAGAAACAATTTGAGTACTGTGGAAATATAATCAGCATAACACAGCATCTGGTAGCTTCAGCATTAAGGGACTGAAGGGAATGGGATATTTCAAAAGTCAAAGGAACTGGGATTGAAACCAAGAATCACCTACCCCTCAAATCTGAGGATAATACTTCAAGGGAAAAAAGGGTCCTTCAATGATATAGATGACTTTCAATCATTCATTTTGAGGAAAAGACCAGATCTGTATAGAAAAATCTGACTTCCCAAGACAAGAATCAAAAGAAGCATGTAAAGGAAAACAGGAAAGAAAAATCATAAAAGAAACACAAAAGTGAATCTTGAACCAAGTAAATGAGAGCTGGTTTGAGTCCTGATCTCCAGACTCTAGACAGAACAGTTCTGCAGAGATGACCCTGGGGTCCATAAATAGAGAGTTATTTGTTTAGGACACTGACTCCCTAATGAGACCCCAGGCAGCACACTAAATGTGAATGTGCTATCTAAAAACAGAAGTGAGCTTAGGTCCCTCAGGTGACTCTCCTCACCAGCCAGTGCCTGTAAAGCCTCCAGTGCAGGTGACCTAGCCCAGGTCACTTTAGATTTCATCCTGTGTTGTTACTGCACAAGGTTCCTGTCTGAAAACACATTCAGGAGCCAGCAGTGGCACCGCAGTATCTTCAGACTCTGGTGAGAAAACGGGTGACTGGCTTTGAGGGAACTCAGAGGAGACTCAACGAAGCATGTGTGGGGATAAGGGAACAGAGAGACAGGGCACAGAAGGGAGGGTGAGTGAGGGAAGAAGAAAAGGAAAGGGAGCCTTGCACGTTTGGTAGTGTAGGACTGTAATGTTCAAGTTATGTGCTGTCCCTGAGGACACAGCTATTTCAAGGGAACGACATGAAGTTCAATCACATGATAAGAAAAATGACAGTAGCTCCCCCCCCCCCCATATTCTCTCATAAATAGACACAGTGTGAGTGGGAAGAGGATGGATCTATGAGGATCCTAACTAAAGGGCAACCTTGTAGGGCATGTGTGGTGCTGGGTTCCAGGTGGAGGGGCAGCTGACACTCGTGATATTGCAGAATAACTCATGTCTTCTCATTTGGCCTGTTTCCTGCTCAGTATGGAGTCTGCTAGACACATTGCTCCACATGTTCTCCTTGTGTTGCGGTGGTTGCTAGTCACATCCTCTCAGCTGGGTCTTTATCTGATGACTACATACATATACCTTGGTACATATATACATATATATATGAGTATGTGTGTACTCACCTAAACATATATATATATAAACCCACCACAACACACACACATACACACATGTGTGTATGTATATATAAAATATTCCCTCCAACTATCTTAACACTGAGAAAACTCTCAAGGGTTATAATTTTTTTTCCATGTAGGAAAGTAAACAGTTCAATTTTGGTAAGTCCCTAATGACATCTCTTTCCTGTTTACTTTTTCATGCTTCTCTTGATTCTTCAAAGGAAGTGAATCCAATATTCAAATGAAATGCACAATACTACATCATTGGCATGTTGACACACAACAGAAGAACTGGTATAATCCAGATGAATTTCAGTGTGGAAATAATTATTCAAAACTAATTGACTATTGACTAGATCTTTCCACACATGCCAATCAATTGACAAATAAAATACTAGAGAAAAAATGTCACCATGAAGTGGCCCTTTAACATCTCACAAGCTTTTAAACTTGGTTGAGTGTTCACATCTACTGAAACTTATTGGAATGAATACCTTGGCCCTTTGAATTTCTTCCTCAAAAGATTAAACCAGTGTCCAGTAGGGAAGAGCCCGAGCAAGTGCATCCGTCATTCTGTCCTTCTGACCAGACTCCCACATTGAGTTTCGTGGCCAACTGAATTCTCCAGAAGGTGAAAGGATGGCATTTGTGAAGAGTGGTTGGCTGCTTTGACAAAGCACGATCTTGAAGAGGTGGAAAAAAACCTGGTTCGATCTGTGGTCAGATGACCAGCTAATTTATTGTGACGACCAGACTAGGTAGAATGTAGAAGATTGACATGCTGGTGGACTGCATCAACATCCAAATGGAAAATGAGTGCTATGATTTTTCAGGCTCCTGAGGGTTAGCCAAAAGACCGCATACTGCAAATTGTTTTCCCTGATGGGACAACTATCAATCTTTGTGCACAAAGTGAAGATGATTGCTTGGCATGGAAATTTGCACTCCAGGATGCCAGAATAAATACAGCTTATGCTGGCTCAGCAGTCATGTATGATGAGACTGCTGTTGCTCCATCTCGTCCTCCTTGTACAGCTTATGCCACACAGTCTCCAGAGGTATTTGGCTATGGTCATTATAATGGTGAATAGCCTCCAGGAACTCAAGTTATCTATGCCTACTAATGGGCAGGTTTATGCGATACCATACCAGTATCCATATCCAGGACCTTATGTACAGCAGCCTGTCAACCATGTCATCGTCTGTAAGCATTACTGGGATCACGATGGAGACCTGGCTCTGGGAATGCTGACTGGGGCACCACTGGCATGGCCTTGGGATCTTTGTTCTGGGTCTTCTAATACATCTTTGCATTTGTATTTTCCAAAATCTGTATTTTATTTCCTGTGTGCCATAATAATATCCTCTTTTAATACAAAGATTTTTAATGACAGTTAACAATAGTACTTTCAAAGACATCTTAATTATAATTAGTCAGTATAAATTTCAAAAGGTAGTATTGTAAGTGTGCTATTCATTTGAAATATGAATTAAAAGGATACTTGATCATTTCAAACTCTTTTATAGAACTTAGTTGTATAAGAAAGACTTACATGAGCTCATTCATTCTGAAGAACATTATCCCTGCAGTTTTAAATACAGAGCATAAGAGATAGCTTTGTGAACCATCTTAGAAGCATGTTGCTCATATAATGACCCTTGAATATCTGATTATTTCTGGCAGGAAAAAGCTCAAATAATCTAACTGCTTGTTCACAACTTAAGAATTAACTGTGGAACAATCTAGGTGTTGCTGTTGGCATGGCAGGGTGGTAAACTATGCACCATAAAACAATATTGACCTTTTGCACCACACACTCCAAAGAATAGTACCCAAGGCAGTGCTAACACTCCAAGTACCTCTGCAGTTGGCTCTATCATTATCCAGTGGTGCTCTCCTGGTGGGCCTGTTTTCTTTGTTGTGAAGGAATTTATTTAATCCTGGAGATTGGAACTGAGAGGTTTCTTGTCAAGAGCTGCCATTCAGGACAAACTTGTAAACAGGACTGGAAACCTATTGTTCTTTGACATAATTCTGAAGCACAGAGAGTTGTAAAAGCAGTTTAGAGGCTGAAGTGATTGGTGTTTGGTTTTCTTTTTGGAAGTCAATACTACCTTTGCATTTAAAAGATGACAGACATGACTTTTCCCTCCTTGATATAATCTTTTCTCATGGATCATTTAATAAAATCTGCTTTCCTGTACTTGAAAACCCAAAATGTTTTATGTTCCAAATCGACACTTATTTGAAGATGAGAAAGCAATAGGAGGGAAACGGGGGCTCAGGGAAAGAATGAGACGTACATTGTTAGTGAGCAGTCATTCCAGAATTTTTAATGGTGGGATTGCCTCATATGTAGATTGCACATATATTTTGTTTTTGCTGTTATCCATAGTTCAGGCATTTTTGTTTCTTCCTAAACTTTTAATTGAGATTGACTTAAAACCTAATACTTAAAACAACTATACTTAAGGTATCAAGGACATAAGATGAGAGCAATGTTTGTAATATTGAAATAATAGGTTACACTTTAAAAATGATGATATCTCTCTCTGAGAGATGTAAAACACTGATGACTGCACTGTCATGATTAACCAGAGTTATGTTAAAGGAATGGAAGCAATTGAACATACACATGGTTATGGGTGGAAAGATAGCTCCTCTATTTGAACAAGTAGACTGGCACATTTGTTCTCATTAATTCCCATCCAAAGCTTACAATTTGTGGGTATGTTTCTTTGGAACTCAGTGAAATTATGTACAAGAACAAAACAATCAAAATCTATAAACCCAAAACACACCAGAAAACTAAGACCATACAGTGATTTGATCATTACTTCATTTGTTAAAGAAATATTTATTGAATGCCTGCCATGCATAAGACAAAACTACAGTCCTACCTTGTGTCCCAATTTATATATGTCTTTCCCTATTTTCTATGATGTGGGTTTTTTTTTTTTAAAACCAGTTTTAGAGTTTGAGATTTTCCCCTGTCCCCTATGTAGTGATGATAATTCCCATTAAGTCCATTCTTCGTTATATGCATTCTGTTTTATTTTTTGGATGACTGATAACCTATCATTGATTCCTTCTAGTTTACTACTTCTATATCTGATGAAACTTAACACTCCATGTCAAATTGAAATCCAAACCAACTATATAATGAACTCCTGGATACTTGGCAGTTCCCATAGGCCTTTTCTTTCTTTCTTTTTTAACTACAGATGTCTGCTTCAGCAGACAAGAAATGTACGAGTGCCATCTTACTTGGTATTTGACAGAGGAGGGAAACGTCACAAGAGGTCTGATTGTATAATCGCTTAATACTTTAAAGTCATTGCCATTAAGGCTTTGAGCTGTATTTAATAAGAATATCAAAATAATAACAATTTAAACAATGTAGTTAATGGGACTCTTCTAAAGCACTCTGAATTGAAGGGATATATTTTCAATAAAACAGCTTTGAATGTTGCAAAAACAGATTAAGCTATGTTTAGTACTATATAATATGTGTAAAGGACTTTGGAAATCTTAAATTTATATATACATGTAACTTCATCCAACACAAGTGGGGTAAAGGAGGGACAGCATGTGAGTTATTTTTTATAATCAATTGTATAATATTACACTGTAGAGATGAAAATGGATCCTTTGTTTAAAATAGAAAAACAGGGTACAAATACATCAACAAATTAATGAATTAACTGATTAAATTAATTAATTAATTAACAAGGTATAAATACATTAATAACCAATCAGATTTCAATGCCCATGAGTAAGCCAAGTTGCGGCACAAGAAATTCCCTCACATCTCCCTCACAGTCTCCTCTATCCCTTCTAACCTTCTCCCTAGTCTCATCATACAGCCTCTCCCTCACCTCCCTCACCTCCCCCGAACCCCCAGGTACTAGAAGTTGTTTGTGAGTCTAGCTGAGACTTAGGACCCAGCTCTAAGGGACTCATGGTGGGGTCGATAACTCACCCATCTGATGACCACCAAGGGTGTCCCACGTTGCTATTTGGGTCCCCTCAGACACAATGAGAGTCTAGACACAACTGCCAGGAGCACTCCCAACTAGGAAGACCAAGGTCTTCCTGGACAAGGGGAAGGCTAGCCCAAGGGAAGCCTTCTTCTCCTTCTTAGATCCTTTGAAGACTGTGCTCTTCAAACTCAGGCAGACCCTTTCTGAGCTCTCAGGTCTCTATGTGTTCTCATGGTATCCAGTGACAACGCTTACATAATAAAGGGAAAACTGACCAATCCCTGAAGACTTGGAATCAGAATCTTTGAACTGGAGGTAGCCACCTGACTTAGGCCAACTGCCTCCAAATATAATTGAGCACAAGGTATTTTCCTTTGAACACATGGCAACAACAGTTTGGCATTTTATATTTTTCTGAGGTCTTTTTCACTTCTGGCTCTAACTATGGGAAGGCCTGCTCCCTATCCTCCCCCTTTGACCCATGCAAATTAGTTAAGCCCTCCCAGATTGATATTTTTGTTATAGTCAATGGTCAATTAGGTCATCTTTTGTCTGCCTTTTGACCTAGGTCTGGCCTCAGTTCAACTGAGGCCTGGGAAAGATCTTCATTTAGAAACACCAAGGTCATCCACTGCTTCCTTAGTCATCCCTGCTCATGTTGACTTTGTTCTTACCACAGGCCTTTGATGACTAAAGAAGAGTGAGGGTGACAATTTTGCACAGCTTTACCTCACTTAAATACAATACCCAAAAGAGGACCAGCAAACTTAGGCTACCCACCTCAGAGGGTTGCTGGCAGAAAGGTGCTTTCCAACCTTAAAGCCTACGGCAAGTAGAGTCACTTTCATCTACCTAAATGGCTTGCACTATGGATGTCTGAATTAGTGTGCTTATTTCCCACCAAGATATATAGAAAAAGACTCAAAGATAGACACACACACTGCAAGAACTTTTCATCCATCTGGGCACAGTGGTTAGATTTGAAAGGGGGACTTGGTTGGATTCTGTTGGTTCAGGGTACTGCAGACTTCAGATCAATGACACTCAACTACCCCTTCACCCCCATCCATCATACTCACACTCAAGGGTAGCACCTGGATAAAAAATGTTTGTCTGAATAGTTTTATTCCAGGACAGTAGGATGGATGATAATGGCTATGAACAAAGTGAGGAGTAGTTAATAGATACTCCCTGCCCTCAGTATAAGGGATTAGCCTCTAGCCAGCAGCCTGTGCTCATTTGGGAACCTCTTTATAAAATGTGAAAACATAAGTGGAGGGAGGGGACAGGGTAATCCAGACTGGAACACTCAGGTCTCTCTACTAACAAGCGCACATGTACACGACGTTGGCCAGCAGGACCCATGTTCAAATACCCTTAGGAGAATTAGAAAATCTTTGATTCCTTATTGACTACCTTCCTTCAAGGCTTTGAACCCTTCAGACAGGACTCAGGTTAAGCAAGGTGGCACCTCAGTGATTAAAGCAGAATGAAAGCCACACAACATGGCCCCAGTCTTCCTTCACCTGCCTTGTCCACACCTGACTGCATCTGATATCTATTGTTATTTAGTAGGGATGGTCTTTGGGTACCAGTCTCTGTTGACAGCAGCCAAGGACTGGAGAGCAGGGTGATTCAATGTGCAGTCACAATTTTTCCATCAAAGGCCCCCCAAAGATCCCTTTAAACTGTAAAGGAAACTAGGACTTATCAAAGTAGCCATTTAGTTGGAATTTCCTCCTTTCTAAAGGTAACAATGGAGGGTTTCTTTAAACAGGTGGCTTCCCTAGTGCACTTGTGTTTGCTCACAAAGATACTAAGTTTGAATTTTTCACAAACTGAAACCAAGGATAAGGTACATCTGAATGATATTAAGAAGACAAATAAGGAAACATGAAAAGGGAATTTAATTTATGAAAATTCATTTTATCTACAGAAAATAATAACCACTTACATAGGGCTTAAAGTTTGCAAAGTGAATTGTACATGCTACATCATTTGATTTTGATAAGAGCCCTGTGAGGTAGGTGCAATCATTGTCCCCATTTTACACACAAAGAAACTGAAGTTAAGCAATTTTTGCAGGTCAGCCCACCTAGGAAATGTCTGAAGGAGGTTGTGAACTCATGTCTTCCCGACTCTAGGCTCTGCATCCTTACCTGCTGGGTCACCTAGCTCCAATGCCTTCATTTCCAAAAGAGCACTGCTGGATGTGCACCATATCCTCAGATGTTATTCATCCTCTTTCCTCCTTGTTTCTTCCCCTTTACTCTCCCTCTGATCTACCCCTATCACATCAAAATTTACCAGGTCTATGTCCCATTGACAGCCTTCCCTATCCCCTTCAGGGACAACCAGAAACCAGAGAAACTCAACTAAGCTCACTTAATGTATTTCACCCTTCCCCAGACATGCTTGCATATAAACAGGATCTTCCAGAAACAACATCCACTTACCTTAAGGAATATATTGTCAAGAGTTTCCAATTCCATGCAAAGAAAAGACATTTTAATCATGAGGGCTTTCCAAAATGCAGTGGGATTTCTCAAGGCATCATGGGTGATCTTCACCATAGTGTTGATCTTTAAAGGATTGAGATGAACATTGATTGGGAGTATTGTTGAAGATTCGTTTTGTAGATAATTTTTGTGAATTAGTTGGCAGGAACTTTGGGTTTTCCTTCCAATATTGATTCTGTGACTCTGGAAAGATAAAAATTTGGAACCTTTTAGCTGGCTGACAGGAGTATGGATTTTGAGTTGAGAGGTCTTTCAGTATCTCTGAAAAGTCACAAGATATTGGCAGCCATGTATTCTACCCTAAGTCATTTCTTAGTCTTAAAGCTTTAGAAAAGGTTGATATTCCTTCCATGATTATATGTCAGTTCTAGGTAAAACAAATTCCTTAGGAAAATATATAAAAAATCAGTTGCTAGGCTATTAGCACAATAGCTAGCCCTGTGAAATGTCACTGTTGGAGGGAATATGAGAGGAAAACTTGCGTGAATAAGTGTATTTAGTTGCAAAGAGGCCCTCTGGAATATGGTTCCATTTGCATGAAGAGGATGCTTTTGAAAGAGGGAGTCTTTTTTACAGTGACATTCTTGGAAAGGGTTTTTTTGTAAGGATTCTCTTGAAAGAAGGAGGGTTTTGATGTTAGTTTTATTAGGAATGCTAACTAATCAACTAAGAGGAAATATTTTATTTAAATATTTTTGGTATGATGGGGAAGAAAATGGAGAAAGGGAGGGAGAAACTCTTTGGAGATGATACAATAAATAGGTATTAAATGTTTTAATGGCTTATAAAATATCACCTCTGAAAGACGAACAAATATTAGCTTTGGGCTACCTTTTCACTGAATAATCTCTTCTCATTGGCCTTCTTTGTGTTCCAGTGGCAATGTTGGCTGCCTGGAGCTGCCTGGAGACAGGCTCCCTGGCAACCTTACTTCCCCCTGGCATCAGGGGAGGATGCAGGGATTATACTCAGGCAATTTATTTTCACTTTTTCTTTTCAGTCTCGTTCTGTTGTCTCTTGATCACCAAATAATATGAAGAGCCTATGGCAACCTACGCCATGTAAGTGCCATCCAGGATTTTCACTTCTTGGGCTATGGTTGGAAGACTTGGACTTGTGATTGCCATAGCCCAATTCATGGAAGGTTGGGAGAGGCCCCAGCTGATGGTGTTCTCATCTGCTGCTAAGATAATACCGATCTTCCCACAAGCTAAGCTTCTTTATTTTTTAGTACTTTATTTGTTTTCAGTGTTCTACCTTCACTTACGTAATTTGAGTATTTTCCCCCTCCCTTCCTCTCCTTCCCCCCTAATTTTCCCCTCTCTTCTTGACACAGTATACAATTTTATAGAGGTTCTACTCATACGTTCCTATGAAATACATTTTCACCTTAGTCATGTTGCAAAGCAGAATTAAAACGAATGGGAGAAATCATAAAACAAATGAAAATGTAATGCAAAAGAAAACGTTTTGCTACATTCTGTGATCGAATTCTGTAGTTCTTTCTCCAAATGTGGAAGGCGTTTTGCCTTAAAAGACCATTGGGACTTTGTAAAGTCCTTCCATTGCAATGAAGTTCTAAGTCTAGCAGAAAAACTACTCGCACAGTATGGTTCTTGTTGTGTACAAAGTTCTCCTGGTTCTGTTCCTTTTGCTCAGCATCAGTTCATATAAGTCTTTCCAGGCCTCTCTGAAGTCTTCCTGTTCATCATGTCTTATAGCGCAATAGTATTCCATTTCATTCATATTCCACAATATATTCAGCCATTCCCCAGTTGATGGGCATCCCCTTGATTTCCAGTTTTTGATTACCACAAAGAGTGCTGCTATAAATACTTTTGTACATTTTTGTACCATTTTTATGATCTCTTGAGAATATAGTCCTAGAAGTCGTATTACTGAGTCAAAAGGTATGCTTATTTTTTTTAGCACTTTGGCCATAGTTCCAAATTGCTCTCCAGAATGCTTGGATCAGCTCACAGTTCCACCAACAATGAATTAGTGTTCCAATATTTATCATCTTCCTGTTTTGTCACATTAGCCAATCTGATAGGTTTGATGTGGTATTTCAGAGTTGTTTTGATTTGCATATCTGTAATCAATAGTGATTTAGAGCATTTTTTCTCATGACTATACATAGGTTGAATTTCTTACCGTAAAAGCTGCCTATTCATATCCTTTGACCATTTCTCAGTTGGGGAATGATGTGTATTCTTGTACATTTGATTTAGTTCTCTGTATATTTTAGAAATGAGACTTTTATCACAGATACTATGCAAAAATTCTCAGTTTTCTGCTTCCATCCTAATATTGATTGCATTGGGTTTGGTTGTGTAAAAACTTTTCAGGTTAATGTAATCAAAATTATCCATTTTGTACCTCATAATGCTTTCAATATCTTCTTTAGTCAAAAATTCTTCCTTTCTCCATAAATCTGATAAATACACTATTCCTTGCTGCACTAATTTGTTTATAGTATCAATCTTTATACCTAAATCATATACCCATTTGGAGTTTTTTCTTGTGTATGGTGTCAGGTATTGGTCTATGCCTAGTTTCTGCCACACTGTTATCCAGTTTTCCCAATAACTTTTGTCAAACTGTAAGTTCTTATGCCAGAAGTTGGGGTCCTTGGGTTTATGAAACAGTAGATTGATATACTCATTGACTCCTGTGTCTTGAGTATCTAACCTATTCCACTAGTCTGCCTTTCTATTTCTTATCCACTACCAGGATATTTTGGTAATTGCTGCTTTATAACACAATTTGAGATCGGATAGAGCTATTCCACCTTCCCTAGCATTTCGTTTCATTAGTTCCCTTGATATTCTGGACCTTTTGTTCTTCCAGAGGAGTTTTGATATTATTTTTTCTAGCTCTAGAAAATGATTATCAGATAGTTTGATTGGTATGTCCCTGAATAAGTAATTTAATTTAGGTAGAATAGTCATTTTTGTTATATTAGCTAGGCCTACCCATGAGTAAGTGCTGTTTTTCCCCTTACTTAGATCTGAGTTTATTTGTGCAAAAAGTGTTTTGTAATTGTATTCATATAGTCCTTGGATTTGTTTTGGCAGGTAGACTGCTAAATATTTTATAGTGCCTACCCTAGCTTTAAATGGCATTTCTCTTTCTGTCTTTTGCTGTTGGGCTTTGTTATTAATAGATTAAAATGGAGAAGATTTGTGTCGGTTTATTTTGTAACCTGCATCTTTGCCAAAGTTGTGTATTATTTCAATAATTTTTTACTTGAATCTCTAGGATTCTCTGAGTATATCATTGTATCATCTGTGAAGAGTATTAATTTAGTTTCTTCTTTGCCTGTTCTAATTCCTTCAATTTCTTTTTCTTCTCTTATTGCTATAGCTAACATTTCTAGTGCCATGTTGATTAATATTGGTGACAATGGCCATGCTCATTTCATCTCTGATCTTATTGGGAATGCATCTATGTACCTTGATTGCACATAATACTTGGTACAGGTTTTAGGTAAGTACTACTTATAGTTTTATGGAAAATTCCCTTTATTCCTATGCTTTCCAGTGTTTTTAGTAGAAATGGATGTTGTATTTTGTCAAAAGCTTTCTCTGCATCTGTCAAGATAATCATGTGGTTTCTGTTAGGTTTGTTGTTGATATGACAAATAATGGGAATAGTTTTCTTAATACTGAAGCAGCCCTACATCCCTAGTATAAAGCCTGCCAGATCACAACATGTTATTCTCATGAGATGTTGCTGTATTCTTTTTGCTAAAATCGTTTAAAAAATTTTTGCATCTCTATTCATTAGAGAAAGTGGTGTATAATTTTCTTTTTCTGTTTTGATTCTTCCTTGTTTAGGTATCAAAACCATATTTGTATCATAAAAAGAATTTGGGAGGACTCCTCCTTCCCCGATTTTCCCTAATAGTCTACATACTTCTGGAATTAACTGTTCTTTAAATGTTTGATAATTCACTTGCAAATCCATCTGGCCCTGGAGAATTTTTCCTAAGGAGTTCTCTAATGGCTTGTTCAATTTCTTTTTCTGCGATGGGGTTATTTAAGTATTCAACTTCGTCTTCTATTAATCTGTGCAATTTATATTTTTTTAAAATAATCATGCAGCTCCTGTAGATTGTCTAATTTATTGGCATATAGTAGGACAAAGTAATTTGTAATTATTCTTTTAATTTCCTAGTCACTGGATGTGAATTCACCTTTTTCATTTTTGATATTGTTACTTTGGTTTTCTTCTGTCTTTTTTTAAAATCAAGTTGACCAAAAGTTTATCAATTTTATTGTTTTTGTTTCAGAAAACCAGCTCTTAGTTTTGTTTATTAGTTCAATTGTTTTCTTAATTTTAATTTTATTAATCCTTTCTTTGGTGTTCCGTATTTCTAATCTCACATTTACTTGGGGATTTTCAATCTGTTCCATTTCTCGCTTATTCCGGCCCAATTCATAGATATCCTCTTTCTCTACTTTATTCATGTAGGCATTTAAAGATATAAAGCTTCCCCTAAGAACTGCTTTTGCAGTATCCCATAAGATTGGTGGGTTGTCTCATTATTGTCTTTCTCTTGAATGAAGTTGTTGATTGTTTGTATGATTTGTTGTTACCCCACTCATTCTATAGGATTAGATAATTTAGTTTTCCACTAATTTTTGGTCTATCTTTCCATTGGATTTTATTACATGTGATTTTTATTTCATTATGATCTGAGAAGGATGCATTGAGTGTCTCTGCCTTCGGAACTGGATTGTTAGGATTTTATTATCTAGTACATGGTCCATGTTTGTATATGTGCCATGTACTGCTGAGAAAACAGTATATTCCTTTCTATCCCCATTCAATTTTCTCCAGATGTCTGTCTTATCTACCTTGTCCAGAGTTTTATTCACCTCCTTAACTGCTTTGTTGTTTGTTCTGAGGGTAGACTTCTCCCAGTTCAGAAAGGCAGAGGTTGAGGTCCTCCACTAGTATAGTTTTGCTGTCTATTCTTCTGGTAACTCCCTTTACTTCCCTCTAAGAATTCAGATGCTATACCACTTGGAGCATATGTGTTTAGAAATGATATTGCTTCATTGTCCATGGTGTGTTTTAGCAGGATATTGTTTCCTTCCTTATCTCTTTGATTGGATCTATTTCTGATTGTGCTTTTTCTGACATTAGGGCTGCTACCCCTGATTTTTTTACATCAGTTGAAGCACAATATATTCTACTCCAACCTTTTACCTTCATCCTGTGTGTATTCCCCTAATTCAAATATGTTTCTTGGAAACAACATATTGTTGGATTCTGGTTCATAATCCATTCTGCTATCCCTCTCGGTGTTTTGAGAGATGTCATCCCATTCACATTCACAGTTATGATTACTATCTGTGTCTTTCACTCTTTCCTCTTTCCCACATCTTCTACTTTTAGTTCTCCCTTCTTTTGTGTTTCCCTGGATTAGCCCTGGAGCTATAAGTGTGGAGGAGGGGTGGTCTGGCTACAGGAGGTCTCCTCAGCAGAGTAAGGGCAGAGGCAAATTCCTGGCTGTCATAGTTTTTAATTTCAGTTTTTAGGATTGTAACTGTAGAATGGGAAGAGATCTTAAAGAATCATTTAGCCTCCTCCTAAACTTAGTTATTTAATTCTCATTTTAAGATGAGGAAAAGCAGGGTGAAATAGGTTAATTAATGCCAAAAGTCACCCAAGTAGCAAATGTCAGAGGTCTGATTTGAACTGAGATGATCTGACTCCAGAGCCAGTGTCCTAATATAACAAAATATTTAATAGAGTGTCCAAATCAAACTTTTCTCACTATTTCAATGAGATGTACTTTTCTCCATTGTCAGCTGAGTTTCTTGAAGTGGACTTTTCCAGGTACCAATCATGTTCAGACAGTGAAGACCTCCTGCATAGAACTATACACATATATATGTGTGTATATATATAATATGTATAGTTATAAAGTGAAAGTTAAAGTTACATAGTTATATTTCTTTATACACTGGTTCTGTTAAATTAATTGGCATTTTATAAATTATTAGCCTTGAATTTCTAAGATTGATTTAGTCTCAGATGAGCTCAAAGAATAAATGCTGATCTGAAAAATCCTCCTTTACCATCCTGAGTCTGCAGAAAGGCAAAAATATTTCTGTACCCAAGAACTTCTCTAGAGTTTAATTTTAATTTGGGCCCCATGACCTTGGGAAGGACTTATGGTCTAGAGTTTCTACTGAAGGTAAGAGAAGCCGTTAGAAAGCCTATGGCTTAAATGAGAAAGGGAAAATTATGTAGGGGAAGCTAGGTGATGCAATGGATAGAGCCCCAGAGAGACTCAAGTTCAGATCTGGCCTGAGACCCTTATGAGCTCTGTGACCCTGGACAAGTAATTTTTGCCTTAATTACCTTAACTGTAAAATGGGGATGATAACAACAGCTACCTCCCACAGCTGTGGGAATCACATGAAGTAATTATAAATTGTTATGAAGTGCTTAGCATTGTGCCTGGCACATAGTTTATTGTTACATAAATGTGAGCTATTATTATCGTCCCTGTTGTTATCATTTCTACATATAGGAAAAGAACCAAGCCCCACCATTAGACAGTTGCAGGCTTCAGGATGTTTCCTATCTGCTATTAGCATTTACCCCACTAGGGGTCAGCAGGGGGTCTAATTCTAGGCAGGCCCTCAGACATAGAGGAACATACCTTGAAGTGAAAGCACTTTGGGAGCCCCATTCCTAGCCGTAGGAGACCAAATTTGATCCCACTAATTTCATCAAATTTCTTTCCACTAATGTTTGCTTGAAATGTGTCCAATTTTTTTCTGGTAGACTTAGTGCTTCATTACAATACAAGAAATTAAATAATTCCCAGTGGGCTGTTAAGCAAAATGCCATCCATATACAGAGAAAGATCTATGGAATTCCATCTCAGAACGAAGCAGATCATTATCTTTTGTATTATGTCTTGCTATGTTTTATGAGTTCTCCTATTCATTTCACCACTTCTATGTAATATGGCTATGGTGAGAATGTATTTAATATGAATATATGTACAGAACTGATATAAAACTATAATCTGTCTCAGGTAGGGAGTTGGGAGGTAGGGGGGAAGAGGAACAGGGACAGGATAAGATATATGGAAGTGATTGTAGAACACTGAAAAGAAATAAAATAATGATAATAAAAAAGAAACGAGTCCAAATTGTACACGGTTTGTTTTGTCATTTTTTGCTCTCTTTTCTGACTTACCAAAAGAGGCATCCATTTAAGTATCTGCTGCTAAACAGTGGGGAAGAGGCCCTCAATGACAATTCAACTACTTTTCTATTTTAAGTAAACTACTGTTTTTGCCACAATCATGTGATGGCATTCATTGATAACCAATGGAGAACCCTTTGAACAATAATTTGTCTCCTATACAGTCACTCATCTTTGACTATCAACTCCTGAAGCACCTTTTCACATGCAACAGAGTCAGAAGCACCTTCTCCCTCATGCACAAAAGCCCTGATGAACTAAGCAGAGATGGATGAGTATTCTCCAAAAAAAGCCTCAGATTGTCTATCTCCCTCCTGCAAGCATTCCAACATCACAGTTTTGTGAAGCTCCATTTTCAGGAATTATGCAAGATCAAAAGTTAGTCACCTGAGCATTTAAATTAACCTGCTAAGTTTCCCCACCTCACTCTCCTTTTACTTCAGTGACATATATGAACAGACTCAAAGGTTCCTTGGGTAGGATAGGAAAGGTACTATCACTTCCCTTAATGAACAATATTTCTCAAAATATTGTGTTGATAGGATCATTGTCATGAGCAGTTATTGTCAAGGCAGAATCATAGAGTTGAATTCAAACTACCTACTTGAAAAAGCATGACCATTGCAACTTAACTGTCAGCCTCTGCTTGAAGACCTCCAATAAGACCTTCCACTACTCCCAATGGCAGCCATTCCACTTCTGCATAGCTTTAATTGCTTGAGCATTTTTCTTTAGATCAAACTTCAATTTAGGCTTAATGTATGTATTGCTCCCAGGTTTGTCCTTGGGGGTCAAACAGAACAAATCTAATTTCTCTTCCATATGTTGGGGCTTTCATGTACTTAAAGTGAATTATTCTGTTACTCCTTGGTCCTATCTTGACAGGAGAAACAATGTAACCACTTGTTCAACCAGCCTCAAGCTGGCATGTGCTTTAAACTCTTTATTATGGAAATTGACCATGTCTGGATACTGTCCTGCCCATCAATATCCTTCTGACAATGTGAGTTTCAGAAATGAACACTAGACTATTCTTTGCATTTGACCAGGGAACGATCACCTCCTTATTCCAGAAGCTTTATCTCTCCTGATGTTACAAGTTCACTAATCCTCTCAGATCTTTTTCCACATAAACTGCTGATTATATAGAACCTCAGAACTTTATTTCTCAAACCCAGGAGTAAGAACTTACCACACTGAAATTAATCTTATTAGATGTAGCACAATATTCAAAGCCAATAAAGACCTTTTCCATCCATTTTTGCATTTTAAAAGTATTCAGGCCAGTATTTCTTCTTCTCAGGGCCTTGATATGCTAAACACTCTCACTACTATCACCAACCGTGGTTCAGCAATCTCATCTAGCAGTTCTGTCATTTCCCAGAGATGTCATTTTCTTAAGCTCCATAATTTGAATTCATCAAGACATCTTTGATCTCCTTACTTATTTGGCTAATGAAACAAATTTCCATAAATTTATAAGTATAGAGTATATATTTGCTAAGTAGTATGCATTTCCTAATTAGTCATTTCCATTCTGTACTTTCTTCTTCAAAAGTTATTCTTAAACAGAGAAAAAAGAAGTGACTTGATCGTGGTCACATAGCTAATAATTGTCTGAGGCAGGATTTGAACTCAGGTCATACTGACTCCAAATCTAGCTCCCCATCCACTGCTTCACCTCATTCCATCATTTATAGGTAGACTTTCCTTACAGATTTATTCTCTTAACACCTCTTCTTTCCATGTTCTTGATTTCCTTTATGGGTTGTTTCACTTTAGTTTTTAACCTCTTAAAAACTTGACTATTTTCTCTCATTTCTCCAAGCAGCACATAGGTAGACTCATCCAATTTTTCTATTCCTTCTATCCTTACCAAAGTGTTTCACCTTCCTTTTTGTACTTTGCTATACCTTCTGCACTTCCTTGAGTTCTGTTTTTCTTCTTTGAGATTTTTTCCTTAATCCTTCTCCATCTGGAAGCATCATTAGATGGAGTCCACCTCATCTTCCATAAACTCAAGTCAATCTTCAATTTTTCCTCAAATTCTCCTAAATTTCTCCTCCCCAAATTCAGTCTCCGGCCTTCTTCACCCATCCATCTAAAGATTTGTCTGTCTTCTTTTTCTTCATTTTATCTGTTTCATTTTCTATTATTTCTAGATCTATTCCTTTGAAAACTATGGTCCTATAGATATGGTTCCATATTACACGTTTTTTGGTGGAAATGTTGCGTCCCATCACCACTTGTTGCATGTGACCAGGTCTTGAGTTATGCTCTGTAAAGCATGCTGCTGCCCCTAAAACTGCTCAAGGCGAGATTGTTTCAATTAGCAGGCCTCTTATGTGACCTGGGATTTGTCCTTGTCTGAGAAGGATGTTGTTGTATTTTCCTGCTATCTTCTAGTTGCAGTATAGGTTAGCATAGTCCCCAAGCATTCTCATTAGTAGCAGTGATTATAGATGATGGAATGCATACAAGCCCAAATGTTCAACAAATTTTAACTAATACTACTGTTCTTATTCACTCACAGGCCTCATCTTGTATTTGACATTCTCCCCAAAATATACAGCAAGCCTAGCTCAACCATATCTTCCTTCTAGTCACTGGATACCTGCTACACAATCCAGCTCTCTAGCCCCACACTGGACTTCTCTGAAGACCACAGGATCTCCAAGGAAGGGGAGCACAATATTCAAATGAAATGAGCAATACACGTTGGCATGTTGACACACAAGAGAACAACGGGTATAATCAGGAAGATTTTCAGTGTGGAAAAAATTATTCAAAACTCATTGACCATTGACTAGAGCTTTCCACACAGGCCTATCAATTGAAAAATAAAATATTAGAGAGAAAAATCTCACCATGAAGTGGCCCCTTAGCAACTCACGAGGTTTTAAACTTGGTTGAGGGTTCACATCTACTGAAACTTATTCTAATGAACCCCCAAGACCTTTGAGTTTCTTCCTCAAAGATTAAGCCATGTTTATTGTTTAATAAAATATTGAAAGGATTTTGAAATTCTTATAGTTACATAGAAATGTAAGCTTATTCATCCCAACTGGGGTAAGGTAGGGACAGTATGCAAGTAAATTTTGTAATCAATTGTATAACATTACACTGCAGAAGTGAAAATGGATCATTTATTTAAAAGAGAAAAATAGTATAATGCCCATGAGTCAGCCAAGCTAGGCCACCAGAACTTCCCTCACATCCCCGTCCCAATCTCCCCTATCCCTTCTAACCTTCCCTCTACACTCATCACCCACCCTGCCCCCCCCGCCACCTCCTCAGGTACTGAAAGTTGTTTGTGATTCTAGCTGAGACCTAGGCCCCAGTTCTAGGGGATCTCATGGTGGGGTCAAAAACTCACCCATCTGATGACCATCAAGGGTGTCCCACATTGATGTCTGAGTCACCTCAGATACAATGAGAGACCAAAGACAACTGCCACTACCACTCCCAACTGGAATGATGAAGGTCTTCCTGGACAAAAGGCTGCCTGCTTCAAGCCAGATAGGGAAACCTCCAGAAACCAACTCAGTCTTGCTGTTTGAGTACTAAAGTTCTGGGCAAAACAGGAGGGCAGGGGGACTGTCAAAGGCCACAAACCCCCTCTCCCTGCTGGGTGGTGAAGGGCCATGCCTTTTTCTGACCCTGTAGATGGTGTGGTTGTCTTCCTCCTCTTCCTCCTCCTCCTCTCCCTCTCTTACTACTTTTCCTCCTCACTGTCCTCCCCTCCCTCATCTTTTTCCTCCTCACCATATTCCTCTTCTTCTCACTTTGCTCCTCCACTTTTTCATCCTTTCCTCCTCCTTCCAGTTCCTGCTTTCTCATTTCTTTATCTTTTGCCTTCATTTCTTTCTTACCTTTTTCTTTTTCTTGACCTTTTTGTGCCTCTGTCTTTTATCTTTTCTGTTTTCTCTTCCTCATCAGTTTTTCTCTATTTCTCAGCTTCCTCTTTCTCATCTTCATTTTTTCCTTCTCTTCAATTTGCTGTTTCCTTTTTTATTTTGTCTTCCTATTTTTTTCTCCTTTCCTTCTTTTTCCTAATCTCTTTCTTCCTCCAGGAACTCTCAAAATCTTTTTTCTGTTCCCCATCGACATTTCCAAAGAAATTACAGTATTTTCCTCCTACCTAAAGGATTTGCACCATGCATGTATGAATTGGAGTTCTTTTTTCCTGCCAAGATACACAGACACAGATGGAAAGGTAGATGGACACACTGCAAGAACCTTACATCAATCTGAGCAAAGTGGATAGATTTGAAAGAGTGACTTGGTCAGATTTTGTTGGCTCAGAGTACTGTCGAATTAGGTGCCTACATTTCCATGGAGCCACACCCACATTAATAAAATTTCGTTATAGCATGGAGCCTAACATAAACAGACAAGAACTTAGCTAGCGTTTTATCAATCTCTCCATTGAGATGTCCCTATTCCCCATCAATGACCCTGAATTCCCCATGCCCCACCCCCATCCTTCATACCCACATTCTAGAGTAGCACATGGATAAAAAATGCTTAGGTGAATAGTGTTATTACAGTGGAGATGAATGGAAGAAAATGACTATGAACAAAATTAGGGCTAAGTAATGTATATCACTTCTCTGAAGTATAAGTCTCTACCCCACAGCCTATGCTCATCTGGGTACCTGTTCATAAAATGTCAAAACATAACTGGAGGGATGGGACACAGTAATCCAGACTAGAACACTCAAGTTTCTATATTAATAAGTTCACAAGCACAGAACCTTGTCCAACAGGGCCCCTGTTCAGATGCCCTGAGGCTAATTAGAAAACAATTGATTCTTTGTTCTCTACCTTCCCTCAAGGCTTTGAACCCTAGAGACAGGACTCATTTTAAGCAAGGGAGCAGCTCAGTGATGAAAGCAGGATGAAAGTCACACAACTGGCTGCATTTGATATCAATTGCCTTTTAGTAGGAATGACTGTCGGGTACCACTCTCTGTTGACAGCAGCAAAGGACTGGAGAGCAGGATGATTTAGTGTTCAGTCACTATTTTTCTATCAAAGATTCCCTAAAGGTCCCTTTAAAATTTAAAGGAAACTAGGATATAACAAACGAGTCATTTAGAGGTAATTTCCTCCTTTCTAAGGAACCAGTGCAGGGTTTCTTGAAGGACTTCCATAGTACACTCGTATTTGCTCACACAGATATTAATTTATAATTCTTCACAAAGTGGAAGCAAGGAGAAAGTATTTATGAATGTAGTTGAAAGGACAAATAAGCAAATAAGAAAACATGATTTACTTTATGATAATTCATTTTATGTACAGAAAATAATGAGTTGAGGGAGCCAAGATGGCGAAGTAGAAAGACGCACATACACATAGCTCCGAACCCACAAACCACAGAATGGCTAGAGGGGACCAACCCAGGGCGAATTCTGCACCCAGAGACCACGGAATATTGGAGCGAGGGAGATTTCTGTTCCGGAGAGACCTGCAAACCTCTCGCGGGTGGTCCTTCCCGCCGTGGACTGGGCTACGGGGACGGGATCTCCAGCGGCCACGCGGGTCCCCCCACCCACAGAGGGACCTGCAAACCTCTCACAAAAGGTCCGTCGCACTGCAGACGCGGAGCCCAGCCCAGACCTGCGGCGGTGGCGGCAGCCTCGGCTCTGAGAGGCACAGATCTGAGAAGGCTCCAGAGACGGGATCTCCAGCGGCGGCACAAGCCCCCCCACCAACAGGTGATTGACGGGGGTAGGTGAGAGAGTCTCTTTGGCGGGTTGAGAGGGGAGTGGGGTGCCCCCATGGCTCGGGCCCCCCCAGGAGATAGAAGCTGAGAGGCGGCTACAGACAGGGGCTCCCCAAATGGGCGGGAGCCTGGATCCATTGTGGAACGTCTGTGCATAAACCCCCTGGGGGAATTGAGCCAGAGAGGCGGCCCTGCCCCTGACTACCTGAACTTAATTCTCACACTGATTAGCAGCCCTGCCCCCGCCAAAAACCCTAGGGCGGGAAGCAGCATTTGAATCTCAGTCCCGAAATGCTGGCTGGGAGGACCAGGAGGCAAGGTGGGTGTGAGGAGAAAATTCAGAGGTCAGGTCACTGATTGGGGAGAATGCCCAGAAAAGACAAAAGAAATAAAACTATTGAAGGGTATTTTCTCGGAGAAAAGACACTTCCTCCCTTCCTTTCTGATGGGTAGGAACAATGCTTGCCATCAGGCAAAGACACAGAAATCGAGGATTCTGTGTCCCAGCCCACCCAATGGGCTCAGGCCATGGAAGAGCTCAAGAGGAATTTTGAAAATCAAGTTAGAGAGGTGGAGGAAAGACTGGGAAGGGAAATGAGAGGGATGAGGGAGAAGCATGAAAAGCAGATCAGCTCCCTGCTAAAGGAGAACCAAAAAAATCTTGAAGAAATTGGCACCTTGAGAACTAGCCTAACTCAGTTGGCAAGGGAGGTGCAAGGGGCCAATGAGGAGAAGAATGCTTTCAAAAGCAGAATTAACCAAATGGAAAAGGAGATTCAAAAGCTCACTGAAGAAAATAGATCTTTCAAAACTGGAATGGTACAGATGGACGCTAAGGACTTTATGAGAAAGACAGATATCTCAGAACATACCACACAGATTCAAAAAATGGAAGATAATGTGAAATATCTTATTGGAAAAACAACTGACCTGGAAAATAGAATCAGGAGAGACAATGTAAAAATTCTGGGACTACCTGAAAACCATGATCAAAAGAAGAGCCTAGACATCATCTTCCATGAAATTATCAAGGAAAACTGCCCTGAGATTCTAGAACCAGAAGGCAAAATAAATATTCAAGGAATCCGCAGAACACCGCATGAAAGAAATCCAAAAAGAGAAACTCCTAGGAGCATTGTGGCCAAATTACAGAATTCCCAGGTGAAAGAGAAAATATTGCAAGCAGCTAGAAAGAAACAATTCAAGTATTGTGGAAATACAATCAGGATAGCACAAGATCTAGCACCCTCTACATTGAGGGATAGAAGGGAATGGAATAGGATATTCCAGAAGTCAAAGGAACTAGGACTGAAGCCAAGAATCACCTACCCAGCAAAACTGAGTATAATACTTCAGGAGAAAAAATGGTCTTTCAATGAAATAGAGGACTTTCAAATTTTCCTGATGAAAAGACCAGAGCTGGAAAGAAAATTTGACTTTCTAACACAAGAATGAAGAGAACCATGAAAAGGTGAACAGCAAAGAGAAGTCATAAGGGACTTACTAAAGTTGAACTGTTTACATTCCTACATGGAAAGACAATATTTGTAACTCTTGAAACATTTCAGTATCTGGGTACTGGGTGGGAATAAACACACACACACATGCACACACGCACACACACATAGAGACAGAGTGCACAGAGTGAATTGAAGAGGATGGGATCATATCTTTAAAAAAAATGAAATCAAGCAGTGAGAGAGAAATATTGGGAGGAGAAAGGGAGAAGTTATAAGGGGCAAATTATTTCTCATAAAAGAGGCAAGCAAAAGACTTATTAGTGGTTGGATAAAGAGGGGAGGCAAGAGAAAAACATGAGGTCTACTCTCATCACATTCCACTAAAGGAAAGAATATAATGCACACTCATTTTGATAAGAAAACCTATCTCATAATACAGGAGAGTGGGGGACAGGGGCACAAGCAGGGTGGGGGGAGGATAGAGGGGAGGGTAGGGGAGGAGAATGTAATACGAGGTCGACACTCACGGGGAGGGATAGGACCATAAGAAAATAGAAGTAATGGGGGACAGGATAGGATGGAGGGAAATATAGTTAGTCCTATACAACACAACTAGTATGGAAATCATTTGCAAAACTAAACAGATATGGACTATATTGAATTGCCTGTCTTCCAAGGGGAAGGGGTGGAGAGGGAGGGAGCTAAAGAAGTTGGAACTCAAAGTGTTAGACCAAATGTAATGTTCTTACCACTGGGTAACAAGAAATACAGGTTAAGGGGTCAAGAAAGCTATCTGGCCCTACAGGACAAAAGAGAAGACGGAGACAAGGGCAGGGAGGGAGGATAGAGGAGAGAGCAGATAGGTCACAGGGGCAATTAGAAAGCTTGGGCCTGGGGAGGGGGGAAGGGGATAAAAGGGGAGAAAATTTGTAACCCAAAATTGTGTGAAAATAAATGTTGAAAGTTAAATAAAAAAAAAAAAGAAAAGAATGAGTTACCATGCATGCAGGGCTTAAAGGTTTGCAAAGCACACTGTATAGGTTATCTCATTTGATGGTCATAAGAGCCCTGTGAGGTAGGTGCCATTATTGTCCTTATTATACTTAGAAGGAAACAGAAGTTAAGTGATTTGTCCAGGGTAACTCAGCTAGTAAATATCTGAGGCAGGATTTGAACTCAGGTCTTCCTGTTCTAGGCTCTGCACCCTCACCCTCTCAGCCACCTAGCTACCATGCCTTTGTTTCCCAAAGGGCAGCTCTGGATATTCACAATATCCTCAGATGTTATTTATCCTCTTTCCTCCCTTTTTCTTACCCTTTTCTCTGCCTCTCACCTCCCTTATGACATCCAAATTTACCAGGTCTATGTCCCATTCACAGCCTTCCCTGTCCCCCTCAGGGACAACTAGAAACCCGAGATACTCAACTAAGCTCCAAGTGTGAAAGTATACACCCATTCCCCAGACATGCTTGTTTGTGAGAAACAAAATCAATTTACCTTAGGGAATAAATTGTAGAGAGTTTTCAGCTCCATGAAAAGAAAAACTTTCTAATAATGGGGGCTGTCCAAAATGCAATGGGTTCCTCAGGGCATCATGGGTAATCTTGACCACAGAGGTATCTTCACATGTTTGACGTAAGCATTGAGAGGTATTGTTGAATAGTCTCTTTGCTGATGAAACTTTGGTTTTTCCTTCCAATATTGATTCTGTGACTCTGGAAAGACAAAAGGTTGAAATCTTTTAGAGTGACAGGAGTATGGGTTTTCTTTTGAGAGGCCTTTCAGCATCTCTCCAGTCATAGGATATAGGCAGCCAAGCACTCTGCCCTAAGTCAGTTCTTAGTTTAAAGTTTTAGAAAAGGCTAATATTCCTTCTATGATTAAATGTCAGTTCTAGATAAAATTTACTAATTAGGAAAAGAGATAAAAATTCAGTTGTTAGGCTATTAGCACAATAGTTTGCCCTGTAAAATGTCACTGTTGGAGTCAATATGAATGGAAAACTTTCATGAATAGGTGTATTTATTGGCATGGATTTGAGTTCTAGATCCCAGTTCAAGCACAAGATAAGAAATTCTGAAATAAGAAGAAACTTTCCCTACTTAATGGGATATTCTTCTATTAGATACTTGACCATATTGTCCCCTTCCCCTCACACTGTAGCCCTATCTAGCCCTTTTAAAAGCATTAGCAAAAAGCATATGTCATGTCCTGCTTTCTTTTCTCTCATTCACATATATTTTTAGTTGCTAAACTCAGCTTACTCTCTCAGGGTGGGCCTTTTGGCAGCAGAGATAATCAGCATCAATTCACATTCTACTGAAAATTATTCTAATGAACCCCCAAGCCCTTTGAGTTTCATCCTCAAAAGAGTAAGCCATGTGTATTATTAAATAATATGTGGAAAGGATTTTGATAATCTTAAAGTTCCATGTAAATGTAACCTCATTCAAGCCAACTGGGGTAAGGGAGGGATAGCATGTAAGTAATTTTTTGTAATCAATTGTGTACCATTACACTGTAGAGGTGAAAATGGATCATTTACTTAAAAGAGAAAAATGGATCAATGCCCATGAGTCAGCCAAGCTTGGCCACCATAATTTCCCTCATATCCCCCTCCCAATCTCCCCTGTCCCTTCTAACCTTCCTCCTACACTCATCACCCACCTTCTCCCTCTAGCTCCCCAGGTACTGAAAGCTGTGTGTGATTCTAGCTGAGACCTAAGCCCCAGCTATAGGGGATCTCATGGTGGGTCAATAACTCACCCATTTGACGACGATCAAGGGTGTCCCCCATTGATGTCTATGTCACTACAAATATAATGAGAGACAAGAGGCGACTGCCACTACCACTCCCAAGCAAGGTCTTCCTGAGCAAAAGTAAGGCTGTCCCAAGCCAGGTGGGGAAACCTCCAGGAACAAAATAAGTCTTGCTGCTTGACTGTTAAACTCCTGGTCTCAACAGGAGTAGAGAGGGACTCTGAAAGTCCACAAGACCCCTCCCTCTGATGGAAGGAGACTGACCATGCATTTTTCTTCCCCTGTTGTTGGTGTGGTTGTCTTCCTCCTCCTCCTGCTCCTCCTGTCTTCCTGCTTTTCCTCCTCCTTGTCTTCCCATCCCTCACCTTTCTCCTCAAAATATTACTCTTCTTAATCTTCTCCCTTTCCTCCTCCACTTTTTCATCCTTTCCTTCTCTCTTTCCAGTTCCTGCTTTCTCCTTCCTTTTATTTACCTTTTGTCTTGTTTTCCTTCTTATATCTTTCTTCATTTTTGACCTTTTTGTGCCTCTTCATTTTTTCTTTTCTGCTTTCTCTTCCCCATCAGTCTATCTTTTTTATTTCTCAACTTCCTCTTTTCCTTCTTTATTTTGTCTTTCTCTTCTTCAATTTGCTTTTTCTTATTCATTTTCTTTTCCTCTTTTTTCTCCTTTTTTTTTCTTTTTGCTAATCCATTTCTTCCTCCTGGAATCTCAAAATCTGCTTTTATGAACCATCAACATTTATTTTTTCTTCTTCCTCCTTTTTTTCTAATTTATTTAGCTCTAATTCCTCAACATTTTTTGTTTTCTACATTTTCTCTTCTTGTTCCCCCTACCCCAAGAGCTCCTTGGAAGCCTGTACTCTTCCAATTCAGGCAGACCATTTCTGAGCTCTCAGGTTTCTTTGTCTTCCCATGGTATCCAGTGACAATGCTTACATAATAAGGGGAAAACTGACCAATTCCTGAAGAATCCAAATCAGAATCTTAGAGCTGGAAGGAAACTCCTGACTCAGGCCAACTGCCTCCAATTGTAATTGAGGGAACAGCCTGTTGTTTTTTTATTTTTCTGCAGCCTTTTTCACTTCTTCCACTAACTATGGCAGGACCTACTCCATATCCTCTCCCTTTCCCCTCAAGCAAATTAGTTAACTCAAGATTGATACTTTTGTGATAGTAAATGGTAAATTATGCCATTTTCTGTCTTACTTCTTACCTAGCTCTTGCCTCAGATCAACAGAGGCTTGGAAAAGACTATAATCTCAAAAGACCAAGGTCATCCATTTTCTTCTTAGTCATCCCTGCTCATCTTGACTTTTGCCTTTGATGATTAAAGGAAAGAGTGAGGGTGACAATTCTGCACAGCTCTACGTCATTTAAATGCAGACCCAAGGAGAGGACCAGGAAACTTAGGCTACCCACCTCAGAGGGTTGCTGCAGAAAGGTCCTTCCCAAGCACTACAACCCACAGATATTTGAGTTATTCCCATCTATCTAAAGGGCTTGCACATATGATGTTTGAATTAGTGTCCTTATTTCCTGAAACAACACACACACACACATCCTCAAAAGGTAGAGAGGAACCTTCCTTCCATCTGTGCATAGTGGTTAGATTTGAAAGGAGGAGTTGGTTTCCTTGTGTTGGTTCAGGGTACTGCAGAATAAGAGGCCTACAGTTCCTTAGAGCCACACCCACATTGTCAAAGTGTAGTTATAACATGGAGCCTAGCACAAGCATATAAGAACTTAGCAAGTGTTTCATCCATCTCTCTACTGAGATTCCCCATTCCCCATCAATGACACTCAACTTCTGCCCCACACACACCCCCATCCATCATACCCACACTCAAGAGTAGCACGTGGATGAAACATGCTTATCTGAATAGTCTTATTCCAGTGCAGTAGGATGGATGATAATGGCTATAAACCAAGTTAGGTCTAAGTGATATATACTGCCTACCTCCAGTATAAGAGATTCCACTTTGACTAACACCCTCTGCTCATTTGTGAACCTATTCATGAAATGTCAAACATAATTGGAGGGAGGGGACACAGTAATACAGACTGGAACACTCAGGCGTCTATATTAGGAAGATGGCGTGCATAGGACATTGGCCAACACCACTCCTGTGCAGATACACTGTGGCTAATTAGAAAGCAATTGATTCCTTCTTGTCTGCCTTCCTTCAAGGCTTTGAACCTTAGAGAGTAGACTCAGGTCATGCAAGGTAGAAGCTCAGTGATTAAATCAGCATGAAAGCCACACACATGACTCCATTCTTCCTTGACCTGCCTTGTCCACAACTGGTTGCATCTGATATCAATTGTTATTTAGTAAGGATGGTCTTCTGGTACCAGTCTCTGTCGACAGCAGCCAAGGCCAGGAGAGCAGGTTGACTCAATGTACAGTCACCATTTTTCTATCAAAGAATCCCTAAACATCCTTTTACACTGTAATGGAAACTAGGACTTATCAAACCTGCCATTTTATGGGAATTTCCTTCTTTCTAGAGGAATCAATGCAGGGTTTCTTTAAACAGGTGGCTTCCCTAGTACACTTGCATTTGCTCACAAAAATATTAATTTTGAATTTTTCACAAACTGGAACCAAGCAAAATGTATATCTGTATGATGATAATAAGACAAATAAGCAAGTAAGAAAAGAGAATTTAATTTATGAAAATTCATTTTATAATAAAACCTTAATATTTATATAGGGATTAAATGTTTGCAAAGCACATTGCACACGTTATCTCATTAGAGGTTCATAAGAGTTCTGTGATGGAGGTGCTATTATTTTCCCTATTTTACATACAAGGAAACTGAAGTTATGTGATTTGTCCAGGGTAACCCAACTAGTAAATGTTTGAAGTAGGATCTGGACGCTGGTGTCCCCGACTTTAGGCTCAGCAACCTTACTGCCTGGGCCAACTAGCTACCATGCAGTCATTTCCCAAAGGTAAGTGGATTTTCACAATATCCGTAGATGTTATTTGTCCTCTTTCCTTCCTTTTTCTTCCCCTTTCCCCTGCCTCTGACCTAGCCTTATGACATGAAAATTTACCAGATCTATGTCTCATTCACAGCCTTCCATGTATCCCTAGGGGACAACCAGAAACTAGAGAAACTCAAGTAAGCTCCAAGTGTTAATGTACCCACTCCTTCCCCAGACATGCTTGGATACAACCCGAGTCTTCCAGAAACAAAATTCTCCTTTCACATGGAATAAATTGTAAAGTTTTCAGCTTCATGCAAAGAAAAGACTCTCTATTAATGAGCGCTGTCCAAAATGCCATGGAATTCCTGACATCATCATGTCTGATTTTCACCATACTGGTGATCTTCAGATGTTTGAGAAAACCATTGATTGGGGTATTGTTCAAGAGTCTCTTTGTTGATGAGTTATATGACTTAGATGGGAAGAATTTTGGGTTTTCCTTCCAATATTGACTCTGCGACGCTGGAAAGATAAACGTTTGAAATCTTTTAACTAGCTGAGAAGTATGGCTTTCGAGCTGAGACATCTTTCAGCATCCCTTAAAAGTGACAGGATATTGGCAGTCATGTATTCTGCCGTAAGTTGGTTCTGGGTTTGAAAGCTTTAAAAAAGGCTGATATTCTTTCTATGATGAAATGTCAATTCTAGATAAAACTTACTAAGGAAAATAAATAGAAGTTCAGTTGTTAGGCTATTAGCACCAGAGTTAGCCCTGTAAAATGTCACTGCTGGAGTCAATAGGAAAGGAAAACTTGAATGAATAGGTGTATTTAGTTCTAAAGAGCCTCTCTGGAATCTTTTCCCATTTGGGTAAAGAGGATGCTTTTGAAAGAGGGAAATTTTGTTAAAAATATCATTCTTGGAAATGGGAATTTTCATATGGATGCTCTTGGAAGCAGGGTTTTTTATGTTTGTTTTTTAGGAGTCTTAACTCATCAACTAAGAGAAAATATTTTAATTAAACATTTGTGGTAGGAGAAGGTAGAAAAGAGAGAAAGGGAGCAACAAACCCTTTGGTGATCCTATAGTAAATCGGTAGTAAATGTTGAATTTGGTGATAAATTGGAACCTCAAGAAGACTAAGAAATAGGGGACTAGGGCCACCTTTTCCTGAATCTGCCTTCTTTGTGTGCCAGTGAGCATTGGCAATGTCAGCTTCCTGGAAGTGCCTAAAGGCAGACCCGCTGGCAGGCTTGCTGCCTCTGGCATCAGGATAGGATGCTGGGATTAGAGTCAGTGAGTTTTTTTCTATTTTCTTTTTCAGTGGTCCCTCAGAATCACCAAGGAGTGTAAGTAGGCAATGCAACCTGATAAAGGAGACCCCAAAAAATGCTGAAGAAAATAACACCTTTAAAAAGAGGCTAACTCAGTTGGTGAAAGAGGTCCAAAAAGCCAATGAGGAGAAGAATACTTTACAAAGCAAAATTAGTCAAATAGAAAAAGAAGTTCAAAAGCTCACTGAAGAAAACAGTTGTTTAAAAGTTAGGATCAAACAAATGGAAGCTAATGACTTTATGAGAAACAAAGAATTCACAAAACAAAACCAAAAGAATGAACAAATTGAAGATAATGTGAAATATCTCATTGGAAAAATAACTGACAAGGAAAAGAAATCCAGGAGAGGCAACTTAAAAATTATAGGACTCATAGCATGACTATAGTGAAAACATACTCAGTAGGAAAGTATATGTAGAACCTATACAGAATTGTATGCTGTCATAGGGAGGGAAGGGGGTAGTGGGGGGTAGGTGTGGGGGGGGATAAAATCTTAATTTTATGGTAGTGATTGTAGAACATTAAAAAAAAATAATAAAATTAAATTAAATTTAAAAAAAACAGTTATATGGTAGACCACAGAGCACAGAGAAGAGAGCTTATTATCTACTGAGGGTTCTATCAGTAGCACAAGCTCAAAAAAAATTTTTAAGACTTTCTTCAAACGCTAAAATAACTTTCATAATTTTGTATTTGCATTTTAAAATTAACTTGCAGTGACATCGATATCATCTTATGAATAATATCAAAGAACTCCAAAAATGTGAAAAAAAATTATAGGACTACCTGAGAGCCATGATCAAAAAAAAGCCTAGACATCATCTTTCATGAAATTATCAAGGAAAACTGCCCTGAGATTCTAGAAGCAGAGGGCAAAATGAATTTTGAAAGAATCCACTGATCACCTCCTCAAAGACATCTGAAAAGAGAAACTCCCAGGAATATTGTAGCCAAATTCCAGAGTTCCCATGTCAAGGCGAAAATATTACAAGCAATTTGAGTATTGTACAAATACAACCAGGATAACGCAGGATCTAATGGCTTCTACATTAAGGGAGTAAAGGGCTTGGAATATGATATTCTAGAAGTCAAAGGAACTGGGATTAAAACTAAGAATCACCTACCCAGCAAAACTGAGTACAATACTTCAGGGAGAAAAATGGTAATTCAGTGATATAGAGGACTTTCAAGCATTCTTGATGAAAAGACCAGAACTGAATAGAACATTTGACTTTGAAACACAAGAATCAGGAGAAGCATCAAAAGGTAAACAGGAAAGAGAAAACATATAGGACTCTGAGAGTGTGTGTGTTTGTGTATGTGTGTGTGTATTAGGGTGTTTGTGTGTATACACCACCAACTACCCAAATACTGAAAAAGTTTCAAGAGTTACAAATATTGTCTTTCCATGTAGGAATGTAAACAGTTCAACTTTAGTAAGTCCATTGTGACAGACCTTTCCTGTAGGCCTTTCAGACCCTGGGCTGGAAATCCTCTCCACTTCCTTGTTCTGTGGCTTCTGGCCTCTAGAATTTGTTGAGAGTCTTTCCTTATAGGTATTTTATGTGCTGTGGGGGAAGAGGTAGGGTATGTGCATATTTCTAATCCTCCATGACTTTCAAACACAAGAATCAGGAGACATATGAAAAGGTAAACAGGAAAGAGAAAACACAAAATAATTTCTAAAGTTGAGCTGTTTACATTCCTACATGAAAAGATAATATTTGTAAGTCTTGTGACTTTTCTCAGTATTTAGGTAGTTGGGGAGATTATAGGAAAGCACACGCGCACACACACACACACACACACATACGGACAGACAGAAAACAAAGGGTGAGTTAAATAAGAGGGGATGATACCTAAAAAAATAAAATAAGTTTGACATGTGACAGAAGAATATATTGGGAGGAGAAAGGGAGAAATGGAATGGGGTAAATTATTACCCATAAATGAGGCAAGAAAAAGCTTCTTTGGTGGAGTAGAAAAGGGAGGATGTGAGAGGAGAAAAGGCATGCTTAGTCTCTTCACATTTGGCTTGAGGGAATGACATGCTCACTCAGTTTGATAGGGAAGGATATCTGGCACTACAGAAGGGTTGAGGAGAAGGAGACAAGTGGGGTAAGGGAGATGATAGCAGGTTGCCATAGACTACTTACACTCCTTGGTGATCCCAAGGGACCACAGAGAGACTGAAAGAGAAAACTGAACAAAACTCACTGAGTATAATCCCCTCATCCTATCCTGATGCCAGAGGCAGTAAGGCTTCCAGTGGGTCTGTCTTCAGACCCCTTCAGGTAGACAACATTGCCAATGCTCACTTGCACAAAAAGAAGGCAGATTCAGGAAAAGGTGGCCTGAAGCTCCTATTTCTTACTATTCTTGAGGTTCTGATTTATAAGCAAATTCACCATCTACTACCTATTCACTGAAGGATAGCCAAAGGGTTTGTCTACGCTTTATCTCTTTTCTGCCTTCCCCTACCACAAATGTTTAATTAAAATATTTCCTCTGAGTTGACGAATTAGCATTCCTACAAAAAAAAATATAAAAAACCCTCCTTCCAAGAGCATCCTTATAAATATTCACACTTCCAAGAATGACATTTTTAAAAAAGTCTCCCTCTTTCAACAGCATCCCCTTTACCCAAATGGGAAAAGAATGAAGAGAGGCTCTTTGCAACTAAAAACACCTATTCATGCAAGTTTTCCTTTCCTATTGACTCCAGCAGTGACATTTTACAGGGCTAGCTCTTGTGCTAATAGCCTAAAAAAATGATTTTTATTTATTTTCTTAAGTAGTAAGTTTTATGTAAGACATAAGTAAGACATTTCATATGTAAGACATGTAAGACATTTCATCATACAAAGAATATTAGCATTTTTTAAAGCTTTCAAAATCAGAACTGACTTATGGCAGAATACATGACTGCCAATCTTCTTTCACTTTTAACAGATGGTAAATAACAATTGATATCAGATGCAGCCAGTTGTGGACAAGGCAGGTCAAGGAAGAATGGGATCATGTTGTGTGGATTTCCTCCTGCTTTAAACACTGAGCTGCTCCCTTGCTTGACCTGAGTCTTAACTCTAAGGTTCAAAGCCTTGAAGAAAGGAAGACAAGAAGGAATCAACTGCTATCTAATTAGCCGCAGTGTATCTGAACAGGGGTGGTGTTGGCCAATGTCCTGTGCATGTGATCTTCTTAATATAGAGCCCTGAGTGTTCCAGTCTGGATTACTGTGTCCCCTCTGTCCAACTATGTTTGACATTGCATGAACAGGTTTACAAATGAGCAGAGGGTGTTAGTCTAAGGGTAATCACTTATACTGAAAGTAGGCAGTATATATCACTTAGACTTAACTTGGTTCATAGTCATTATCATCCATCCTACTGCACTGGAATAAGACTATTCAGATAAGCATTTTTTATCCATGTGCTAGTCTTGAGTGTGGATATGATGGATGGGGGTGTGGGGGGGGGGAGTTGAGTGTAATTAATGGGGAATGGGGAATCTCAAAAGAGAGATGGATAAAACACTTGCTAAGTTCTTATTTGCTTGTGCTAAGTTCCATGTTATAACTACACTTTGACGATGTGGATGTGGCTCCAAGGAACTGTAGGCCTCTTACTCTGCAGTATCCTGAACCAAAAGAAGGCAACCAACTCCTCCTTTCAAATCTAACCACTATGCACAGATGGAAGGAAGGTTCCTCTCTATCTCTGAGTATGTGAGTGTGTGTATTGGCAGGAAATAAGCACACTAAGTCAAACATCATATGCGCAAGCCCTCTAGGTAGATGGAAGTAACTCCAATCTCTGTAGGTTGTAGTGCTTGGAAAAGACCCTTCTGCAGCAACCCTCTGAGGTGGGTAGCCTAAGTTTCCTGGTCCTCTCCTTGGGACTGTATTTAAATGATGTAGAACTGTGCAGAATTGTCACCCTCACTCCTTCCTTTAGTCATCAAAGGCAAAAGTCAAGATGAGCAGGGATGACCAAGGAGGCAATGGATGACCTTGGTCTTTTGAGATTATGGTCTTTTCCAGGTCTGAACTGATCTGAGGCAAGAGCTAGTAAGATGTTAGACAGAAGATGGTGTAATTTACCATTTACTATCACAAAAGTATCAATCTTGAATTAATTAATTTCCTTGAGGAGAAAGGGAGAGGATATGGAGTAGGTCCTGCCATAGTTAATGTAAGCAGTGAAAAAGGCTGCAGAAAAATTAAAAAAACAACATGCTGTTGCTTGCCATTTGGTGAAAGTAAAATACAATGCCCTGAATTACACTTGAAGGCAGTTGACCTGAGTCAGGTATTTCCTTCCAGCTCTAAGATTCTCATTTAGATTCTTCAGGGATTGTTCAGTTTTCCCCTTATTATGTAAGCATTGCCACTGGATGCCATGGGAACACAGAGACCTGAGAGCTCAGAAAGGGTCTGCCTGAATAGGAAGAGCACAGACTTCCAAGGAACTCTTGGGGTCGGGGGAGCAAGAGGAGAAAATGTAGAAAACAAAAGATGTTGAGGAATTAGAGGTAAATAAAAAACAAAAAAAGGAGGAAGAAGAAAAAAAAGGTTGATTGTTTATAAAAGCTGAAAGATTTCAACCTTTTATCTTTCCAGAGTCATGGAATCAATATTGGAAGGAAAAACCAAAGTGTCTCCCAACCAGTTCATATAATACATAAGCAAAGAGACTATTCAACAATACCCCCTATCAGTGGTTATGTCAAACGCGCGAAGATACCACTATGGTGAAGATTACCCATGATGACCTGAGGAACTCATTGCATGTTGGACAGCCCTCGTTATTAGAAAATCTTTCTATTCATGAAGCTGAAAACTCTCTACAATTTATTCCCTAAGGTAAGTCGATTTTGTTTCTCATAAACAAGCATGTCTGGGGAAGGGGTGAATACATTAACACTTGGAGCTTAGTTGAGTTTCTCTGGTTTCTGGTTGTCCCCTATGGATATAGGGAAGGCTGTGAATGGAACATAGACCTGGTAAATTTGGATATCATAAGGCTAGGTCAGAGGCAGGGAAAAAGGGAAGAAAAAGGGAGGAAAGATGATAAATAACATCTGAGGATATTGTGAAAATCCAGAGCTGCCTTTTTGGAAATGAAGGCATGGTAGCTATGTGGCTGAGAGGGTGAGGGTGCTGAGCCTAGAGTAGGAAGACCTGAGTTCAAACCCTGCCTCAGTCGTTTACTAGCTGAGTTACCCTGGACAAATCACTTAACTTCAGTTTCCTTGTATGTAAAATAAGGATAATAATTGTGCCTACCTCACAGGGCTCTTATGACTATCAAATGAGATAACCTATGCATTGTGCTTTGCAAACCTATAAGCCCTGTATAAAGCGTAACTTATTATTTTCTGTACATAAAATGAAGTTTCACAAAGTACATCACATTTTCTTATTTGCTTATTTGTCATATCAACAACATTCATAAATATTTTGTCCTTGCTTCCAGTTTGTGAAGAATTACAAATTAATATCTTTGTGAGCAAATACAAGTGTACTATGGAAGCCACCTTGAAGAAACCCTGCATTGGTTCCTTTAGAAAGGAGGAAATTCCCACTAAATGACTGCTTTTTTATATCCTAGTTTCCTTTAAATTTTAAAGGGATCTTTAGGGAGTCTTTGATAGAATGACTGTACATTGAGACACCCTGCTCTCCTGGCCTTGGCTGCTATTAACAGAGACTGGTACCAGAAGGCCATCCCTACTAAGTAACAATTGATATCAGATGCAGATAGTTGTGGACAAGGCAGGTGAAGGAAGAGTTGGGGCCATGTTGTGTGGCTTTCATCCTGCTGTAATCACTGAGCTGCTCCCTTGCTTGACCTGAGTCTTGTCTTTAAGGTTCAAAACCTTGAAGAAAGGTAGAGAACAAGAATCCATTTTTTCCAATTAGCCTCAGGGTATCTGAACAGGGGTCCTGCTGCACGATGTTCTGTGCATGTGAACTTCTTAATATAGAGCCCTGAGTGTTCTAGTCTGGATTACTCTGTCCCCTCCCTCCAGTTATGTTTTGACATTTTATGAACAAGTTCACAAATGAGCATAGGCTGTGGGGTAGAGACTTATACTTCAGATAAGGGATATACATTACTTAGCCCTAACTTTGTTCATACTCATTTTCTTCCATTCAACTCCACTGTAATGACACTATTCACCTAAGTATTTTTTATCCCTGTGCTACTCTAGAGTGTGAGTATGAAGGGTGGGGGTGAGGTGTGGGAAATTCAGTGTCTTTGATGGGGAATGGGGACATCTCAATGGAGAGACTGATAAAAACACTTGCTAAGTTCTTGTTTGTCTATGTTAGGCTCCATGCTATAACTAAATTTTGTTAATGTGGGTGTGGCTCCATGGAAATGTAGGCACATAATTCCAGAGTACTCTGAACCAACAGAATGTGACCAACTCACTCTTTCAAATCTATACACTTTGCTCTGATTGATGAAAGGTTCTTGCAGTGTGTCCATCTACCTTTGCATCTGTGCCTGTGTATCTTGGCAGGAAATAAGTACTCCAATTCATACATGCATCTTGCAAGTCCTTTAAGTAAGAGGAAAAAATCTCTAATTTCGGTGGAAATGTCAATGGGGAAAAGAAAACAGATTTTTGGGAGTGCCTGGAAGAAGAAACAGATTAGAAAAAAGAAGAAAAGGATAAAAAATAGGAAAAGAAAATAAAAAAGGAAAAGCAAATTGAAGAGGAGAAGGAAAAAGTCAAGAAGGAAAAGAGGAAGTTGAGAAATAAAAAGAAAGACTGATGAGGAAGAGAAAGCAGAAAAGAGGAAGAGGCACAAAAAGGTCAAAAAAGAAGAGAAATATAAGAAGGAAAAGAAGACAAAAGATAAAAAAAAGGAAAGAAAGCAGGAACTGAAAAGAGAAAAGGAAAAGATGAAAAAGTGGAGGAGAAAAGGGAGAAGATGAGGAAGAGTAATATGTTGAGGAGAAAGATGAGGGAGGGGAGGACAACAAGAAGGAAAAGCAGGAAGACAGAATGAGGAGGAGGAGGGGGAGTTCAACCACACCAACAACAGGGGAATAAACATGCATAACTGGTCACCTCCCATCAGAGGGGAGGGGTCTTGTGGCCTTTGAGAGTCCCTCTCCAGTCCTGTTGAGATCAGGAGTTAAACACTCAAGCAGCAAGACTTATTTGGTTCCTGGAGGTTTCCCCACCAGAACTGGGACAGCCTTCCTTTGGTCATCTGAGTTGGGAGTGGTAGTGGCAGTCACCTCTGGTCTCTCACTGTATCTGAGGTGACCCAGACATCAATGAGGGACACCCTTGATGGTCATCAGATGGGTGAGTTATTGACCCCACCATGAGATCCCCTATAGCTGGGGCCTAGGTCTCAGCTAGACTCAAATACAACTTTCAGTACCTGGGGAGGTGGGGGGGCAGGCAGGGTGATGAGTTCAGGGGGAAGGTTAGAAGGGAGGGGGAGATTGGGAGGGGGATGTGACGGAAGTTCTGGTAGCCTAGCTTGGCTGACTCATGGGCATTGAACTATTTTTCTCTTTTAAATAAATGATCCTTCTTCACCTCTACAGTGTAATGTTGTACAATTGATTACAAAATATTACTTACATGCTGTCCCTCCCTTTCCCCAGTTGGGTAAAATGAGCTTACATTTCCATGTAACTTTAAGGTTTTCAAAATCCTATCCACATATTATTTAATAACAAACATGACAATCTTTTGAGGAAGAAACTCAAAGGGCTTGGGGGTTCATTAGAATAAGTTTCACTCGATGTGAACCCTCTACCAAATTTAAAAGCTTGTGAGCTGCTAAGGGGCCACTTCATGGTGAGATTTTTCTCTCTAACATTTTATTTCACAGTTGATAGGCCTGTGTGGAAAGCTCTAGTCAACAGTCAATGAGTTTTGAATAATTTTTTTCCGCACTGAAATTCTTCTTCATTATACCCGTTTTTCTATTGTGGGTCAACATGCCAATGACGTAGTATTGCTCATTTCATTTGAATATTGGGCTCCCCTTGCTTTGGAGATCCTGTGCTCTACACAGAGGCCCAGTGTGTGGCTAGAGAGCTGGATTGTGGAGCAGGAATCCAGTGACTAGAAGGAAGATATGGTTGAGCTAGACTTGCTGTACATACTTTGGGTAGAATGTCAAATACAAGACGAAGCTTATGAATGAATAAGAACAATAACATTAGTTAAAATTTGTTAAACATTTGGACTTGTATGCATTCCATCATCTATAGTAATTGCTACTAATGAGAATGCTTGGGGACTATGCTAACCTATACTGCAACCAGAAGATGGCAAGAAAACACAATAGCATCCTTGTCACAGAAGGACAAACCCCAGATCACGTAAGAGGTCTGGTAATTGAACCAACCTCACCTTGAGCAGTTCTTGATTTAGGGGCAGCAGAATTCTTTACAGAGCATGACTCAAGTGCTGGTCAGGTGCAGCACGTGGTGATGGCAAACAACCTTTCCACCCAAAAATCTATAATATGGAACTACATCCCCAGGACCCCAGTTTTCAAAGGAACAGATCTAGAAATCCTAGAAAATGAAACAGATAAATGGAATAAAAAGAAGATAGAGAAGACTTTAGATGGAAGGGTGAAGAAGGCCAGAGACTGAATTTGGGGAGGAGAAATTTAGGAGAATTTGAGGAACAATTGAAGATTGACTTGAGCTGCTGGAAGAAGACGTGGACTCCAGATGGAGAAGGATCAAGGAAAAAATCTCAAAGAAGAAAAAGAGAACTCAAGGAAGTGCAGAATGTATAGCAAAGTACAAAAAGGAAGGTGAAATACTTTGGTAAGGATAGAAGGAATAGAAAAATTGGATGAGTCTGCCTATCTGCTGCTTAGAGAACTCAGAGAAAACAGTCAAGTTTTTAAAAAGTTAAAAACTAAAGTGAATCAACGCATAAAGGAAATCAAGAACATGGAGAGAAGAGTTGTTAAGGGAATAAATCTGTAAGGAAAGTATACCTATAAATGATGGAATGAGGTGATGAGGTGGATGGGGAGCTAGATTTGGAGTCAGTGTGACCAGAGTTCAAATCCTGCCTCAGATAATTATTAGCTGTGTGACCACGATCAAGTCACTTCTTTTTTCTCTGTTGAAGAATAACTTTTGAAGAAGAAAGGACAGAATGAAAATGACTAATTAGGAAATTTTTACCACTTAGCAAGTATATACTCTATACTTATAAATATATGGAAATTTGTTTCATTAGCCAATTAAGTAAGGAGATCAAAGATGTCCTTGATGAATTCAAATCATGGAGCTTAAGAAAAAAACATCTCTGGGAACTTACAGAATTGCTAGATGAGATTGTTGCACTACCATTGGTGATAGTTGTGACACTGTTCAGCACAGGAAGGCCCTGAGAAGAAGAAATACTGGCCTGAATTTTTTTAAAATGGAAAAAAATGGATGGAAGAGATCTTTATTGGCTTTGAATATTGTGCTAAATCTAATAAGATTAATTTCAGTGTGGTAAGTTCTTACACCTGGGTTTGAGAAATAAAGTTTTGAGGTCCTCTATAATCAGCAGTTTGTCTGGAAAAAGATCTGAGAGGATTAGTGACCTTGTAACGTCAGGAGAGATAAAGCTTCTGGAATAAGGAGGTGATCGTTCCCTGGTCAAATGCAAAGAATAGTCTAGTGTTCATTTCTGAATCACCCATTTTCAGAAGGACGTTGATGGGCAGGACAGTATCCAGACATGGTTAATTTCTATAATAAATAGTTTACAGCACATGCCACCTTAAGGCTGGTTGAACAAGTGGTTAAATTGTTTCTCCTGTCAAGATAGGGCCAAGAAGTAATAGAATAATTCGCTTTAAGTACATGAAAGCCCCAACATATGGAAGAGAAATTAGATTTGTTCTGTTTGACCCCCAAGGACATACCTGGGAGCAATACATGCATTAAGCCTAAATTGAAGTTTGATCTAAAGAAAAATGCTCAAGCAATTAAAGCTATCCAGAAACAGAATGGCTGCCATTGGGAGTAGTAGAAGGTCTTATTGGAGTTCTTTAAGCAGAGGTTGACCGTTAAGTTGCAATGGTCATGCTTTTTCAAGTACGTAGTTTGAATTCAATTTCATGATTCTGCCTTGACAATAACTGCTCATGACAACGATCCTATCAACACAATATTTTGAGAAATATTGTTCATTAAGGGAAGTGATGGTAACTTTCCTATCCTACGCAAGGAACCTTTGACTCTGTTAGTGTATGTTACCAAAGTAAAATGAGAAATGAGGTGGAGAAACTTAGCAGGTTAATTTAAATGCTCAGGTGACTAACTTTTGATCTTGTATAATTCCTGAAAAAGGAGCTTCACAAAACTGTAATGTTGGAATGCTTGCAGGAGGGAGATGAACAATCTCAGGGTTTTTTTGGAGAATACTCATCAGTCTCTGCTTAGTTCATCAGTGCTTTTGTGCATGAGGGAGAAGGTGCTTCTGACTGTGTTGCATGTGAAAAGGTGCTTCAGGAGTTGGTAGTCAAAGATGAGTGACTGTATAGGAGAAAAATTATTGCTCAAAGGGGTTTCCATTTGGTTATCAATGAATACCATCACATGGTTGTGGCAAAAAGCAGTAGTTTACTTAAAATAGAAAAGTAGTTGAATTGTCATTGAGGGCCTCTTCCCCACTCATTAGCAGCAGATACTACAAGGATGCCTCTTTTGGGAAGTCAGAAAAGAGAGCAAAAAATAACAAAACAAACCATATACAATTTGGACTCCTTTCTTTTTTATTATCATTATTTTATTTCTTTTCAGTGATCTACGATCAATTCCATATATCTTATCCCCTCCCTGTTCCGCTTCCCCACTACCTCCCCACTTCCTCCCTGAGACAGCTTAGAGTGTTACATTGGTTCTACACATATATTCAGATTAAATACATTTTCATCTTAGCCATATTACATAGAAGTAGTAAAATGAATGGGAGAACTCATAAAACAAAGCAAGACATAATACAAAAGAAAATGCTCTGCTTCGTTTTGAGACAGAATTCCATAGATCTTTCTCTGTATGTGGAAGGCATTTTACTTAAGAGACCATTAGGAATTATTTAATTTCTTGTATTATAATGCAGTACTAAGTCTACCAGAAAAAAATTGGACACATTTCAAGCAAACATTAGTGGGATGAAATTTGAGGGTTAACCCTTGGTCTCCTCCACCTAGGAATGGGGCTCTCAAAGCACTTTCAGTTCAGGGTCTGTGCCTCAAGGTCTGAGGGCCTGTCTAGCGTTAGACCCCCTGCTGACCCCTAGTGGTATAAGTGCTAATAGCAGAGAGGAAACACCCTGAAGCCTGCAACTGTCTAATGGTGGGGCTTGGTTCTTTTCCTATATGTAGAAATGATAACAATAGGGATGATAATAATAACTCACATTTATATAACAATTAACTATGTGCCAGGCACAATGCTAAGCACTTCATAACAATTTATAATTACTTCATGTGATTCCCACAGCTGTGGGAGGTAGCTGTTGTTATCATCCCCATTTTACAGTTAAGGTAATTAAGGCAAAAATTACTTGTCCAGGGTCTCAGAGCTCATAAGGGTCTCAGGCCAGATTTGAACTTGAGTCTCGCTGGGGATTTATCCATTGCATCACCTAGCTTCTCCAACATAATTTTCCCTTCCTCATTTAAGCCATGAGCTTTCGATTGACTTTTCTTCCTTCTAGTAGAAACTCTAGACCATAAGTCCTTCCCAAGGTCATGGGGCCCAAATTAAAATTAAACTCTAGAGAAGTTCTTGGGTCCAGAAATATTTTTGCCTTTCTGCAGACCCAGGATGGTAAAGGAGGATTTTTCAAATAAGCACTTTTTCTTGGAGCTCATCTGAGACTAAATCAATCTTAGAAATTCAAAGCTAATAATTTATAAACTACCAATTAACTAAACAAAAACCACTGTATAATATAACTATGTAACTATAACTATCACGATATAACTATACATACTATATAATATGTATAGTTGTAGGCAGGAGGTCTTCCCTGTCTGAACATGATTGGTACCTGAAAAAGGCCACTTCAAGAAACTCGACTGACTATGGAGACCAGCACATTTCATTGAAATAGTGGGAAAAGTTTGATTTGGAGACACTGTTATATATTTTACTACATTAGGACACCGGCTCTGGAGTCAGATCATCTCAGTTCAAATCACACCTCTGACATTTGCTACTTAGGTGACTCTCAACATTAATTAACCTGCTTCACCCTCCTTTTCCTCATCTTAAAATGAGAATTAAATGACTAAGTTTAGGAGAAGACTAAATGATTTCTTAAGGTCTCTTTCAATTCTACAGTTACAATCCTAAAAACTATGACAGCCAGGAATTTGCCTCTGCCCTTACTCTGCTGAGGAGACCTCCTGTAGCCAGACCACCCCTCCTCCACACTTATAGCTCCAAGGCTAATCCAGGGAAACACAAAAGAAGGGAGAACTAAAAGTAGAAGATGTGGGAAAGAGGAAAGACTGAAAGACACAGATAGTAATCATAACTGTGAATGTGAATGGGATGACATCTCCCAAAAAACCGAGAGGGTTAGCAGAATGGATTATGAACCAGAACCCAACAATATGTTGTTTACAAGAAACATATTTGAATAGGGGGATACATAAAGGATGAAGGTAAAAGGTTGGAGCAGAATATATTGTGCTTCAAGTGATGTAAAAAAATCAGGGGTAGCAGCCCTAATCTCAGAAAAAGCACAATCAGAAATTGATCTAATCAAAGAGATAAGGAAGGAAACAATATCCTGCTAAAACACACCATGGACAATGAAGCAATATCATTACTAAACACATATGCTTCAAGTGGTATAGCATCCGAAATCTGAGAGGGAAGTAAAAGGAGTTACAGGAAGAATAGACAGCAAAACTATACTAGTGGAGGACCTCAGCCTCTGCCTTTCTGAACTGGAGAAGTCTACCCTCAGAACAAACAAGAAAGAAGTAAAGGAGGTGAATAAAACACTGGAACAGGTAGGTAAGACAGACCTCTGGAGAAAATTGAATGGGGATAGAAAGGAATATACTGTTTTCTCAGCAGTACATGGCATATATGCAAACATGGACCATGTACTAGGCAATAAAATCTTAACAATCCACTTCAGAAAGGCAGACATACTCATTCATCCTTCTCTGATTATAATGCAATAAGAATCACATGTAATAAAATCCAATGGAAAGATAGACCAAAAATTAATGGAAAACTAAATAATCTAATCCTAAGAATGAGTGGGTTAAACAACAAATCATACAAACAATCAACAACTTCATTCAAGAGAAAGACAATAATGAGACAACCCACCAATCTTATGGGATACTGCAAAAGCAGTTCTTAGGGGAAGCTTTATATCTTTGAATGCCTACATGAATAAAATAGAGAAAGAGGATATCTATGAATTGGGCCTGAAAAAGTGAGAAATCGAACAGATTTGAAATCCCCAAGTAAATGCCAGATTAGAAATACTGAACACCAAAGACAGGATTAAGAAAATTTAAATTAAGAAAACAATTGAACTAATAAACAAAACTAAGGTTTGGTTTTATGAAACAAAAACAATAAAATTGATAAACTTTTGGTCAACTTGATTTTAAAAGAAGACAGAAGAAAACCAAAGTAGCAATATCAAAAATGAAAAAGGCAAACTCACCTCCGATGAGGAGGAAATTAAAGGAATAATTACAAATTACTTTCCGCAACTGTATGCCAATAAATTCGACAATCTACATGAGCTATATGATTATTTTAAAACATATGAATTGCTCAGATTTACAGAAGAAGAAGTTGAATACTTAAATAACCCTATCTCAGGAAACGAAATTGAACAAGCCATTAGTGAACTCCTTAAGAAAAAATCTCCAGGGCCAGATGGATTTACAAGTGAATTATCACACATTTAAAGAACAGTTAATTCCAGTACTATATAGACTATCTGGGAAAATCAGGGAAGGAGGAGTCCTCCCAAATTCTTTTTATGATACAAATATGGTTTTGATACCTAAACAAGGAAGAGCCAAAACAGAAAAAGAACATTATCCACCACTTTCTCTAATGAATAGAGATGCAAAAATTTTTAAAAAGATATTAGCAAAAAGAATACAGCAACAACTCATGAGAATAACACATTATGATCCGGCAGGCATTATACCAGGGATGTAGGGCTGCTTCAGTATTAGGAAAACAATTCCCATGATTGGTCATATCAAAAACAAACCTAACAGAACCCACATGACTATCTCAACAGATGCAGGAAAAACTTGTGACAAAATACACCATCCATTCCTACTAAAAACACCAGAGAGCATAGGAATAAAGGGAACTTTCCAGAAAACTATAAGGAGAACCTACCTAACACCTGCACCAAGTATTATGTGCAATCAAGATAAGTTAGATGCATTCCCAATAAGATCAGAGATGAAATAAGCATGGCCATTGTCATCAATATTAATCAATATGGCACTAGAAATGTTAGCTGTAGAAATAAGAGAAGAAAAAGAAATTGATGGAATCAGAATAGGCAAAGAGGAAACTAAGTTAACACTCTTCACAGATGATACAGGGATATACTCAGAGAATCCTAGAGATTCAACTAAAAAACTATTGAAATAATAAACAACTTTGGGAAAGATGCAGGTTACAAAATAAAACCACACAAATCTTCTACATTTTTATCTATTACTAACAAAGCCCAACCGCAAGAGATAGAAAGACAAAAGCCATTTAAAGCTAAGGTAGACACTATAAAATATTTTTTATACATAGCTGGTCTTGTCTTCAACATGAATGATTGAAAGTCATGTACATCATTGAATGAACCTTTTTTCCTTTGAAGTATTATCCTCAGATTTGTGGGGTAGGTGATTCCTGGTTTCAATCCCAGTTCCTTTCACTTCTGAAATATCTCATTCCCTTCAACCCCTTAATGTTGAAGCTGCCACATCCTGTGTTATCCTGATTGTGTTTCCATAGTACTCAAATTGTTTCTTTCTAGGTACTTGCAGTACTTTCCCCTTGATGTGGAAACTCTGAAATTTGGAATGTTCCTAAGAGTATTTTTGAAATATTGAAATATTGAAATTATTGAAATATTAGAATATTCCTAGTTTCTCTGTTTGGGTCTCCTTCAGGAGATGATCACTAGATTCTTTCAATATATGTTTTAACCTGTGATTATAGAACATCAGGGCACTTTTCCTTGATAATTTCATGGAAAATAATGTCTAGACTCTTTTTTGGATCATGGCTTTCAGGTAGTCCTATCATTTTAAAATTATTTCTCCTGGATCTATTTTCCAGATCAGTTGTTTTTCCAATGAGTTGTTTCACGTTGTCTTCTATATTTTCAAATTTTTGGTTTTGTCTGCTAACTGCTTGGTTTAACTCAAAGTCATTCATTTCTCTGAACTCAATTCTTCCTTTCAACACATAATTTTCTTCAGTGAGCTTTTGAACCTTCTCTTCCATTTGGCTAATTCTGCTTTTTAAAACCTCCTTCTCCTCAATGGCTTTTTAGATGTCTTTTTCCAATTGAGTTAGCCTCTTTTTAAAGCTGTTATTTTCCTCAACATTTTTTTGGTTCTCCTTAAGTAAGCTGCTAAATTCTTTTTTAAGGTCTTCTATTGCCTGAGAGCAGTTTAAGTTCCCTTTGGAGGCAGAGGCCTTGACTTCCTCTGACAGTATGCCTTGTTCTTTCTCATCTGAAAGGATGGGTGGAGACACCTGTTCCCTAAGAAAGTAAGCTTTTAAAATCTTCTTTTTTTCTCTTTTTTGGGCATTTTCCCAGCCACTTACTTGACTTCAGAGTATCCTCTCCACTACCAGCTGTCCTCACTACCACCAAGCCAGCACTTGAGGACTGAGATTCAAATGAGCTGCTCTCAAACCTTAGGGGCTTTGGGCAGGGGCAGGGCTGCTATTCAGTATGAGATTAAGATCAGCTGCTCAGGTTGGGGCAGGGCCACCACACAGGGCTCATTACCTTCAGGGGCTTTCTGATGAGAACTTCAACAATGGATGCAGGCTACTGTTGCTTTGGGAGCCTTGTCTGCTGCTGCCTCTACTGCTGCCACCTGAGGATGCCTGAGTTATGGGGAAACCCTGCTCCCCTCTTGGCCAGTCCAAAGGTCCCACGCACTGACATTTAGCACTTGTGGGTTGAGGGATCTGGGCTGCTGCTGGAGATTCTCTCCCTGAAGCCTGCTTGGATCTGCTCCTTTCAGTGCTGCATGGCCAAGGTAGGGCTGGGCTCTGCTCCATTTTATGTAAAACTGACAATCATAGCCTTTTCTAAAGCTGTAAAACCAAGAACTAACCCATGGCAGAACACATACATGCCAATATCCTGTGACATTTTAAGAGATGCTGAAAGACCTCTCAACTCAAATTCCATACTCTTTTCAGCCACTTAAAAGATTTCAAACTTTTGTCTTTCCAGAATCACAGAATCAGTATTGGAAAAAAAACCAAAAGTTCCTCCCAACTAATTGATATAACTCATCAGCAAAGACACTATTCAACAGTATCCTACTCAATGGTTATCTCAAACCTTTGAAGATCATCAATGTGGTGAAGATTCTGAGAAAGCCATTGCATTTTGGTCAGCCCTCATTAATAGAAAGTGTTTTCTTTGCATGGAGCTGGAAACTCTCTATAATTTATTGCCTAAATAAGTGGATTTTGTTTCTGCAAGACTCTTTTTATATGCAAACATGTCTGGGGAAGGAGGGAATACATTAAGTGAGCTTAGTTGAGTTTCTCTGGTTTCTGGTTCTCCCTGGCTGGAACAGGGAAGGCTGTTATTGGGACACAGACCTGAAAAATAGTGATGTGAAAAGGTTGGGTCAGAAGAAGGCAGAAGGGGAACAGAAAGGAAGTTAAAAGGATAATTAATATGGGAGGATATTGTGACAATCCAGAGCTGCTCTTTTGAAAATAAAGGGATGGTAGCTGGGTGGCCCAGAGGGAAAGGGGGCTGAGCCTCGAGTCAGGAAGACCTGAGTTCACATGTCGCCTCACACACATACTAGCTGAGTTACCCTGGACAAATCACTTGACTTCAGTTTCCTTGTATGTAAAATAGGGACAATAATTGCAACTAACTCACAGGGCTGTTACCAAATCATTATGAATGAGATAACATCTACAATGCGCTTTGCAAACAATTAGGCCATATATAAATGGCAATTTATTATTTTCTCTACATAAAATGAATTTTCATACATTACCTCCTCTTTTATTTGTCTTCTTAACATCATGCAGAAAGACTTTGTCCTTGCTTCCAGTTCGTGAAGAATTATAAATTAACATCTTTGTGAGCAAACACGAGTGTACTAGGGAAGACACCTGTTTAAAGAAACCCTGCATTGGTTCCTTTACAAAGGAGGAAATTCTCACTAAATGGCTGCTTTGATAAGGCTTAGTTTCCTTTGAAGTTTATGGGCATCTTTAGGGGGCCTTTGATAGAAAAATTGTGACTGAATATTGAGTCACCCTGCTCTCCAGTCCTCTGCTGCTGTCTGCAGAGACTGGTACCAGAAGGCACTCCCTACTAAATAACAATTGATACAGATGCAGCCACTTGTGGACTAGGCATGTGAAGGAAGAATGGGGCCATGTTGTGTGGCTTTCATCAGGCTTTAATCACTGAGCTGCTCCCTTGCTTACCCTGAGACTTATCTCTAGGGTTCAAAGCCTTGAAGGAAGGAAGAGAACAAAGAACCCATTGTTTTCTAATTAGGCTCAGAGTATCTGAACATTGGTCCTGGGGCCAATCTCCTGTGCAGGTGAGTTTCTTATTATAGACCCTTGAGTGTTCCATTCTGGATTACTCTGACGCCTCCCCCTAATTAAGTTTGGATATTTTGTAAACAGGTTCTCAAATGAGGAGAGGTAGTTGGCTAGGGGGGAATCACTTATACTGGTGGTAGGGAGTATATACCCTTTAGTCCTAACTTAGTTTATAGCCATTATCATCCATCCAACTGCATAGCAACAAGATTATTCAGATAAACAATTTTTATCCATATGCTGCTTTTCAGTGTGGGTATGATGGATGGGGCCAAGGTCGTTGGGGAGTTGAGTGTCATTGATTGGGAATGGGGCCATCTCAATAGATATATGGATACAACAATTACTATGTTCTTGTTTATCTGTGCTAGGATCCATGCTACGCCTAAAGACTGATGTGGAAGAGAAAGCAGAAAAGGAAAAGGAAGAAAAAAAGAAAAAAGGAAGGGTCACAAAAAGATCAAGAAAGAAGAAGAAGATAAGGAAAAGAAGGAAAAAGAAAAAGAAAAGGAAGGAGAAAGCAGGGACTGGAAAGAGAGGAGTAAAGGATGAAAAAGTGGAGGAGAAAAGGGAAAAGAGGAAGAGGAATATGATGAGGAGAGAAAGATGAGGGAGAGGAGGATGGTGAGAAGGAAAAGCAAGAGGACAGGAGGACAAGGAAGAGGAAGAGGAGGAGAAGGACAGCCACACCATCTACAGGGGAAGAACAAGGCATGGCCAGTCACTTCCCAGCAGGGGGAGGGGTTTGTGGCTTCCTGTTGGGACCAGGAGTTTACCACTCAAGCAGCAGGACTGATTTGGTTTCTGGAGGTTTCCCCACCTGGCTTGGGACAGCCTTCCTTTTGTCCAGGAAGACCTTAGTCATTCCAGTTGAGAGTAGTTGTGACAGTCGCTTCAGCCCTCTCAGTGTATCTGAGGTGCGTTAGACATCAACGTGGGACACCCTTGGTGGTCATCAGATGGGTGAGTTATTGACCCCACCATGAGCTCCCCTAGAGGTGGGGCCTAGGTCTCAGCTAGACTCAGGTACAACCTTCAGTACGTGGTGGGGCAAGGTGGGGTAGGGTTGGTGGTGAGAGTAAGGGGGAAGTTAGAAGGGCTACGGGAGACTGTGAGAGGGATGTGAGGGAAGTTCTGGTGCCCTATCATGGTTGACTCTTGGCCACTGAAACCTGCTTGGGTGTTAATGTATTTATACCCTGTTTTTCTATTTGAAATAAATGATCCATTTTCACCTCTACAGTGCAAAGTTATACAACTGATTTTAAAAACTATCTCACAAGCTGTCCCTCCCTTACCCCACTTGCATTGAATGAAGTTACATTTATATGTACCTTTGAAATTATCAAAATCTTTTGCAGACATTATTAAATCGTAAACATGGCTTAATCTTTTCAGGAAGAAACTCAAAGGGTCTGGGGATTCATTAGAATAAATTTCAGTACATTTGAACCCTCAATCAAGTTGAAAATATTGTGAGCTGCTAAGTGGCACTTCACAGTGAGGTTTTGGCTCTGGGATTTTATTTCACAATTAATAGGAATGTGTGGAAAGATCTAGTCCATAGACAAAATGGTGGGAGTAGTTTTTTTCATACTAATATTCTTCATTATAATAGTTGTTGTACTGTGTGTCAACATGCAAGTTGTTCATATAATATTGTTCATTTCATTTAAATATTCGGCTCCCTGTGCTTTGCAGATCCTGTCTTCTGTAAACAGGGCCAGTGCTGGGGCTGGTCTGCTGATTTGCTTTGCAGGTATCCAATCACTAGGAGGAAGATGTGGTTGACCAAGTCATGGTGCAGACATTTGGAGGAGAATGTCAAATGCAAGCTGAGACATAGCAGTAAATAAAAATAGTATTAGTTAAACTTTATTAAACATTTGGGGATGTATGCATTCCATCACCTACAATAATTGCTACTAATGAGAATGCTAGGGAATTATTCTACCATTTGCTGCAGTCAGATGATGGCAAGAAAATACAATGAATCCTTCCAGGAGATGTAAAAATCCCAGATCACATGAAAGGTCTGCTAATTGAATCAGAATCACCTTGACAATTCTAGATTTAGGAGCAGCAGCATTCTTTAGAGAGCATGACTGAGGAGTTACTCTAGGTGCAGCAAGTGGTGATGGCAAACAAGCTTTCCACTCAACAATCTGTTATATCGTGATCACAACACCATGATCCTGAAGGAGCACATCAGAAAAGACTAGAAAATGAAAAAATTGAATAAAAGGATAGAGAAGACTTTAGATGAATGAGTGAAGAAGGCCAGAGACTGGATTTGCGGAAGAGAAATTTAGGAAACGTTGAGGAACAATTGAAGACTGACTTGAGCTGATGGAAGAAGAAGTGGACTCCATTTTATGAGACCTCTAGATGAAGAAGAATCCAGAAAATAATCTGGAAAGGGAGGAAGAAAACTCAAGAAAATGCAGAAGTTATAGCAAATAAGAAAAGGAAAATGAAACATATTGGTAAGGATAGAAGAAAGAGAAAAATTAGATAAGTCTGCCTATCTGCTGCTTAGACAACTCAGAGAAAATAGTTTGGAAGGCCTATCAAGTTTTTAAGAGGTCAAAAAGTAAAGTGAATCAAACCCTAAAGGAAATAGAGAACATGGAGTGAAGACGTGTAAATGAAGTAAATCTGTAAGAAAGAAAACCTATGAAGGATGGGATGAGGGATACAGTGGATAAGGTACTAGATTCGGAGTCAGTAGGACCTGAGTAGAAATCCTGCCCCAGAAAATGATTGGTGACCTGCCCATCAAGTCAGTTAAACTTTCTTTGTCCCAAGTTCCTCATCTGAAAAAGCAAAATAATAGCTCCTACCTTACAGAGATGTAGAAAGGATTGAATGATTTAACATATATAAAGAGCATGCAAATCTTTGTAATCTATATTAATACTAGCAGTAGTAGTAGTAGTGGTGGTGATAGTAGTAGTAGTAGTAGTAGTAGTACTAGTTGTATTAGTAATAATAGCAGTAGCAATAGTAGTAGTAGCAGCAGCAGTCAGTAGTAGGTAGAAAGGGAATAAACATGTAAAAGGAATATGCCTATAAAGTGAGCAAAAAAGTGAACCTTATAACTGGAGTGGTGCAGTAATAAAACCAAGAAGCACACAGTCTCACTTTGTAGCAAGGAAGATCAAACACACAACCAGAAGACAAAGTCAAAACTCCTACTTCCAAAGCATGCAGGGAAAATAGGAAGTGGTCACAGGTCCTGGACGACCTCAGAAAGGATTTTGAAAATCAAGTAAGAGAAGTAGAGCAAGACTTGAGAAGAGAAATGATCGTGATGTAAGAAAATCATGTAAAATGAGTCAATAGCTTGCTTAAAAAACCCCACCGAAAAAAATACTGAAGAAAATAACACCTTAAAACACTCAAATGTCAAAAGACATCAAAAAAACAAATGAAAAGAAGACTGCCAGAAAAACCAGAGTTGGCCATGTGGAAAAGGAGGTCCAAAAGCTCCCTCACGAAAATAATTCCTTAAAAATTAGAATGGAGCAGATGGAAGCTAATGACTTTATAAAATGTCATGAAATTGTAAAATAAAACCAAAAGAATGAAAAAATAGAAAACAATGTGAAATATCTCACTGGAAAAACAAACAACCTATAAAATACATCCAGGAGAGACAATTTGAAATTTTTCAGAGTGCCTGAAAGCCATGATGAGAAAAAGAACCTAGACACCATCTTTCAAGAAATTATCAAGGAGAACTGCCCTGGTATTCTAGAGCCAGAGGGTAAAATAGATATTAAAAGAATCTTCACATCACCTTCTGAACGAGATTCCAAAAGAAAAACTCCTAGGAATATTGTAGTCAAATTTCAGACTTCCCAGGTCAAGGAAAAAATACTGCAAGCTGTAAGAAAGAAACAATTTGTGTATTGTGGAAATACAAACAGGAAAACAGAAGAGTTAGCAGAGATGATATAATGTGCAAGCTGCCAGATCTTGTGTTGTCCTCGTTGTATTTCCACAATACTGGAATAGGATATTCCAGAGGTCAAAGGAACTCTAGGCTTCAAACTCATCTACCCAGCAAAATGGAGTATAATATTTCAAGGGGGAGAATATATATTCAATGAAATAGAGGACATTCAGAAAATATATACTATATATTCATGAATTCATACACATTTATTTCATTAGCAAATTAAGTGAGGAGGTCAAAGATGTCCTTGATGAATTCCAGTCATGGAGCCTAAAAATAACATCCCTGGGCACAGACAGAAGTGCTCGGTGACATTGCTGAACATCTCCTGGTGATATTGGCGAGACTGTTTAGCAAAGGAAGGCCTGGAGAAGAACAAGTACTATCTCCATTTTTTTTAAAAGAAAAAAAGAATGGAAAAGATCTTGAATGACTTCGAATATTGTGCTAAATCTAAGAAGATTAAATGTTGTAAGTCTTACACTTGTGTGTGAGAAATAAAGTTCTGAGATCCTATATAATCAGCAGTTTCCCTGGAAAAAGATCTGAGAGTATTAGTGAACCTGTAACATCAGGAGAGGTAAAGCTTCTGGAATAAGGAGGTGATCGTCCTGTGGTGAAAGCCCAATTACACTCTAGCGTTCGTTCTGAGCCCCAAATTTCAGAAGGACGTTGATGGGCAGGACAGTATCCAGACATGGTTAATTTCCATAATAAAGAGCTTGGAGCACAGGCCAGCTTGAGATTGGTTGAACAAGTGGTTATATTGTTTCTCCTGGCAAGATAGGACCAAGGAGTAACCCAATAACTCTAAGTACTTGAGAGGCCCAACCTATGGAAGAGAAATTAGATTTGTCCTGTTTGACCCCAAGGGCAGATCTGGGAATAATGTATACATTAAGCCTAAATTTGAGGTTGATCTAAAGCAAAATGCTCAAGCATTTAGAGCTCTCCAGAAGTGGAATGGCTGCCACTGGGAGTAGTGGAAGGTCTTATTGAAGGTCTTGAACCAGAGGCTGATAGTTAAGTTGCAATGCTCATCCTTTATCAAGTATGTCGTTTGAATTAAGTGGTCACTGGATTTCTTTTCAACTCTGAAATTCTCTGATGCTCACTTGACAATAACTGCACCTGACAATCAGCCTGTCAACACAATATTTTGAGAAGTTCATTAAGGGAAGCAAGGGTCACTTCCAGGGGTCAACTTGCCTTGTCCAAGGGACTTTTGAGTCTGTTACTCTATGTCATTGAAGCAAAAACGCATTGTCAGAGAAATGAGGTGGAGAAACTTAGGAGGTTAACTTACATGCTCAGGTGTTTAGTTTTTGATTTTGTATAATTCCTGACAATGGATCATCACAAAATTGTGTTGTTGGAATACTGGCAGGAGTGAGATGGAAAATTTGAGAGTTTTTCTGGAGAATACTCAGGAATCTCTGCTTACTCATCAGTGTTTCTCTATATGAAGGAGAAGGTGCTTCTGACTGTGTTACATGTGAAAAGGTGCTTCAGGAGGTGGGACTCAAGGATGAGTGACTGTGGAGGAGATAAATATATTACTCCAAAGAGCCTCCATTTCATTATCAAAGTGTGCCATCACATGGTAGTGGTGAAAAGCACTCGTTTACTTAAAAGAGAAAAACAGCTGAACTGGCATTCAGGGCCTCTTCCCCACTTATTAGAAACAAATCCTAAATGGATGGCTCTTATAGTAAGTCAGAGGGGACTGCAAAGAAATGACAAAACCAGCTAAACACAAATGGGATACTTTTCAAGCTAACTTTACTGGGATGAAATTTGAGGGTTAGCCCTTAGTCTCCTACAGATAAGAACGGGACTCAAAGTGCTTTCAGTTCAGTGTATGTGCCTCTAGGTCTGAGGGTCTTTCTGGCATTAGACCCACTGCTGACCCCTAGTGGCATAAGTGCTAATTGCAGATAGGAAACTCCTGAAGCTTGCAGCAGTCTAATGGTGGGGCTTGGTCCTTTTCCTGTATGTAGAAATAATAACAATAGTGATGATAATTATAACTCCCACTTATGTAGCAATTAACCATGTGCCAGGCACAAGGCTAAGAACTTTATGACCAATTGACAATGACTTCATATGATTCCCCCAACTGCGGGAGATAACTGCTATTATCATCCCCATTTCACAGTTAAGGTAATTCAGGCAAAAATGACTTGTTCAGACACAGACAAAAGAGGATGGTCTTGGAAATATGTTAGCGTTAAGTAGGAATGGAGGCAACTAATTTTAAAAGTGGTGAATTCATGGATATATATTCATGTTACAATTGTGGCTTCCTTCAGGAACTTCCAGGGGAGGGAAGATAACAGAATGGTCTCTGGAGCAAGAAAATCTGAGTTCAGATTCTGCCAGTAAAACGCACTAGAAAGTTAACTTCATCTTGCAATCCTCTGGGCAATATTCTATGACCATAAATTTCAAGATAATTGCTGATCCGCTGACTGGTAGAAGTTTTCTCACTGGGCATTGCCTAATCAGCTACCATCAAGCAAACCCAGGCTCAAACAAAATGCAGCTTCATGACTTTGAGGCCTCAAATAATGAATAGTCAAATAATGAGTAATATTTTTATATATATTCATACACATATACCTTATACTAATACAAGATTTTTCTGACTAAAATAATAGAAATATTAAAGCATTTAAATATATGTATGCATACATACACACATATGGTATTCATTGCTTCAGTACTTGGCAATGAATTTATCTACCTGTAATGAATTCTAGAAAATATTTGTGTGTGTGTGTATGAGAAATCATCCTTTTCATTTCCTCACACTTTGGATTAAGCACCACTATGTGTTAGACACTGTGCTAATCTCTTAACTGATATTTGCTTGGATCCTCACAACAACTGTAGGAGACAGGTACTATTATTTTCATTTTACTGTGTCTTGCCCAGGACACACCAGTAAAGTGCCAGGGGCCAGGTTTGAACTTAAACAGTCTTGACTCCAGACCACCTGCCACCTAGTTCCCATCATTTACTAGAAGAGTAGTTATATCAGAAAAGAAGGAAAGATCTCTTTAACAAACCAAACTAAAAAAGCACAGTGATTTTGGTTGTTTTCTCCCCCTTTTGCCAGAAATGGATAGAGAGAAGTATTTATACTCATCAATTAATATGCAGAAAGTGAAAAAAAATCTTTAGTCAGGTAAACTCTTGAACTAAAGATGCATATACAGGAACACAAAGACTGCTTTATATAAGTTATGATGAAAATATTATATGTTTTAATAAATATCCCTTCTTGGTTCTTAACTGAGAACTTAATACAGATTTTTAAATAAAAGCAACCTCCGCTCATGTCATTTTAGGATATTTCTTAGGAATGAAATGGGATCATTTCTGATACTCTCTCCTGTGAGAACCCCACCTGACAGAGTGAGCTGAGTTTAGCAACTGGATATTTATGTTAATGAGAGAAAAGAAACATGATATGATATATGACTTTCACTGCTGCTTTTTAAAAGGCTATGTGGGCCTACAGTGTGAGGGGAAGGGGATATTATGATCAAATATCTAACTGAAGAATAACGCATTAGCTGGGAAAATTTTTGTCATTACTTCAGAATCTCTTGTCTTGTCCTTGAATTGGGGTTAAGAATTTAAATCAATGGAGAGAAAATATGCACATACATGTAGCAGACATGCACATTTGTGTATGTATATATGTTAATGAGTGGATGTATATGTGGATAAAGATAAGGACATGAATACAGATATACACTTCAGATACAAATTAGATATGGATAGGGATATGAATATATGGACATGGATATAAATTTACATAGAAATATGATATAGATAAATGCAGATACATATATGGATACAGATACAAACATAGACACAGATAGAGATGTGATATGGTTATGAATATGGAAGTAGGAACATGTACAGATTAGACAGGGATATAGATAGGGACTCAGATATAAATATGGATATGAATATACATACCCTGATATACTTCCATAGGTAAAGATAGAGGTTAGACATAGATATGGACATGAATATAGATATAGATAAATATAGGTACTGATACAGGTTGGCTATAGATATGGAAATAGAAATATATGGAGATTAGACAGGGATATAGGTAGGGACACATAATAGATGTAGATATGAATATAGATATGAAGATAGAGATACAGATATAGAATAAATGTAGATAGGGATATGGATATAGTTATGTATAGTTGTAGTAATAATCTAGGAATTGAAAAAGCTAGGTAATAGGGTAAATCCAGGAAAACACATTAACACCAAGACCTTTCAATGCCAATGTCCCAAGGTAAAAGACCAAACATTCTCTCAATCTGTAGGTACGGAACGTTATGAGTCTAGCCCTGTCTCAACCCTCAGATGCAGGGGAACATGGAAGGGTAATAACTTGCTCCTCTGATGACCACTAAAGGGGGCTTACCTTGCTGTCTGGCTCACCTTTGTTGATCACCTCAGATGCACGGAGGGACTGGGGCTTCTGTCTCCACTACTCCCAACTGGGGTGGCGGGGTGTTCCTGGACAGAAGGAAGGTGGTACAACCACGTCTCAAGCTAGGGTCATCAGGCATGGGGGACCTCTGGGAACTGAGTCAGTTCAGCTGCCTGGGTGTTATTCTCCTGGCCTCAGCAAGAGGAGAGGAGCATTTTCACAGGTCAGAAAATCCTCAAATCAAGGAGACCTCTGTTGGGATGGCAAATGCCATGTCACTCTCTTCCCCTGCTTTAATCTCCTCCTCTAAAAATCCTCAGCATCCTTGTAAAAATCCTGCTGTGTCACCACAGATCCACAGCACAACAAGGACAGGATCATGAGTGTGGGGCTGGGGCAGGGGTATGGGGCACCAAGGCTTTGTCCCTGTCCCTATCATCTCCTCCCCAATTCTGAAGATTCTAAGTGCAGAGGGCACCTTTGGATTTTGGGGGTGAGGAACTGGGACCTCATTGGTCAAAAGGAAGTGACTAAACAGCAAGCTGCTTACGGCACTCTGAGGCAGAACTTGTAGGGGCCACACAGAAATGACTGTCCAGAATCCAGGTTTGGATGGTGGTCTCTGACCCCTCTCCTGGTCACAGTCTCCTCATCACCACAGAATGAAAGCTGTGGAGCTCAGATCGAAATGAGAAGGGGCAGCTGGGACATGGTGCTACCAAGAGAATGGAAGTCCCCAAACTCATGGAAATCCTCAGCAAGGAAGTGATGGTATCTGCTGGCTGTGGGAAGAACCAAATTCTGACTTTGACAGAAACTGGCTCTGGGTTTCCCTTTAGAAAGAAGAAGATGTGAAAACTTGGCCTTGGCAATCAGAGCGATGCCATCCCCAGTCCTGCACTGATAATGTCCAATGACCAGCCAAATACCAAAAAGACTTGTGGGGCTGAATTCAGCATGAAAATGGATTGCAAAGGAAACATCTACTCTTTTGGTGCTCTGAATATTGTCAGCTAGGACACAATTCTGAAGGGAAATTCATGCCTGACCTCAAAGGATAGAATACGACTATGAGCTGGTCCCTTGTTGAGTTGCCATTTTCATTGAAAAGACAAAAGATGGACAGATTTTGCCAGTCCCCAATGTCGTTGTCTGAGATGTGGCCTATGGCACCAATCACACGCTGTTTTGGATTCTCAGAAAGGTGCTTTCTCCTGAGGGTTTCGAGTGGATGCCTGGCTGGGCCATGCAGGACAGAAGGATGAGATGATCCCTCAACTGCTGAAGCTCTTTGATTTCCCAGGTCCTGGAGCCAGGCAAATCTATGCCATCTATGCCAGCTACACCTGCTCCTTCACCTTCAGTGAAGTTGGTGGCCTGTTTTTCTGGGGAGCTACCAACACATCTCAGGAGTCCACCATGTATCCCAAAGCTCTTCAGTATCTCTGTGGCTAGACCATTAGAAGCTTAGCTTATGGGAAGACTGGTATTCTCCTGGCTGCAAATGACAGTACAATAAGCTGTGGCCAGTGTCCAACCTTCAGTGAATTGGGCTACCAGGATCACAAGTCCAAGTCTTACACTGGTGTCTGAGAAGTGAAAACCCTGGATGGCATTTACACAGAGCAGGTTGCCACAGACTACTCACACCCCTCGGTGAAACTGAGGGACTAGAGGGAAACTGAAAATGAAAAGCCAGAACATCTCCGTGAGTATAGTCCTTGCACCATCTCCTGATGCCTGAAACAGCAAGGTTGCCAGCAGACTCTCCAGGCTCCTCCAGGCAGGGGACATTGCCAATGTGCCTAGAACACAACGAAGATAGATGAGAAGAGATTACTCAGTGAAAGGTGGCCCAAAGCTCTTATTTGTTAGTGTTTCCGAAGTTCCATTTTATAAGCAAATTCAACGTTTACTACCTTTTTACTGTACAATCTCCAAAGTGTTTCTCGCTCCCTTTCTCTCTTTTCTCCCTTCCATTACACCAAATGTTCAATTAAAATATTTTCTCTGAGTTTAGAACTTAGCATTCCTTAAAAAAAAAAAAAAACTAAAACAAAAAAACAAAAAAAAAACCACAAAGAAAAGCACAGAAACCAAAAGAAAACCTTCTTCCAAGAGCATCCTTGTAAAAATCCCCACTTCCAGGAACGTCACTGTAAAAAAAGAATCCCTCTTCCAAAGGTATCCTCCTGCTCCAAATGGAAACAGATTCCAGAGAGACTCTTTGCAACTAAATACACCTGTTCATGCAAGTCTTGCTTTCATATTGACTCCAACAATGCTATTTTCCAGGGTTAGCTATTGTGCTAACACCCTAACAACTGAATTTTTATCTGTTTTCCTAAGAACTAAGTTTAATCTAGAACAGGCATTTAATCACAGAAACAATATTAGCCATTTCTAAAGCTTTAAACCAAGGATTGGCTTAAGCCTAAATGTATGGCTTCCAATATGCTGTGACGTTCAAGAGATGTTGCAAGATCTCTCAATTCAAAATCCATGCTCCTGTTGGCCAGCTAAACGATTTCAAACTTTTCTTTTTCCAGTCACAGAATCATTATTGGAAGGTAAACCCAAAGCTCCTCTGAAATAATTTATATAACTAATCAACAAAGAGACTCTTCAACCATACTCCCAATTGGTCAGAAGCTCAAAGAATTGGAGTCACTGAGGTTTCCTTCTTCAACTGTGCTTATATGGAACCCACTGCTTGATTCCTAGCCAGAGCGGCCCTTAGCCACCTGTCCACCTTCACCTCCACTAACACTTCCTCTGTCCTCCAGTTCACTCAGCAGACACAGCTCAAGTCACTACCTACCCCGGCCCCACCTCTGCTGCCCCCACCACGTCCATAGCCTCATCCCCAACCTCTGCACACCCTCTGCTACTGACATGACCACATCGAACCCCTCTCAGATGCAGCAGAACTACCGCCAGGACTCAGAGGCTGCCATCAACCGCTACAGCAACCTGTAGCTCTATGCTTCCTATGTTTACATGTCTATGTCTTACTACTTTGACCAAGATAATGTAGCGTTGAAGAACTTTGCCAAGTACTTTCTCCACCAGTCACACGAGGAGAGGGAGCATGCTGAGAAGCTGATGAAACTCCAGAAGCAACCCTGTGGCCACATCTTCCTGCACGAAATCAAGAAATCTGCCCTAGAAGACTGGAAGAATGGGTTGAATGCAATGGAGTGTGTTCTGACCTGGGAAATAAATGTCAATCAGTCGTTACTGGAATTGCACAAGCTGTAAACTGACAAGAATGACCCGCACTCACTACCTGGACAAACAGGTAAAGTCCATCAAACAACTGGGTGATCACAGTAACCAACCTGTGCAAAATGGGAACACCAAATTCTGGCAAGGAGAAATGTCTTTTCGACAAGCACACTCTTGGAGACAGTGACAATGAGAGCTAAGTCACACCTGGTTTCCCCCACACCTGGGAACTGTGGGCAAGAGTCCTCCTGTTTTTCAGTGTATGTCTATTTTGGTTATCTGATCATTATCTGTACCAAAAAACTGGCACTCTTTGCATCCCAAAAAAAGAGACTGGGTACTGATGAAAAAAAAAAATAAAGACAACTCAATACCCCCAATCAATGCTTATCTCAAATCTTTGAAGATCACCAGGACGGTGAAGAATACCCAGAATGACCTTACCAATCCCATTGCATTTTGGACAGCCTTCATTATTAGAAATTCCTTTCTTTGTGTGGAGCTGAAAACTCTACAATTGATTCCCTAAGGTAAGTGGATTTTCTTTCTGGAAGACCCTGTTAATATACAAGCTTGTCTGGGGAAGGGGTGAATACATTAACACTTGGAGCTTAGTTGAGTTTCTCTGGTTTCTGGTTGTCCCTTAGGGGAATAGCGAAGGATGTGAATGGGACAGAGACCTGGTAAATTTTGATATGATAAGGCTAGGTTAGAGCAGGGAGAAGGGTCAGAAAAATGGAGGAAAGAGGATAAATAACATCTGAGGATATTGTCAATATCCAGAGCTGCTTTTCTGGAAATGAAGGCATGATAGCAAGGCTGCCCAAAGGGTAAGGGTGCTGAGCCTAGAGTCAGAAAGATCTGAGTTCAACTCCTGCCTCAGACATTTACTAGCGGAGTTACCCTAGACAAATCACTTAACTTCAGGTTCCTTGTGTGTAAAACAGGGACAATAACTGCACCTACTTCACAAGGCTCTGATGAACATCAAGTGTGTTTTGCAAACTTTTAAGTGCTATATCGATGGTAACTTATTTTCGGTAGATAAAGTGAAGTTTCATAAATTACATCCTCTTTTCTTATTTATTTGTTGGATTAGCATCATTCAGAAATACTTTGTCCTTGCTTCCAGTTTGTGAAGAATTCAAAATTAATATCATCGTGAGCAAACATGAGTGCACTAGGGAAGCCACCAACAAATGGAGAAGTTTTGAAAGCTCTGGATAAGTTCATTTACCTTGGTAGTGTACTTCCAGGAATCTATAGTGCGAGTGAGGTTAATGCACAAGTTGCCAGAGCTAGCTCAGTGTTTGGGAGGCTCTGAAGAAAAGTTTGGAAAAGAAGAGGTATTAGATGAACTACCAAACTGAAGGTCTACAGAGACGTTGTGCTGACCTCATTGTTGTGTGCTTGTGAAAAATGGACAGTCTACCAGTGCCATGGGAAGAAACTGAATCACTTCCATTTGTGTTAGGGAGATTCTGAGGGTCACCTGGCCACATAACGTAGCAGACAGTGAAGTTCTGGTGTTCCCTGAGGGGAAAAGGGAAGGCTGATTGGGATATAGACCTGGTAAATTGTGATATGAAAATCTTGGGTCAGAGGAAGGGAGAAGGAGAAGAAAAAGGAAGGAAAGATGGTAAATACTATCTGAGGATATTGTGAAAGTCCAGAGCTGCTCTTTTCAGAATGAATGGATGGTAGCTTGGTGGCCCAGAGAGGAAGGGTGCTGAGCCTAGAGTCAGGAAGACCATAGTTTATTCCTGCCTCAGACACATACCAGCTGAGTTGCCCAAGACAAATCACTTAACTTCAGTTTCCTTGTATGAAAAATAGGGACAATAATTGCACCTACCTCAGAGGGCTCTTATGAAATCATTATGAAATGAGATAACATCTACTATGGTCTTTGCACACCTTTAAGCCCTGTATAAATGGTAACGTTATTTTCTGTACATAAAAAGAATTTTGATAAATTAAATCCTCTTTTCTTATGTGTCTTATTAACCCCATTCAGAAATACTTTGTACTTGCTTCAAGTTCAGGAAGAATTCTAAATTAACATCTTTGTGAGCAAACACAAGTGTACTAGGGAAGCCACCTCTTTAAAGCAAGCCTGCATTGGTTCCTTTAGAAAGGATGAAATTCAGACTAAATGGCTGGTTTGAGAGGTCCTAGTTTCCTTTGGAGATTACACGAATTTTTAACGAGTCTTTGATAGGAAAATGGTGACTGAATATTGAGTCACCCTGCTCTCCATTCCTTTGCTGCTGTCAACAGAGACTAGTATCCAGAGGCCATCCCTACTAAATAACAATTGATTTCAGATACAGCCAGTTGTGGACAAGGCAGGTGAAGGAAGAATACGGCCATGTTGTGTGAATTTCATCAGGCTTTAATCACTGAGGTACTCCCTTGCTTAACCTGAGTCCTATCTCTAGAGTTCAAAGACTTGTAGGAAGGTAGAGAACAAAGGATCAATTGTATTCTCATTAGCATCAGAGTATCTGAACAGAAGTCCTGCTGGCCAATGTCCTGTGCAGGTGAGCTTCTTATTATAGAGTCCTGAGTGTTCCAGTCTGGATTACTCTGTCTCCTCCCTCCAATTCTATTTTGACATTTAGTGAATAGGGTCACAAATGAGCAGACTGTTGGATAGAGGCTAATCACTTATACTGGGGGTAGGAGGTATATGTCACTTGGTTCTAACTTTCCTCATAGCCATTATCATCCATTCAAATGCACTTGAATAAGAGTATTCAGATAAGCACTTTTTATCCATGTGCTACTCTTGAATGTGGGTATGATGGATGAAGCCAGGATTGGTGGGGATTGAGTGTCATTGATGTGTTGCTGGGATTAGAAGCTCAATTCCGTGTGGGCGGTCTCGGGCGGGTAAAGGTGTGAACTTCTAAATCTTAGAGTTCTCACGAGGCCCCCCCAGGAAAAGACTGGGAATCGAGGTGAACCGAGCTATCTCGTGTATTTCCGCCTCTTCCCGTGAGAAACGTGATGGGAGAGAGCTCTCCCCACCCTCGAGATTGTCCCGGATCTGGGTACACTATTGTTATCTAACAGCACGGTATTCAGATGCAAACTATGCGGCTGGAGAGCTTAAGTAGGATCAGGAAAGCCTGAAAGCTCTCTTGGGCGGAGGGGCCATGTGTGTGGACAGAAGGCTTCCCATTTCCTCTTTCTTCTCTCCCCTCCCCCCTCTCCCCACTTATACTTCTACTTCCAATCTCTTATTGTAAGATCTTTGCCTCCTTGGGAGATCTTTCTCTCTCCCTCCTAAGGAAGAATTCCCCTGTACTTGTAACTAGACCCTGAAATAAAGCTCAACCCTTGTTCGACTCTGGAACGTCCTTTCTCTCATACGAGCATCCGGTTTGGCCAGCCGAAGACCTCCGATAGAGGTAAGGTAAGACTCGGGTAGCCCTCAGGCCTCTAGGCCTGGCAATGTGTAATGGGGATATCTCAATAGAGATACAGATAAAACACTTACTAAGTTCTTGTTTACCTGTGCTAGGCTCCATGCTATAACTAAAGAATGATGGGGAAGAGAAAGCAAAAAAGAAAAAAGGAAGAGGCAGAAAAGAAAAAAGAAGAGGCAGAAAAGAAAAAAAAGAAGAGTTAGACAAAGGTGAAGAGAGCAGAAAAAGATAAGGAAAGGATGGCAAAAGAAAAAGAAATGGAAGGAGAAAGCAGGAACTGAGAAGAGAGGAGGATAGGATGCAAAAGTGGAGGAGAAAAGGGGGAAGAGGAATATGGTGAGGAGAGAAAGATGAGGGAGAGAAAGATGGCAAGGAGGAAAAACAGGAAGACAGGAGGAGGAGGAAGAGGAGGAGGAGGAGGATAACCACACCATTTACAGGGGAAGAACAAGGCACGGCCAGTCACCTCTCAGCAGGGAGAGGACTTTTGTGGCCTTAGAGAGTCCCACTCCCCTCCTGTGGGGACCAGAAGTTTAGCACTCAAGCAGCAGGAATGATTTGGTTTCTGGAGGTGTCTCCACCTGGCTGAGGACAGCCTTCCTTTTGTCCAGGAAGACCTTAGTCATTCCAGTTGGGAGTGGTTGTGACAGTCACCTCCACCCTCTCAGTGTATCTGAGGTGCGTCAGACATCAACGTGGGACACCCTTGGTGGTCATCAGATGGGTGAGTTCTTGATCCCACCATGAGCTCCCCTAGAGCTGGGGCCTAGGTCTCAGCTAGACTCAAATACAACTTTCAGTATGTGGCGGGGTGAGGTGGGGTAGGGTTGGGGGTCAGAGTAGGGGGGAAGTTAGAAGGGATAGGGGAGACTGTGAGAGGGAGGTGAGGGAAGCTCTGGTGCCCTAGCTTGGTTGGCTCATGGGTAGTGAAACCTGCTTTGGTGTTAATGTATTTAGAGCCTGTTTTTCTATTTTAAATAAATGATCCATTTTCACCTCTACAGTGCAATATTATGCAATAGTTTATCAAAAATTACTCACATGCTGCTCCTACCTTACACTACTAAGGTTGAGGAAAGTTGCATTTATATGTAACTTTGAAATGTTCAAAATTTTTTAACCATATTATTTAATAGTAATATGGCTTAATCTTTTGAGGATGAAATACAAAGGGCTTGGTGCTTAATTAGAATAAGTTTCCGTAGATGTGAACCCTCAACGAAGTTGAAAAGCTTGTAAACTGAGAAAGGGCCACTTCATGGTGAGGTTTTGTTTCTGGGATTTTATATTCAACTGAGAGGCATGTGAGGAAAACTCAAGTCCATATCAAAATCTTTTGAATAACTTTTTGCACACTAATATTCTTCATCATTATTCCCGTTGTTCTACTGTGTATTAATGAGCAAATTGTTCTATACTCTATAGTACACAATACTGTTCATTTCATTGAAATATTGGGCTCCCTGTGCTGTCAACATCCTGTCCCCTGTGAACAGGACCAGTGCTGAGGCTGGACAGGTGGTTTGTGTAGCAGGTGTCCAGTTACAAGGAGGAAGATATGGTTGAGCATGTCATGCTGTAGACATTTTGGGGAGAATTTCAAATGCAAGATTATACACATGAGTAAATAGAAATAGTATTAATTAAACTTCATTGGACATTTCGGGATGCATGCATTCCATCATCTACAATAATTGCTACTAATGAGAATGCTTGGGAGTTATTCTACCCTTTACTGCAATCAGAAGATGGGAAGAAAATGCAATGTCCTCCATCTGAGAGAAGGGAAAATCCCCGGTCATATGAGAGGTCTGCTAATTGAATCAGGAACACTTTGACAGTTTTTTTTTTTTTCACCTGCAACTCACTTTATTGCAAGTATTCCTTTCCAAATAAATGTACATTCTCTCCTTTCCCTATCACCCATACATACATAAATCAGTGATAGAGAACAGTGTGTGGGATGACCTCCCTTAATAAAATTAGAGTCTTGACCAAAGGAGTCAAAAGGAAACATTTATTCCACTTTCTTTTTTTTTTTCTCTAGTGTAACCCATTTATTTATTTATTTATTTATTTATTTATTTATTTATTTATTTATTTATTTATTTATTTATTTTGTAATGTTTAACAATCACTGCCATACAATTGCGATTTTATCCCTCCCCACCTACTCCCCGCTACCCCCCTCCCTCCCCACGACTGCATACAATTCTGTATAGATTCTACATATACTTTCCTATTGAGTATATTTTCACTATAGTCATGCTATGTAGTCAGACTAAGATAAATGAAAGAAATCGTATAACAAATCAGAACATGATACACAATCACATACACATACACAAACATGATCTGCTACAATATGTGAGTGACTTCCATATTTCTCTCTCTGTGTGTGGCAGGCATTTTGCCTTGAGATCCTCCATTGGGATTTGTTTTTTTTTTTTTTTGGTAAGAAGTTCTTGTGTTATTACACAAATCGAAGTCTACCAGAAAAAACTCTCACACACTGTGGTTGTTGCTGTGCATAAAGTTCTCCTGGTTCTGCTCCTTTCACTCAGCATCAGGTCATATAAGTCCTTCCAGGCCTCTCTGAAGTCTTCTTGTTCATCATTTCTTATGGCACAATAGTACTCCATTACATTCATATACCATAATTTATTCAGCCATTCCCCAATTGATGGACATCCCCTTGACTTCCAGTTTTTGGCAACTACATAGAGTGCTGCAATAAATATTTTTGTACATGTGGGACCCTTTCCCATTTTTATGATCTCTTGGGGATATAGTCCTAGTAGCGATATTGCTGGGTCAAAGGGTATGCACATTTTTGTAGCCCTTTGGGCATAGTTCCAAATTGCTCTCCAGAATGGTTGGATGCGCTCGCAGCTCCACCAACAATGAATTAATGTTCCAATTTTCCCACATCCTCTCCAGCATTTATCATTTTCTTGTTCTGTCATGTTTGCCAATCTTATAGGTGTGATGTGGTACCTCAGAGTTGTTTTGATTTGCATCTCTCTAACCAATAGTGATTTAGAGCATTTTTTCATATGATTATAGATAGCTTTAATTTCTTCCTCTGAAAATTGCCTGTTCATATCCTTTGACCATTTATCAAATGGGGAATGACTTGTATGATTATACATTTGGATCAGTTCTCTATATATTCTAGAAATGAGGCCTTTATCCCCGAGCTTAGCTGTAAAAATTCTTTCCCAATTTACTACATCCCTCCGGATTTTGGTTGCATTGGGTTTGGTTGTGCAAAAACTTCTCAGTTTAATGTAATCAAAGTTATCCATTTTGCATTTCATAATGCATTCTTTCTCTCCTTTAGTAAAGAATTCTTCCCTTCTCCATAGATCTGATAAATACACTATTCCTTGCTTCTCCAGTTTATTCATGGTATCAATCTTTATACCTAAATCATGTACCCATTTGGACTTTATTCTTGTGTACGGTGTCAGGTATGGGTCTATGCCTAATTTCCGCCACACTGTTATTCAGTTTTCCCAGCAATTTTTGTCAAACAATGAGTTCTTATCCCAGAAGCTGGGGTCCTTGGGTTTATCAAACAGAAGGTTGCTATATTCCTTGCCTACTGCATGTTGAGTGCCAAGTCTATTCCACTTGTCTACCTCTCTGTTTCTTAGCCAATACCAAGTGGTTTTGATAATTGCTGCTTTATAGTACAGTTTGAGGTCTGGTAGCGCTAGGCCACCTTCCCAAGCATTTCTTTTCATTAGTCCCTTTGATATTCTGGACCTTTTGTTTTTCCAAATGAATTTTGATATTATTTTGTCCAGCTCTAGAAAGTAATTGTCTGATAGTTTAATTGGTATGGCACTAAATAAGTATATTAATTTGGGTAGAATTGTCATTTTTATTATATTAGCACGGCCTACCCATGAGCAACTAATGTTTTTTCACTTACTTAAATCTGACTTTATTTGTGCAAAAAGTGTCTTGTAATTGTGTTCATATAATCCCTGGGTTTGTTTTGGCAGGTAGACTCCTAAGTATTTTATACTGTCTACCCTAACTTTAAATGGGATTTCTCTTTCTATCTCTTGCTGTTGGACTTTGTTGCTAATATATAGGAATGCAGAAGATTTGTGTGGGTTTATTTTGTACCCTGCAACTTTGCCAAAGTTGTTTATTAATTCTAGTAATTTTTTACTTGAATCTCTGGGATTCTCTAGGTAAATCATCATATCATCTGCAAAGAGTGATAACTTAGTTTCTTCTTTAGCTATTTTAATTCCTTGGATATCTTTATCTTGTCTAATTGCTACAGCTAATGTTTCTAGTACCATATTAAATAATAGTGGTGATAATGGACAACCTTGTTTCACCCCTGATCTTATTGGGAATGCATCTAGCTTATCCCCATTGCATATAATGCTTGCTGAAGATTTTAGATAGATACTGCTTATTATTTTATGGAAAGTTCCCTTTATTCCTACATTCTCCAATGTTTTTAGTAGGAATGGATGTTGTATTTTGTCAAAAGCTTTTTCTGCATCTATTGAGATAATCATGTGGTTTTTGTTAGCTTTGTTGTTGATGTGATCGATAATGCTAATAGTTTTCCTAATATTGAACCAGCCCTGTAGTCCTGGTATGAATCCTACCTGATCATAATGTATTAATCTCATGATAAGATGCTGTATTCATTTTGCTAGAATCTTATTTAAAATTTTTGCATCTATATTCATTAGGGAAATTGGTCTGTAATTTTCTTTCTCTGTTTTGTCTCTTCCTGGTTTGGGTATCAAAACCATATTTGTATCATAGAAAGAATTTGGGAGGACTCCTTCTTCCCCAATTTTCAAGAACAGTGTATGTAGTATTGGAATTAACTGTTCTTTAAATGTTTGATAGAATTCACTTGTGAATCCATCTGGCCCTGGAGATTTTTTCCTAGGGAGTTCATTGATGGCTTGTTCAATTTCTTTTTCTGAGATGGGGTTGTTTAAGTATTCAACTTCCTCTTCTGTTAATCTGGGCAATTTGTATTTTTTAAAATATTCATCCATCTCGTTTAGATTATCGAATTTGTGGGCATAAAGTTGTGCAAAGTAGTTTCTAATTATTGTTTTAATTTCCTCCTCATTGGAGGTGAGTTCACCTCTTTCATTTTTAATATTAGTAATTTGGTTTTCTTTTTTCTTTTTTTTAATCAGATTGACCAAAGGTTTATCAATTTTATTAGTTTTTTCATAAAACCAACTATTGGTTTTATTTATTAATTCAATAGTTTTCTTAATTTCAATTTTATTAATCTCTCCTTTGGTTTTCAGTATTTCTAATTTGGTATTTACTTGGGGATTTTCAATTTGTTCTTTTTCTAGCTTTTTCAACTGCAAGCCTAAGTCATTGATCTCCTCTTTCTCTATTTTATTTATGTAAGCATTCAGAGATATAAAACTTCCCCTAATAACTGCTTTTGCAGTATCCCATAAGTTTTGGTATGTTGTCTCACTATTGTCATTCTCTCGAATGAAATTGTTGATTGTTTCTATGATTTCTTCTTTAACCCAACCCTTCTTTAGAATTAGATTATTTAGTTTCCAATTGATTTTTGGTTTCTCTTTCCATGGCCTTTTATTACACGTAATTTTTAATGCATTATGATCTGAAAAGGATGCATTGATTATCTCTACCTTTCTGCACTGGATTGTGAGATTTTTATGTCCTAGTACATGGTCAATTTTTGTAAATGTTCCATGTACCGCTGAGAAAAAAGTATATTCCTTTCTATTCCCATTTAATTTTCTCCAAAGATCTATCATATCTACCTTATCCAGAGTTTTATTTACCTCCTTAACCTCTTTCTTGTTTATTTTGAGGTTGGATTTATCGAGTTCAGAGAGGGGGAGGTTGAGGTCCCCCACTAGTATAGTTTTGCTATCAATTTCTTCCTTCAACTCCCCCAACCTCTCCTCTAAGAATCTGGATGCTATACCACTTGGAGCATACATGTTTAGTAATGATATTGCTTCATTGTCTATGGTGCCTTTTAGCAGGATATAGTTTCCATCCTTATCCCTTTTGATTAGATCTATTTCTGCTTTTGCTTTGTCTGAGATTAGGATTGCTACTCCTGCCTTTCTTACATGAGCTGAAGCACAATATATTCTGCTCCATCCTTTGACCTTTATCCTATGTGTATCCCCCCGTTTCAAATGTGTTTCTTGTAAGCAGCATATTGTTGGATTATGGCTTTTAATCCATTCTGCTATCCGTCTCCGTTTTATGGGAGAGTTCATTCCATTCACATTCACAGTTATGATTACAATCTGTGTATTTCCCTCCAACCTCTTTCCCACCATTTGTGCTTTTAGCTCTCCCGTCTCCCTTCCCCTCCTCAATAGTATTCACTTTTCTCCCCCTCCTCCTGCAGCCTTCCCCTCCTTCTTTTGACCCCCCTCCCTTTTAGTTCCCTTTACTCTTATTGCTTCTTTCCTCCCTTTTAGCCACCCTCCCCTATCTTCCCCCTTCCCCTCCTACTACCTATAGAGCTAGTTAGGCTTATCTACTTAAGATTATTGTTCCCTCCTTTGAACAAATCAGATGAGAGTACCTCTCAAACAATGCTCATCTCCCTCCCCTCCTTCCCTCTACTATAGTTTTGTACTTCTTCCTGTGATATAATTTGCCATTTTCTGCTTCCCCCTTTCCACACCTCCTATTACATTCCCTTCTCATACTTAAATCATATTTTTGACATGACATCATTTACTTTATGCCCGTTCCCTCTACATATATCCCTTTTATCATAATAGCTGCACAGTTCTCAAGATTAACAGGTATCATCTTCCCTTATAGGGAGGTAAACAGTTTGCCCTAATTGAGTAGCAAGTTTTTGTTTTTGTTTTTTCCCCTCTGTTTACCTTTTGATGATTCTCTGGAGATCTGCATTTGAAGATCAAATTGTCTATTGAGTTCTGGTGTTTTGGTCAGGAAGCTCTGGAAATCCCTTATTTCGTTGAATGACTTTCTCCTTGCCTGAAATGTTATGCTGAACTTTGCTGGGTAGTTGATCCTTGGTTGAAGTCCCAACTCCTTTGCCTTACGGAATATTGGGTTCCAATTCTTTTGATCTTTTAATGTAGAAGCTGCAAGGTCCTGTGTGATCCTGACTGTGTGTCCTTGATATTTGAATTGTTTCTTTCTGGCTGCTTGTAGTATTTTCTCCTTCACTTGATAGCTCTGGAATTTAGCAACTATATTTCTTGGGGTTTTGAGTTTGGGATCCCTTTCGGGAGGGGAACGGTGGATTCTTTTAATGACTATTTTGCCCTCTGAGTCTAGTACTTCTGGACAGTTTTCCTTGATGATTTCCTGGAAGATATTGTCCAGACTCTTTTCTTCATCATGGGTTTCTGGCAGGCCAATAATTCTTAGATTTTCTCTCCTGGATCTATTTTCCAGGTCAGTTGTTTTTCCAATTAAATTTCTTACATTTTCTTCTATCTTTTCATTCTTTAGATTTTGTTTGACTGATTCTTGTTGCCTCATTGAGTCATTAGTTTCTACTTGCCCAATTCTAATCTTCATCGTAGTGTTTTCTTCAGTTAGCTTTTCCATCTCCTTTTCCATCTGACCAATTTTTCCCTTTAAGGAACTATTTTCTCCATTTAATTTTTGTACTTCTTTTTCCATTCGACCAATTTTCCCAGTTAGGTTTTGGGTTTCCTTTTCCATCTGATCAATTTTCCCAATTAGGTTTTGGGTTTCCTTTTCCATTTGATTAGCTCTTTCTTTTAGGGAATTATTCTCTCCAGTTAATTTTTGAACTTCCTTTTCCATTTCTTCAATTTTCTTTTTCAGGGTGATGTTCTCATCAGTGAATTCTTTTTTTATAGTTTTAAAATCATTGGCCAGTTTTTCTTTTATATCCTTCTTCAGACGTTCCAGGTAATCTAGTAGTGCTTGCGAGAAATTCATAGTCCCATCTGAGGTTTCAGATGGAAGTACAGTCTCAGCTCTAACCTCTTTGGTGTTTGTGTTTTGGTCCTTATCCCCATAGAAAGATTCTATGGTTTTTTCACTTTTCGTCTGCTTTTTCCGATTCATGATGTTGGCTGAGTGTTGTAGCTTTTGGTTCTTTCAGTCAGAAGGTACAGATCTTTAAGTTGAGCTGTTGTGTGTCTAGGCTAAAAGCAGGCTTTTGTTTTTTGTTTCCCCGATCAACCCTGGGGTTAGCTTGTTAGGTGTGTGGGAGGGGTGGTCTGGTCTCAGGATATCTCCTCAGCTGACTTGAGGGAAAGGCAAGGTCAGGGGATGGTGATCCCAGCTTCCCTATTGTCTTCCCTTTTCCCCTGGAGGGCTGGGGCACGCCTAGAAGCTAAGGCGTGTTCCCGCCCCTCCTGGGGCTCGTCTCCCGGCTCTGAGGCTTGCCTGGGTCTCAGTGCGAATTTTCTCTGCCCTGGGTCATCTGTCCCTCCAGCCGTCTCCGCCACCGTAGGAAGAATCCCCCTTTGCCACTTTTCTAGCCTCTGGTGTTATGAGACCACCCGCCCCCTTCTGCTGTTCCCACTGATCCAGGATTAATCTGGGGAAGAATTTTATGGTTCCCTCACGGTCATCAGGGGGGAGGAGAGAGCACTTACTGATCACTCTGCCATCCCAGTTCCTGGAAGTTCAAGTAATGACCCACCGAAGTCCGTCTTCAGGCTGAAGATTTCAAGGGCTACTGCACTGATGTCTGGCACTCAGCGGCTCTCACCGGCTCGGCCTGGCTTATCTCCTGCTCCTCTGGTCTCGCCCGCCACTCTCGGGCTCCTCTCGTCCCCTCCGCCCTGCCACGCTGACCGCGCTGCGCTGTGCGCCGGGGTCTTACCCCCGCGGAACAGATCCCTCCCGTGAACCCTCCGGTCCAGCCTGGGCTCCAAATCCATCAAAGTCCGTCACCCACTGGATTCTACACCTCCAAAGTCTGGTCAGACTCTCCCCCCAGAGATATCCAGAGGAGTTTTTCCAGGAGCTTAGGTGAGTCGTTGCTTTCACTCCGCCATCTTGGCTCCCCCCCCCAAGAAAATAATTCTTGAAAAATTAGAATGGAACAGATGAAAGCTAATAACATTATGAAAAATCAAGAAAATATAAAACAAAACCAAAAGAATGAGAAAATATTAAAGAATGTGAAATATCTCATTGGAAAAAAAAATAACCTGTTAAACAGATCCTGGACAGATAATATAAAAGTGATTGGACTACCTGAAATCCAAGATCAAAGGAAGAGTTAAGACATCATCTCTCAAGAAATTATCCAGGACAACTACCCTGATATTCCTGAACCGGAGGGTAAAATGCATATTGAAAGAGTCTACACATCACCTCCTGAAAGAGATCTCAGAAGGAAAACTTCTTAGAATATTTTAGTCAAATTACAGAGGTCCCAGGTCAGGGAAAAAAACACTGCAAGAAGTAAGAAAGAAACAATTCGAATATTGTGGAAATGCAATCAGAATAACACCAGAGTTAGCAGAGGTACTATAATGTACAAGCTGCTAGACCTCTTATTGACCTGATTGTATTTCCACAATACTGGAACAGAATAGTCCAGAGGTCAAAGGAACTCTAGAATTCAAACCCAGAATCACTTACCCAGCAAAACTCAGTATAATATTTCAGGGGGAAAAATATATATTCAATGAAATAAATGCCTTTCAAGCATTCTTGATGAAAAGACTAAGGCTGAATAGAAAATGTTCCATTCAAATACAAGAATCAAGAGAACCATGGAAAGGTAAACAGGAAAGAAAAAATAATACGGGATTTCCTAAACGTGAACTGTTTCCATTCCTGCATGGAAATATATTTGTAACCTTGAGAGTTTTCCCAGTATTAGGATAGATGGAGGAAATATTATATTCATACATACATACATAAATACATGTATATATATATGTTTATGGGGTATGAATACATATATGTATATACACACATATGTGTATTTATGCCCATATGTACATGTACACAGCCGTCAGGTCAAGACCCAACTCAGAGCAAATGACTATCAGCCATCACAAGATCAATGGAGAACGTGTGCAACAATGTATCCAACACACCCCATATGGAGCAGGAAACAGGCCCACTGAGAAGACGTCAATTTTTCTGGAACATCACAAGTGTAAGCTGCCCCTCCACATGGACCCCAGCCCCACACTTTCCTTACAAGATTACCCTTTCAGTGCAGTCCTTACACATCCCTCCTCTTCTCACTCATGCCGTGTCTATTTATGAGAGAATATGGCCTGGTTTTATTGGATGGGGTTATTATGATTTTTCTTACCATGTGATTTAATTTAATGTCTTTCCCTTGAAATAGTTGTGTCCTCTGGGAAGGCACACAACCTGAACATTGCAGTCCTGCACTACCAAATATTCAGGCCTCCCTTTCCCTTTCCTCCTTCCTCCTCATCCTTCCTCCCCCAGACTGTCTTTCCATCCCTTTATCCCAAGAACCCCCTCTTTGGGTCCCCTCTAAGTCCCCTTGAAGCCAGTCACCCATTTTTCTGTAATTTGAATTAAATGGTCACTGGGTTTCCTTTCAACTCTGAAATTCTATGAATCAGCCTTGACAATGACCCTGTCAAAACAATACAATATTTTGAGAAGCTCATTAAGAAAAGAGATGGTTACATTCAGGGGTCAACCTGCCTTGTCCAAGGGACCTTTGAATCTGTTATTATATGTCATTGAAGTAAAACCACATTGAGAGAGAAGTGAGGTGGAGAAACTTAGGAGGTTATTTGAAGTGCTCAGGTGACTAGGTTTTGATTTTGTATAATTTCTGAAAATGGAGCATCACAAAATTGTGTTCTTGGAATGCTTGCAGGAGATGGACAATTTGAGGGATTTTTTGGGAATACCCAGGAAACTGTTTAGTTCATCAGGGCTTTTGTGCATGAAGGAGAAGGTGCTTCTGACTTTGAGTTGCATGTGAAAAGGTGCTTCAGGAGTTGGTAGTCAAAGATGAGTGACTGTGGAGGAGATAAATATCTTCCTCCAAAGAGTCGCCATTTCATTATCAAAGTATGCCATCTCACAGTAGTGGTGAAAAGCACTAGTTTACTTAAAATAGAAAAACAGTTGAATTGACATTCGGGGACTGTTCTCCACTTATTAGCAGCAAATGGGAAATAGATGTCTCTTTCAGTAAGTCAGGGAGACCTGCAAAGGAATGACAAAACAAACTATACACAAATTGGACACTTTTCAACCAAAATACAGACAGGAACAGGGCTCTCAAAGTGCTTTCAGGTCAGGGTTTGTGGATTCTCAGTCTGAGGGGGTGAGTGGCATTAGACACCCTGTGATCCCGAGGGGCATAAGTTCTAATGGCACATAGGAAACTCCCTGAAGTTTGCAACAGTCTAATGATGGGGCTTGGATCCATTACTCTATGTAGAAATAATAACAATAGTGATGATAAGAAGAAATCCCATTTATGTAGCAACTAACTCTGTGCCAGGCACAATGCAAAGCACTTCAGGAACAATTTACAATGACTTCACTTCATTCTCACAAATGTGGAATGCAGATGATATCGTCATCCCCATTTTACAGTTAGGGTAATTAAGGCAAAAAGCATTTGTCCATGGTCACCAGAGCAGACAAAGACAAAACAGGATGGTCTTGGAAATATGTTAGTGTTAAGTACGAATTGTGGCAACTAATTTTATAAGTGGTAAATTTATGAATTCATGTTAAAACTTTGAATTCCCTCAGCAGCTTCCAGGGGAGGCAGTATAACAGACTGGTCCTGGGAGCAAGAAAATCTGAGTTCAGATTCTGCCAGTAAAACACACTAGACAGTTAACTTCACCTTTCAATCGTCTGGGCAATATTCTGTGACCATAAGTTGGAAGATAATTGCTGATCCTCTGATCAGTACAAGTTTTCTCACTGCATTCCTAATCACCTACCCTGAAACAAAGTCAAACTCAAACCAAATGCAGCCTCCTAACTTTGAGAACTCAGATAATAAATACTCCAGTAACGAGTTACATGCATTTTTAGGTAATCATACACGTGTAAATTATTCTAATAAACATTTTTCTGACTAAAATAATAGGAATAATGAGGCATTTAATATATGTATGTATACATACGCACACATGTGCAATTCAGTGGTTCAGTACTGGCAAGGAATTTATCTACCTCTAGTTACTTCTAGTCAATATGTTTGTGTGTGTATATGACAAACCATCAATTTTATTTCCCCACACTTTGGATTAAGCACCACCATGTGCTAGACACTGTGCTAATTTTCTTCACCAATATTTCTGAACCAATATTTCCTTTGATCCTCACCACAACTGTAGGAGATAGGTATTACTATTTTCATTTTACTGTGTCTTGCCCAGGACACACCAGGAAAGTGCCAGAGGCCAGGTTTGAACTTACATAGTCTTGACTCCAGCCCAGCTGTCACGTAGTTCCCCTCATTTAATAGAAAGGGAATTTGAACTCAAAGGAAGGAAAGGTCTCTTTTATAAAGCAAACTAAAAAAGCACAGTGATTTTGGTAGCTATTTTCTCCCCCTTTTGCCAGACATGGATGGGAAGAGTATTTCACTCTTTTATTCATCAATAAATATGGGAAAAGAACAAAAAATCTTTAATGACGAAGCCTCTTGAACTAAAGATGCATATGCAGGAGCCCAAAAACTGCTTTATACAAGTTAGTATGATAAAATTATATGTTTTCATAAATATCCCTTCTTGGTTCTTAGTGAGAAGTGAACTCACATTTTTCAATGAAAGAAATCTCCACCCCTACGCCATTTGAGGATTTTTCTTACAAAAGAAAAGGGATCATTGCTGATTATCTCTCATGCCAGGAGCCTCCCGCCCCGACAGAGAGAGCTGAGTTATTAATGGAAAATTTACGTGAATGAGAGAAAAGGAACAAGATATAACATAAGCTTTTCACTATTGCTTTTAAATAGGTTGGATGGGCCGAGAGTTTGAGGGGAAGGGGACTTTATGACCAAATATCTAATAGAAGAATAACACATTAACTAGGGAAACTTTTGTCATTGCTTCAAAATCTCTTGTCTTGTCTTGGCATTGGGGTCAAGAATTTAAATCCATGGAGAGAAAATATGCATATGCACATACATGAAGCAGATATGCATATTTGTGTATGTGTATGTGTTTACGTATGCATATAGGTAGATCCATATATAGACACAGATGAGATGCAGATATCAACATGAATATAGATAGAGATTTTAGATTCAGATTATATAAGCAAAGGGTTATGAATATATGCACATGGATATAGATACACATACCGATATGGATATGGATGTAGATACAGACATAGATACATATGAGATATCAGTATGGACATGAATAAAGCTGTAGATAAAGATAGGTACAGGTACAGATACAGATTGGATATATATGTGGAAATAGAATCATATACAGATTAGACAGGGATATAGATAGGTTCAGAGATATAGATATGGATATGAATATAGATACACTGATGTAGATATGAAGATAGATATAGGTACAGATTAGATATAGATATGGACATGAATATAGATATAGATATATAGAGACACAGACTGGATAGATATGGAAACAGAAACATAAGCAGATGAGACTGGTGTACAGATATGGACATGTATATAAATATAGATATAGATAGATATAGGTATAGAAACAGATGAGATAGATATGGAAAGAGAAACATAAACAGATTAGACAGGGATATAGGTAGAGAAACAGATATAAATGTTTATATGAAAATTGATACACTGAAGTAGTTATGGAGATAGATGTAGATGCAGATAAAGATTTGATATAGACAGGGATATGGATACAGATATGAGAAGATATATTAATAATCTAGGAATTGAAAGAGCTGGGTAATAGGGTGAATTCAGGAAAACTCATTAACACCAAAACCTTTCAATGCCCATGTCCCAAGGGAAAACACCAAACCTTCCCTCAGTCTGTAGGTACTGAAGTTTATGAGTCTAGCCCCATCTCAACCCTCAGCTGCAGGGAAACATGGAAGGGTAATAACTTGCTCCTCTGCTCTCCACTAAGGGTCACTCACCTTGCTGTCTGGCTCACCTTTGTTGATCACCTCAGATACACGGAGGGATTGGGGTTTCTCTCATTACTACTTCCAACTAGGGTGGCAGGGTGTTCCTGGACAGAAGGAAGGTGGTACAACCATGTCTCAAGCCAGAGCCTCAGGCATTGGGGACGTCTGGGAACTGAGTCAGTTCAGCTGCCTGGGTGTTATTCTCCTGGCCTCAGCAAGAGGCAGAGAGGATTCTCACAGGCCATAAAGTCCTCAAACCTTTGCTGGGATGGCAAAAGCCATGCCACTGTCTTCCCCTGCTTTACCACCTCCTCCAAGAATCACCAGAATCCTTGTAAAACTCCTTCTTCATCATCACAGAGGCAGAGCACACCAAGGAGAGGATCAGGAGTGTGAGGCAGGGGCAGGGGTGCAGGGGACCCAGGCTCTTTTCCTCTCCACATTATTCCCTGCTCTCATCCAGGCTCTAAGTGCAGAGGACAGATTTTGATTTTGGGAGCAACCAACTGGGACCTCTTCTTTTGGAAGGAAGTGACTGAACAGCAAACTGCTTACAGAAATCTGGGGCAGAACTTGTGGGGACCTTACAGAAACTCCTGTCTGGGGTCGATGTATGGACTGAGGTCTCTGAACCCCTGTGACACTCACAGTCTCTTCCTCACCACAGAAGGAAAGCTATGGAGCTAGGGTTGAAATGAGAAATTGCAGCTTGGACAGGGTGATAACAAAAGAGTGGAAGCCCCCAAATTCATGGAAGTCCTCAGCAAGAAAATGATCCTGTCTGCTGGTTGTGGAAGGAACCACACTCTAGCTTTAATAGAACCTGGCTCTGTGTTTGCATTTGGAGAGAACAAGATGGGGCAACTTGGCCTTGGCAACCGGACGGATGCCATTCCCAACCCTGCACAGATAATATACAATGGCCAGCCAAATACCACAGTGACTTGTGGGGCTGAATTCAGCATGATAATGCAGTGTAAGGGAAAACTCCACTCCTTTGGTGCCCTGAATGTGGTCAGCTGGGACACAATTCTGACAGGAAATTCATTGCATGGCCTCAGAGTTTAGAATATGACTGTGAGCTGGTCCTCTGCTGAGTTGCCATCTGCACTGAAAATACAAATATTGTACAGATTTTCCCATTCCCCAATGTCATTGTCTGGGATGTTTCCTGTGACACCAATCACACTCTGTTTCTAGACTCTCAGAAACCTGTTTTCCCTTGGGGGTTTGGAGAAGATGGCCAGCTGGGTCTCACAGAGCAAAAATATGAGATGGTCACTCATCTGGTGAAGCTCTTTAATTTCTTACGCCAGGGGCCACGTAAATCTATGCCAGCTACATCTGTTCCTTCACCTTCAGTGAAGTTGGTGGCCAGATTTTCTGGGGTGCTACCAACATTTCTCAGGAGACCACCATGTATCCCAAAACAGTTCAGGACCTCTGTGGCTGGACCATTAGAAGCTTTGCTTGTGGGAAGAACTTTATTACCTTAGCTGCCACAAAGCAGGTTGCCACAGGCTATTCACACACCTTGTTGAACACCAGGGACTAGAGCCAGAATGAAAAGGAAAAACAAAACAACCTCCCTGTACATAATCCTGACATCCTCTCCTGATGGCTGCAAGGCTGCCAGCCAGCTCTCCAGGCTCATCTAGGCAGGCGAGATTGTCAATGTGCCCAGGAACACAAAGAAGGCAGATGAGAAGAGACTCCTCAGGGAAAAGATCTCAGAAGCTCCTATGTGTTCGTCTTTCAGGTTCCCTTTTAGAAGCAAATTCAATGTCAACTACCTTTTTACTGTAGGATCTCCAAAGTGTTTCTCTCCATCTTTCTCTGTTTTCTCCCTTCCCCTACCACAAATGTTCCGTTAAAATATGGCTCTTAGTTGACTACTTAGGATTCTCAGAAAAACAAAAACACAAACAACAACAGTAAAAAACCTTCTTCTACCAAGACCACACTTGTAAAAACTCCCACTTCCAAAAACCTCATTGTAAAAAAAAAAAGGACTTCCTCTTCAAAAGGCATTCTCCTCCTCCCAATGGAAAGAGATTCCAGAGAGGGTCCTTGCAACTAAATACTTCTATTCCTGCAAGGTTTGCTTTCATATTGAATGCAACAATGACATTCTGCAGGGCTTGCTATTGTGCTAACAACTTAACAACTGAATTTTTATCTATTTTCCTAAGTAGTAAGTTTTATATAGAGCATATATAATATCATAGTAAGAATACAATAAGCCTTCCTAAAGCGTTAAAACCAAGAAGTGACATGGTAGAATGCATGGAAGCCAATATCCTGTGCGGCTTAAGAGATACAGAAAGACTGTTGAACTCAAATCCACGCTTCTGTAGGCCAGCTAACAGATTTCAACTTTTTATTTTTCGAGAGTCACAACCCATATTGGAAGGAAAACCCAAAGTTCCTCCTAACAAATTCATGTAACTCATCAACTAAGAGATTCTTCAGCAATGCCCCCAATCAGCTGGAAGGAGAATCACTCTGGTTTCCCACTATAATAGTGCTTCAATGTAAACAGCTGCTTGATTCCTGGCCAGAACCGCCCTTATCTCCTATCCATCTTCATCTCCACTAATCAACAGTTTATCCATCCTCCCATTCGCCCACCAGCCAGTTGCACAGTTGCCCCTGCCCCGTGCTCCTCTCCCTCCACCATGCCAGCCTCAGCCCCAGCCCCTGTACAGCCTCCACCTGCATCATGACAACATCAACCCCCTCTCAGGTACAGCAGACTTCTCACCAGGACTCAGAGGCCGCCATCAACCACCAGATCAAAGAGCTCTAGGCCTCCTGAGACTACCTGTCCAGGTCTTACTACTTTGATCCAGATGACGTACCATTGAAAATCTTTGCCAAGTATTTCCTCCACCAGTCCCACTGGGAGTGGGAGCATGCTGAGAAGCTGATGAAACTCCAGGACAAGTGCGGCGACCACATCTTCCTGCAAGACATCAAGAAACCCGACCAAGAAGACTGAGAGAGCGGGCTGAATGCAATGGAATGTGCTCTGCCCTTGGAAAAAAATGTCAGTCAGTCATTACTGGAACTGCACAAGATGTCAAAGGAAAAGAATGACCCCCATTTACATGACTTTATGGAAACCCCATTACCTGGACAAACAGTTAAAGTCCATCACACAACTCAGTGATCATGTAACCAACCTTCAGAAAATGCACCCCACCCCTGCCAATTCTGGCATGGAGGAATATGTTTTTGACAAGCACACCCTTTGAGACAATGACAATGACAGCTAAGTCACACCTGGCTTCCCCCATATCTGGGAACTGTGGGCTACACTCCTACTGTCTTTCAGTGCATGCCTATTTTGGTTATCTGACCATAATCTGTACCAAAAAACTACCACCATTTACATTCCAATAAAGTGACCTGGTTCTTATGAAAGAAAAAACAAAAAGTACCAATACCCCCATTCAATAGCAATCTCAAAAGTTTTAAGATTACAACTATGGTGAAGATCAGCCATGAAGACCTGAGGAATCCCGCTGCATTTTGGACAGCCCTCATGCTTAGAAAGTGTTTTCTCTGCATGAAGCTGAATTCTCTACAACTTATTCCCTAAGGTAAGTGGATTTTGTTTCTGGAAGACCCTGTTTATATAGAAGCATGCCTGGAACAAGGGTGAATACATTAACTCATGGAGCTTAGTTGAGTTTTTCTGGTTTCTGGTTGTCCCTTATAGGAGGAGGGAAGGCTGTGAATGGGACACAGAGCTGGAAAATTTTTATGTGATAAGACTGGATCAGAGGCAGGGAGAAGGGTCAGAAAAATGGAGGAAAGAGGATAAATAAGATCTGAGGATATTGGGAAAATCCAGAGCTTCTCTATTGGAAATGAAGGCATGGTAGGAAGGTAGCCCAGACAGTAAGGGTGTGGACCTGGACTCAGGAAGACCTGAATTCAAATCCTACCTCACATATTTGCTAGCTAGGTTACCCTGGACAAATCACTTTACTTTAGTTTTCTTATGTGAAAAACAGGGACAATAATTGCACCTACCTCCCAGGGCTCTTATGATCATCAAGTGAGATAACCTGTACTTTCCTTTGCAAACCTTTAAGTCCTATATAAATTGTAACTTATTATTTTCTGTACTTACAATGAATTTTCATAAATTAATTCCTCTTCTCTAAATGCGTATTTGTGTTATTAACATCATTCAGAAATACTTTGTCCTTGCTTCGAGTTCATAAGAATTCTAAATTAACATCTTTGTGAGCAAACATGAGTGTACTAGGGAAGCCACCTGTTTAAAGAAGCCCTGCATTGGTTCCTTTAGAAAGGAGGAAATTTGCACTAAATGGCTGGTTTGACAAGTTCTAGCTTCCTTTAGAGCTTACAGGAACTTTTAGGGTGTCTTTGACAGGAAACTGGTGACTGAACATTGTGTTGTCCCACTCTCCACTCCTTTCTTTCTCTCAACAGAGATTGGCACCTGAATGCCATCCCTATTAAATAACAGCTGCTGTCAAATACAGCCTATTGTGGATGAGGCAAGTGAAGGAAGAATGGGGCCATGATTTGTGGCTTTCATCAGGCTTTAATCACTGAGCTGCTCCCTTCCTTAACCTGAGTCCCATCTCTAGGGTTGAAAGCCTTGAAAGAAGGTGGAGAAGAAGGAATCAATGGGTTTTCTAATTACACTCAGGGTATCTGAACAGGGTTCCTGCTGGCCAATGTCCTGTGCAGGTGAGCTTCTTAAATACAGAGCCCTGAGTGTTCCAATCTGGATTACTCTCTCTGCTCCCTCCAGTTATATTTGGACATCTTGTGAATATTTTTACAAGATAGCAGAAACTGTTAGCTAGAGTCTAATCACTTATACTGGGGCTAGAGGGTATTTATCACTGATTATTAACTTTGTTCATACCCATTATCATCCATTCAAGTGCACTGGAATAGTACTACTCAGATAAGAATTTTTTATCCATGCAGGTATTTGGGGGGAGTTGAGTGTCATTGATGGGGAATGGGGACATCTCAATAGAGAGAAGGGTAAAACACTTCCTACTTTCTTGCTTTCCTGTGCTAGGCTCGATGCTATTACTAAAGACTGATGGGGAAGAGAAAGCAGAAAAGAAAAAAGAAGAGGCAGAAAAGAGAAAAGAAGAGGCACAAAAAGGTCAAGAAAGAAGAAGAAAAGGAAAAGAAGGAAAGACACAAATTAAGGGAAGGAGAGAGTAGCAAATGCAAAGAGGAGGAGAGGATGCAAATGTGGAGGTGAAATGGGAGAAGAGGAAGAGGAATATGGTGAGGAGAGAAAGTTGAGGGAGAGGAGGACATGGAGGAGTAAAAGCAGGAAGACAGAAGGAGAAGGAAGAGGAGGAGGAGGAGGACAACCACACCATCTACAGGGGAAGAACAAGGCATGGCCAGTCACCTCTCAGCAGGTAGAAGGGTCTTGTGGCCTTAGAGACTCCCCCTCCTTTCGTGTTGGGACCAGGAATTTAGCACTCAAGCAGCAAGAGTGATGTGGTTTCTGGAGGTTTCCCCACCTGGCTTGGGACAGCCTTCCTTTTGTCCAGAAAGACCTTAGTCATTCCAGTTGGGAGTAGTTGTGACAGTCGCCTCAGCCCTCTCAGTGTATCTGAGGTGCGTCAGACATCAACGTGGGACACCTTTGGTGGTCATCAGATGGGTGAGTTATTAACCCCACCATGATCTCCCCTTGAGCTGGGGCCTAGGTCTCAGCTAGACTCAGATACAACCTTCAGTACGTGGTGGGGCAAGGTGGGGTAGGGTTGGTGATGAGAGTAGGGGGGAAGTTAGAAGGGCTAGGGGAGACTGTGAGAGGGATGTGAGGGAAGTTCTGGTGCCCTAGCTTGGTTGACCCTTGGCCACTGAAACCTGCTTTGGTGTTAATGTATTTATACCCTGTTTTTTTTTATTTTAACTAAATGATCCATTTTCACCTCTACAGTATAATGTTATGTAATTGAATATAAAATATTACTCACATGCTGTCCCTCACTTACCCTACTTGGGGTGAATGAAGTTATATTTATATGCAGCTCCGAATTTTTTAAAATATTTTACAAATATTATTAGATAGTACATATGACAATCTTTTTAGGAAGAAATTCAAAGGGTCTGGGGGTTCAATAGAATAACTTTGAGTAGATGTGAATACTCAGCGAAGTTCAAAAACTTGTGAGCTGCTAAGAGGCCACTTCATGGTGAGGTTATGTCTCTGGGATTTTATTTCACAATTGATAGGAATGTGTGGAAATCTCTAGTCTGTAATTAAAAAGTTGTGAAAAAATTTTTCCACACTAATATTCTTCTTCATATTAATGGTTGTTCTGTAGTTTGTCAACATGCAAATTGCTCATATGGTATTGTTCATTTCATTTGAACATTAGTCTCCCTGTGCTTTGGAGATTCTGTCATCTGTAAAGAGGGCCAGTGCTGGGACTGGACAGCGGGTTTGTGTAGCAGGTGTCTACTCAGTAGGAGGAAGACATGGGTGAGCAAGTCATGGTATAGACATTTTTAGGAGAATGTCAAATGCAAAATGAGATAAATGAGTAAATAAAAATAGTTTTAGTTAAACTTTCTTAAACATTTGGGGACAAATGCATTCCATCACCTACAATAATTGCTACTAAGGAGAATGCTAGGGAAATAGTCTACTCTTTATTGCAATCAGCAGATGGCAAGGAAATACAATGACATTCTCGTGAGAGAAGAAAAAATCCCAGATCACATGAGAGGTCTGCTAATTGAATTAGTATCACCTTGAAAGTTCTTGATTTAGGAGCAGCAGCATTCTTTAGAGAGCATGACTCAGGAGTGACTCCAGGTGCAGCAAGTGGTGATGGCAAACAACCTTTCCACCCAACAATCTCTCATATCATGACCACAACATCCCCAGGAACCCAGCTTCAAAAGGAGAAGGACAGAAAAGATTAGAAAAAGAAAAAATAAATTGAATAAAAAGAAGACAGAGAACACTATAGATGGATGGGTGAAGAAGGCCAGAGATTGGAATTGGGGAGAAGAAAGTATGAAAATTTGAGGCACAATTGAAGATTGACTTGAATTCATGGAAGAAGAGTTGGATTCCATCTAATGAGGACTGCAGATGAAGAAGGATCAAGGAAAAAGTCTCAAAAGGGAGGAAGAATACTCAAGGAAATGCAGAAGGTATAGTAAATAAGAAAAGGAAAGTGAAACACACTGGTAAGGATAGAAGGAACAGAAAAATTGGACGTCTGCCTATCTGCTGCTTAGAGCAGTCAGAGAAAATAGGTAAGTGTGACTATCAAGTTTTTAAGAGGTTAAAATATAAAGTGAATCAACCCGTGAAGGAAAGAGAGACCATGGAGGGAAGAGTTGGAAAGGAATAAATCTGTAAGGAAAGTAACGCTATAAATGATGGGATGAGTTGATGCAGTGGATAAGGTACTACATTTATCCCAATATCCTCATCTGACAAACCAGAATAATAGCTCCCAACATACAGAGGTGTAGAAAGAATCAAGTGATTTAACATGTATAAAGTTCTTACAAATCTTAATGCTTTATATAAATGTTAGCTGTAGTAGAACTAGTAGTAGTAGTAGTAGTAGTAGTAGTAGTAGTAGTAGTAGTAGTAGTAGTAGTAGTAGCAGTAATAGTAGTAGTAGTAGTAGGAATAGTAGTAGTGGTAGGAATAGTAATATAAGTAGTAGTAGTAGTAGCAGTAGTAGTGGTTGTAGTAGGAATCGTAGTAGAGGTAGGAATAGTAATATAAGTAGTAGTAGTAGTAGTAGTAATAGTCGTAGTAGTAGTAGTAGTAGTAGTAGCAGTAGTACTAGTAGTAGTAGTAGTAGCAGTAGCAGTAATATTAGTAGTAAAAAAGGGAATAAGCTTGTAAAAGGAATATACCTATAAAGTAAGCAAAAAAGTAAATCTTACCAATGGAGTAATGCAGTAAAAAAATAAAAAGTGCAAGTACGCTCCACAAAACCAAGGCATATTCACTCATAGAGACATAGCATGAATGGGAAGATGACATATTGGAAGGGGTCCCACCTAAAGGGCAAACGTGTGGAGAACACAGATCATTGTTGAGGTCTTCAGCCTATCATGGAGTTGTGGTAAGAAATCTTGGTGTGACAGGACCACACATGATCATAGATCCATAGGAAGCCATCGAAGACCAAGAAGATGGAAATCTGTGCAACTTGAGAGTCCACAAGATTGTCCAGGATCCCAGGCAGGTCCCCACATTGACAATAAACACCTTGGAACCACATGTTGCCTACGTACAACGTAGCAGACGTCTTTGCGAAGAGAATCAAAGCAGGAATTGAGAGTGGACCAAGAGAGCTGTCAAGACAAGAGGAGCCCTCATCAGCTGAAGAGAAACGGTCATGGCAAGGGGAAGGATCAGAAGGGAAAGTCTCAGATGAAGATGAAACTAGGGATTGCTGCCCATTACCCAGAGCAGATGAGATAAAACTGGACAAAGGTAGAAAAAAGACAGAGCTGCCCAGTTATTACTCTTTCATTTTTCTCTGCTTGAGAAACCTTTGAAGAAGAAGGGACAGAATCAAGATGGCTCATTAGCAAATTGGTACCAATTAGGAAACATATACTCTATATTCATAAATTTATACAAATTTATTTCATTAGCAAATTAAGTAAAGATGTCAGACATATCCTTGATGAATTAGAATCGTGGAGCCTAAGAAAAGTACATCCCTGGGAACTGATACAGTTGCTAGGTAAGATTGCTGAACCAGTCACTGATATTTGTAAGACTGTTTAGCAAAGGAAGGCTTTCAGAAGAATAAATACTGTCCTGATATTTTTTTAAAAGGAAAAGAAAGAATGGAAGGGATCTTAATTGGCTTTGAATATTGTGCTTATTATAATAAGATTAATTTCAATATTGTAAATCTGACACTTGCATTTCAGAAATAAAATTCTGAGGTACTATATATTGAGCACTTTGCCTGGGAAAAGATCTGAGAGGATTAGTGAATTTGTAATGTAAAGAGAGGTAAAGCTTTTGGAATAAGGAGGTGGTCATCCCTTGGTCAAATCCAAAGAATAGTCTGGTGTTCTTTGCTGAAGCCCACATTTTCAGAAGGATGTTGATGGGCAGGACAGTATCCAGTTATGGTTAATTTTCATAATAAAGAGCTTGTAACACATGATACCTTGAGATTGGCTGAACAAGTGGTTAAAGTGTTTATCCTGGCAAGATTGGAGCAGGAAGTAATAGAATAATTCTCTTTAAGTACATGAAAGGCCCAAAATATGCAAGAGAAATTAGATTTGTTTTGTTTGACCCCCAAGGGCAGACCTGAAATCAATGTATACATTAAGCCTAAATTTGAGTTTGAGCTAAAGAAAAATGCTGAAGGAATTGGAGCTATTCAAAAGTGGAATGACTGCCATTGTTGGTAGTGGAAGGTCTTGTTGGAAGTCTTTAACCAGAGGTTGACAGTTAAGTGACAATCATCATATGTTATCAAGTATGTAGTTTGAATTAAGTGGTGACTGGGTTTCTTTTAATTTGGAAATTCTCTGATTCTCCCTTGACAATAACTGCTCATGATAATGAGGCTGTCAACAAAATATTTTGAGAAATTCATTAAGGGAAGCGATGGACACGTTCAGGGGTGAACCTGCCTTGACCAAGGGACCTTTCAGTCTGTGATTATATGTCATTGAAATAAAATCACATTGGCAGAGAACTGAGGTGGAGAAATTTAGGAAGTTAATTCAAATGGTCAAGTGACCAGTTTTTGATCTTCTATAATTCCTGAAAATGGAACATCACAAAGTTGTATTGTTGGAATACTTGCAGGAGTGAGTTGTACAATTTGAGGGTTTCCTTGGAGAATACTCAGGAACCTCTGCTTAGTTCATCAGTGCTTTTTTGTATGAGGGAGAAGGTGCTTCTGTCTTTGTGTTGCATGTGAAAAGGCTGGTTCACGAGTTGGGACTCAAAGATGAGTGACTGTGGAGGAGATAAACGTATTGCTCCAAAGAGGCGCCATGTCATTATCAATGTTTGCCATCACATGGTAGTGGTGAAAAGCACTCGTTTACTTAAAATAGAAAAACAGTTGAATTGGCATTCAGGGACTCTTCCCCATTTATTATCAGCAAATGCTAAATAGATGCCTCTTATGTCCTGGTAAGAGTAAGTTAGAGGGGACTGCAAAGCAATAAGAAAACTAACCATACACAAATGGAACACATTTCAAGCAAACATTAGTGGGACAAAATCTGAGGGTTAGCCCTTGGTCTCCTCCAGTCAGGAATAGGGCTCTCAAAGTGCTTTCAGTTCAAGGGGTGTGGCTCTAGGTCTGAGGGTGTCTGGCATTAGACCCACTGCTGATGCCTAGTGGTATAAGTGCAAGTAGCACATAGGAAACTCCCTGAAGCTTGCAACAGTGTAATGGTGGGGCTTGGTTCTTTTCCTGTATGTAGAAATAATAATAGTGATGATAAGAATAACTCCCATTTTTGTAGCAATTAACTCTGTGCCAGGCACAATGCTAAGCCCTTGATGAGCAGTTTACAATTACTTCATGTGATTCCCACAACTGGGAGAGGGAGCTGCTATTATCATCCCCATTTTACACTTAAGGCAATAAAGGAAAAATGACTTGTCCAGGGTCACCTGATCAGACAAAGACAAAACAGGATGTTGTTGGAAATATGTTAGTGTTAAGTGGGGATGGTAGCACCTAATTTTATAGGTGGTGAATTCGGGAACATATATTCATGTTACAATTGTGGTTTCCTTCAGGAACTTCCAGGGGAGGCAGGATAACAGACTGGACTCTGGAACAAGAAAGTCTGAGTTCAGATTCTGCCAATAAAACACACTAGACAGTTAACTTCACCTTTCAATCCTCTGGGCAATATTCTGTCACTATAAACTTCAAGATAATTGCTGATCCTCTGATTGGTAGAAGTTTTCTCCCTGGGCATTGCCTAATCAGCTACCATCAAACAAAGCCAGGCTCAAACAACATGGAGCCTTATAATTTTGAGGCCTCAGATAATGAGTACTCAAATAATGAGTAACATATATTTAGTTTTATGTATTCGTATACATATGCTTTATTCTACCAGAAGATTTTTCTGACTAAAATAATAGAAATCATAAGACATTTAAATATATGACGGTGTACATACATACACATATGAAATTCATTGGTTCAGTCCTTGGCAATGACTTTATCTACCTCTAATTTCTTCTAGTAAATATGTTTGTGTGTGTGTGTGTGTGTGTGTGTGTGTGTGTGTGTGTGTGAGAAACCATCAATTTCATTTCCTCACACTTTGGATTAAGCACCACTACGAGCAAGACACTGTGCTAATCTCTTAACCAATATTTCCTTTGATCGTCACAACAACTGTAGGATATGGGTATTACTACTTTCATTTTACTGTCTTTCCCAGGACACACCAGTAAACTGCCAGGGGCCAGGTTTGAACTTAGGTAGCCTTGACTGTAGCCCAGCAGCCACCTCATTGCCCTCATTTCATAGAAAAGTAGATTTAGCAGAAAACAAGGAAACATACATTTTACAGAGGATACAAAAAGGAATAGTGATTTTTGGTGTTGTTTTCTCCCATTTCTCCCTGAAATGGATGGGGAGAAGTATTTCACTCCTATATTCATCAATAAATATGGGAAAATGAGAAAGCAAAGGTATTTAATGAGGAAACTTCTTTAACTAAAGAGTCATACACAGGAGCACAAAGACTGCTTTATGTAAGTTAGGATGAAAAAATTATATGTTTTAATAAATATCCCTTCTTGGTTCTTACTGAGAATTTAAAACAGATTTTTAAAAGAAAGCAACCACCCCTCACGTCATTTTAGAAATTTTCTTAGGAAAGAATTGAGATCATTTCTGATTATCTCTCCTGCCAGAAATCTTGAACTCCCCCCCACAGAGTGAGCTGAGTTTAGCAACTGAATATTTATGCAAATGAGAGAAAAAAACGTGATAAAATATATTTTTTTCATTACTGCTTTTAAAAAGCCTGGGTGGATCTACAGTGTGAGGGGAAGGGGATATTATGATCAAATATGTAATGGAAGAAAAACACATTAACCAAGGAAACTTTTGTCATTACTTCACGATCTCTTGTCTTGTCCTTGAACAGGTGCTAAGAATTTAAATCCATGGAAAGAAAATATGTACACACACATACCTGTGGCAGACTTACATACTGGTGCATGTGTATGTTTATGTATGGATATAGGTAGATACAGTTGTAAATAGAGATTAGATATAGATATGGACATGAATATAGATATACATTTGAGATACAAGTTACATATGAATAGGGATATAAAGATATGCACATGGATATAGATATACATACAGATATGATATAGATAGATACAGATAGAGATATGGATATAGATACTAACAAATATAGATATAGATGTGATATTGACGTGAACATGAATATAAATATACGTGAAGATAGGTATAGGTACAGATATAGATTGAATATATATATATATATGGAAATAGGAATGTACACAGGTTAGACAGGGAAATAGATAGGGACTCAGATATAAATATGGATATGAATATTGATACCCTGATATAGATATGTAGATACAGATAGAGATTAGCTATAGATATGGACAAGAATGTAGATATAGATAAATATAGGTAAAGATACAGATTGGACAGAGATATGGAAATAGAAACATGGAGATTAGAATGAGATATATAGATAGGGACATAGACATAGATATGGATATGAATATATATGCATAGATATAGATATGAATATAGAGATGTAGATAGGGATATGGATATAGATGTTGATAGGTATATAAATAATCTAGGAATGGAAAGAGCTAGCTAATAGGGTAAGTTCAGGAAAACTCATTAACACCAAAATCTTTCAGTGCCCATGTCCCAAGGGAAAACACCACACCTTCTCTCAATCTGTAGGTACTGAAGGTTATGAGTCTAGCCCTGTCTCAACCCTCAGCTGCAGGGGAACATGGAAGGGTAATAACTTGCTCCTCTGCTCTCCACTAAAGGTCGCTCACCTTGCTGTCTGGCTCACCTTTGTTGATCACCTCAGATACACGGAGGGTTTGGAGCTTCTGTCTCCACTGCTCCCAACTTGGGTGGTGGGGTGTTCCTGGACAGAAGGAAGGTGGTACAACTATGTCTCAAGCCAGGGCCTCAGGCACTGGGGACCTCTAGGAACTGAGTCAGTTCAGCTGCCTGGGTGTTATTCTCCTGGCCTCAGCAAGAGGGGAGGAGGATTCTCACAAGCCATAAAATCTTTAAATCCAGGAGGCCTCTGCTGGGATGTCAAACGCCATGTCACTGTCTTCCCCTGCTTCAACCTCCTCCTCCAAGAATCTCCAGCATCCTTGTAAAACTCCTTCTTGGTCATCACAGAGGTGGAGCACACAAAGGAGAGGATCATGACTGGGGGCCAGGAGTGAGAGACACAGGCTTTTTCCCTCTCTCCATTAACTCCCCGACCCCCAAACTAGGCTTTAAATGCAGAGGGCAGCTTTGGATATTGGGGTTGACCAACTGGGTCCTCATTGGTCAGGAGGAAGTGACTAAACAGCAAACTTCTTACAGCAATCTAAGGCAAAACTTATGGGGGCCACACAGAAATGGCTGTCTGTACAGGATCCAGGTTTGGACAATGGTCTCTGACCCCTGTGCTGGTCACAGTCAACTCATCGACACAGAAGGAAAGCTGTGGAGCTGGAATCGAAATGAGAAGTGGCAGATGGGACATGGTGATACCAAGAGAGTGGAAGCCCCCATATTCATAGACGTGCTCAGCAAGGAAGTAATGGAGTCCACTGACTGTGGTAGGAAACACACTCTGGCTTTGACAGAAACTGACTTCATGTTTCCATTTGGAGAGAACAAGATGGGGCAACTTTGCCTTGGCAACCAAAACAATGCCATTCTCAGGCCTGCCCAGATAATGTACAATGGCCAGCCAAATACCAAAGTGACTTGTGAGGCTGAATTCAGCATGATAACAGACTGCAAAGAAAACTTCTGCTCCTTTGGGTGCCCTGAATGTGGTCAGCTGGGACACAATTCTGCAGGGAAATTCATTGCTACAGGCTTTCCAGGCTCCTCCAGGCAGTAGACATTGCCAGTGTGCCTTGGAACACAAACAAGACAGATGAGAAGAGATTACTCAGTGAAACGTTGCCCGATGCTCTTATGTGTTGGTCTTCCCAAGGTTGCATTTTATACGCAAATTCAACATTGACTACGTTTTTACTGTATGATCTCCAAAGCTTTACTGACTCCCTTTCTCTCTTTTCTCCCTTCTCCCAACCCAAATGTTCACCTAAAATATTGCTTCTTAGTTGACGACTTAGCATTCCTAAAAAAAGAAAAACAAAAAACACAAAAAACCTTCCAAGAGCATCATTGTAAAAATCCCCACTTCCAAGAATGTCACTGTAAAAAAAGAATCCCTCTTTCAAACGCATCCTCCTGTTCCACATGTAAACAGATTCCTGAGAGGCTCTTTGCAACTAAATATACCTACTCATGCAAGTTTTGCTTTCATATTGACTCCAACAGTGACATTTTCCAGGGCTGGCTATTGTGCTAACAGCCTAACAACTGAATTTTTATCTAGTTTCCAAAGTACTAACCTTTGTCTAGAACAGCCATTTAATCATAGAAACAACAGGAGCCTTTTCTAAAGCTTTAAAACAAAGAATTGATCTACAGCTAAATACATGGCCGCCAATATCCTGTGATGTTGAAGGGATGCTGAAAGAACCCTGAACTCACAATCATGCTCCTCTTTGCCACCTGAACGATTTCAGCCTTTTATTTTTCCCAAGTCACAGAATCAATATTGGAAGGAAAACCCCAAGTTCCTCTGAAATAATTCATATAACTCATCAACAAAGAGACTCTTCAACAATACCCCCAATGGACCAGAAGAGCAAGGACAGGGAGTCTCTGAGGTTTCCTCCTTCCACAGTGCTTATACAGAACCCACTCCTCGATTGCTCCTCAGAGGTGCCCTTACCTACCTGTCCACCTCCACCTCCACTAACCAATGCTTTGTCCCTCCTCCCTTTGATGCAGCAGAAGCAGCTCAGCCACCCCCACCTCCTGGCCCCTGGCCTCAGCTGCCATTGCGCCGCTACTGCTTCCCCAACTACAGCCCCAGCCACTGCACAGCCTCCACTGCTGCCATGACCATGTCGGCCCCCTCTCAGGTGCAGCAGAACTACCACCAGGACTTGGAAGCTGCCATCAACTGATAGATCAAATGGGAAATCTACGCCTCCTATGTCTAAATCTCCATGTCTTACTACTTACACCAAGATGATGTAGCATTGAAGAAATTTGTGAAGTACTTCCTCTACCAGTCTCAGGAGGAAAGGGAGCATGCTGAGAAGCTGATGAAACTCCAGAACCAGCTTGGTAGCCCATCTTCCTGCAACACATCAAGAAGTCACACCAAGGTGACTGAAAGGGTGGGCTGAATGCAGTGGTATGTGCTTTGCGCTTGGAAAAAAATGTCAATCAGTCATTACTGGAATTGCACAAGCTGACAAATGACAAGAATGACCCCATGTATGTGATTTCATCGAAACCCACTATGGGACGAACAGGTAAAGTCCATCAAACAACTGGGTGATCAAGTGGCCAACCTGGGCAAAATGGGGGCCCCAGATTCTAGCACAGAGGAATATCTTTTTGACAAGCACACCCTTGGGCACAGTGACAATGAGAGCTAAGCCAGCCTGGCTTCCCACACACCTGGGAAATGTGGGCATGACTCTTACTGTCTTTCAGTGCATGCATATTTTGGTTATCTGGCCGTAATTTCTACCAAAAAACTACCACCATATACATCTAAATAAAGTGACTAGGCAATAATAAAAAAAAAAGAAAAACAAGCAAAAAAAATGAAAAACAACCCTAATATCCCCAATCAATGCTTATGTCAGACCTTTCAATATCACCAAAATGATGAAGATCACCCAGAATGACCTGAAGAATCCCATTGCATTTTGGACAGCACTCATTACTAGAAAGCCTTCTCTTTGCTTGGAGCTGAAAACTCTACAATTTATTCCCTAAGGTAAGTGGATTTTGATTCTGAAGACCCTGTTCATATTGCAATCATTTCTGGGAAGGGGTTAATACATGAACACTTGGAGCTTAGTTGAGTTTCTCTGGTTTCTGGTTGTCCCTTAGGGGAATAGGGAAGGCTGTGAATGGGACATAGACCTGGCAAATTTTCATATGATAAGGCTATGTTAAAGCAGGGAGTAGGGTATTTTTCAGTAGATAGAGTGTTGAGCCTGGGATCGGAAGACCTGAGTACAAATTCAGCCTCAGACCCTACCAGCTCTATCACCCTGAACAATTCACTTAATCTTCATTTTCCTTAATCCACTGGGGTTTGGAAATGGCAAACCGCTCCATTATTTTTGCCAAGAAAATTCCATGGACTGTATGATTCACATGCCCATAGTCAGATACAAGTGAACAACACCCAGAAGAGTTATAGAAGAGAACACAAAGAGCTGAGACAATGTGGGCCCGGGCTCAAGTCTGAGATCTTACACTTACTAGCTGGGTGACCTTTCTGGGCCTTGAGTCTCTAATATTGAAAATTGACAGGTTGAATAAGAGAGCTTAAGAACTCTTACACATTTTACAACTCTAAAATTTCTTAAAATTCTTAGCTGAGCAATTAAATACTACATTCCTGCTATGGAATTCTCTTGGTTTTAAGTAGATCTAACAATGGTAGGTGTCCTGTTTTCTCTTTAGTAGAATATTTCCCTTCCCACCTGTGTCTGCAGATTCCCTTGATTCCCTTACCTAAGCTCCCTAGCAGAGGACAGCATTATCAGGGCATCAGAAATCCTATGCTTTCACCTGCTGAACTCACAGTAGTTTGTACTTGGTGATAAGACAAGGTGTCATGCCAAAGAATTTCTTTTATTTTCACCCTCAAAAGAGCCAGGGAAGAAGTCATTATCAGGTCTGCATCTCTACTGAATATATGAAAATCTTACCTCTGAAGATTTTTCCACATTTTATGTCTGTTGAGGTATTATCAGTACGTTGTGTCAGAGTGAAATATTTCCAGGTTCCTGCAATGGTTTATTACTGAAATGAAAATTACTAGACTACAGAAGTGACCTTGGGTGAGAGAGTAGATTACACTTGAAAGAATTTAACATCATGGTGTGGTGGAATGGACTTTAGGGGTTATGGAAGTCAATGCTTATTTGAAAAATGAAGAAATTTTCTCCAAAAAACCAAAAATTTTAATATTTGCAAACGTTTTCCTTCTAACAATCATGTTGAGCTGCTAATGACATTGTTTTCATGCTACAGATGAGAAAATTAAACCTGGGTATTTGAGCCCAAATCCAAGTTCTGCAAACCAGTTAGTAGGGAAGGATGACTCCAAACCTCAAAGTGGAGAAATACCTTTCTGAATGTCATATGGTACTTTAATAGCTGGAATCTGGAATTCAAGGACAAGCTTCTGATATGCAATCAAGTGTTGTCTCCACTGACCTACCAGACTTCCACTGACAAAGGCTTCCTAGCTGCATTTAGTTTGCATAAATAATATTTGTTTAATTGAACTGAATTGAACTGAATTAAGCAAATATTCTTCATCATGTCTTCCTTCATTCAACAGGCAGCTGATTCATTTCTATTCTGTGGATGAAAGCTATGCTTGCATTTGTTCTTATCAGTATGTTGATGGATAACATTTGTAGATCTGACCAAGGCCTTTGACACTGTTACTGGTGAGGGATCAAGGAAAGTTAAGTCAAAATTTGATTGCCCAAAGAAGTTCATCAATATTGTATGTCAATTTTATGATGGCATGTTTGCTCTGGTTCTCAATGGACAAAGTTCTCATGACTTCCTAGTCACCAGTGGAGTGAAACAGGGCTGTCTGCTTCTTCCCATGCTTATTAGCATGATGTTTTCAGCCATGTTGACTAATGCTTTCAATGAGGATTAGCACGACCTCAAGGTCTACTACTGTACTGATGGCAAATTCTTCAATTTGAAAAGACTAAAAGCCAAGACCAAAGTGGAGGGAGTTTTGGAGCATTATTTTCTGTTTTCAGGTGACTGTGCACTCAGTGCAGCCTCTGAAGCTGAGATGCAACAAATCATGGATCAATTCTCTGTTGCTTGTGCTAATTTTGGCCTAATAATTAATACCAAAGAAACACAGGTGTTCCATCAGGCACCACCACACTATCTGTACATGAAAGCATCAGTTGCAACAAATGGAGGAGTTTTGAAAGCTGTGAATAAATTCGCTTCTCTTGGTAGTGTACTTTCCAAGGATGAACACATTGACAATGAGGTTGATGCACACATTTCTAGAGTTCGCTCAGTGTTTGGGAGGCTCAGAAGAAAGTTTGGTAGAGAAGAGGTATCAGACTGACTGCCACACTGAAAGTCTACAGAGCCATTGTGATGACCTCATTGTTGTGTGCTTCTGAAACAAGGAAAGTCTACCAGTGCCATGCCAAGAAACTGAATCATTTCCATTGGAATTATCTTAGGAAGATTCTGAGGATCACGTGGCAGGATAAGGTAGGAGATACTGGAGTCCTTGCTAGAACTGAATTACCAAGTATTCAAACTATGCTTGAGAGGGTGCAACTCTGATGGGCTGGCCAAGATGTTTGAATGCCAAATGTTAGCTTGCCAAAATGATTATTATATGGAGAATTCACATGGGGCAGGAGATCACATGGTGGCCACAGGGAATGATATCAGGACACTCTCAAAAACTGTGGATTTATCTATGCAACATTGGAGACACTGGCACAGGACGGCTCAGCATGGTAGGCCCACATCAGAAAGGGTGCCATAAGCTTTGAGCAAAGCAGGATTGAGACAGCACAAAGCAAATGCAGGAAGCAGAAATTTGGAATATTCACCTCAAATATTCACATGGACTCTCTGAGTCCCACCTGTAGCAGAGCATTGTCAGTTCATATTGGTGTAGTCAGCCACAGTCAGACACACTAAAATTCCACTTCATCTTGGAAATTGCATCCAAAAAAACCAAAACAAAACAAAAAACCAAACAAAGTCATAAAAACTAAAAAAGAAAAAACCTTCTTCCAAGAGCATCCTTTTAAAATTCCCCACTTTGAAGAATGTCACTATAAAAAAAGAATCCCTCTTCTAAAGGGATCCTCCTGCTCCACATGGAAAAAGATTCTCGAGAGGCTCTTTGCAGCTAAATACACCTACTCATGCAAGTTTTCCTTTCATATTGACTCCAACAGTGACATTTTCCAGGGCTAGCTATTGTGCTAACAGCCTAATGACTGAATTTTTATCTAGTTTCCAAAGTACTAACCTTTGTCTAGAACAGGTATTTAATCATTGAAACAACATGAGACTTTTCTAAAGCTTTAAAACAAAGAATTGATCTACAGCTAAATACATGACCGCCAATATCCTGTGATGTTGAAGGGATGCTGAAAGAACCCTGAACTCACAATCCATGCTCCTCTTGGCCTGCTAAATGATTGCAAGCTTTTATTTTTCCAGAGTCGCAGAATCAATATTGGAAGGAAAACCCCAAGTTCCTCTGAAAGAATTCATATAACTCATCAATAAAGAGACTATTCAACAATACTCCCAATGGACCAGAAGAGGAGGGAAAGGGAATCTCCGAGGTTTCCTTCTTCCACAGTGCTTATACAGAACCCACTGCTCAATTTCTTCCCAGAGCTTCCGTTATGTACCTGTCCACCTACACCTCCACTAACCAGCACTTCCTTCCCTCCTCCCTTTGATGCAGCAGAAGCAGCTCAGCCACCCCCACCTCCTGGCCCCTGGCCTCAGCTACCATTGCTGCTGCTACCACTTCCCCAACTTCAGCCCCAGCCACTGAACAGCCTCCACTGCTGCCATGACAGCAATCGGCCTGCTCTCAGGTGCAGCAGAACTACCACCAGGACTTGGAAGCTGCCATCACCAGCTAGAACAAACGGGAACTCTATGACTCCCATGTCTAACTCTCCATGTCTTACTACTTACACCAAGATGATGTAGCATTGAAGAACTTTGTGAAGTACTTCCTCTACCAGTCTCAAGAGGAAAGCCAACATGCTGAGAAGCTGCTGAAACTCCAGAACCAGCTTGGCAGCCCATCTTCCTACAACACGTCAAGAAGTCACACTAAGGAGACTGAAAGAGTAGGCTGAATGCAGTGGAATGTCCTCTGTACTTGGAAAAAAATGTCACTCAGACATTACTGGAATTGTACTAGTTAACAAATGACAAGAATGACCCCATTTATGTGATTTCATTGATACCCACTATGGGACGAACAGGTAAAGTCCATCACACAACTGGGTGGTCACGTGGCCAACCTGGGCAAAATGGGGGCCCCAGATTCTAGCACAGAGGAATATCTTTTTGACAAGCACATCCTTGGGGACAGTGACAATGAGAGCTCAGCCAACCTGGCTTCCCCCACATCTGGGAACTGTGTGCATGACCCTTCCTATCTTTCAGTGCACGTATATTTTGGTTATCTAGCCATAAGTTGTACCAAAAAATTACCACATTTACATCTCAATGAAGTGACTAGTTTCTCATGCAAAAAAAAAAAAAAACTAATATCAAGCCAATATCCCTAATCGATGCTTATCTGAAACCTTTAAAGATCACCACAATGATGATCACCCAGGATGACCTGAGGAATCTCATTGCATTTTGGACAGCCCTCATTACTAGAAAGTCTTCTCTTTGCATGGAGCTGAAAACTCTACAATTTATTCCCTAAAGTAAGTGGATTTTCTTTCTGAAGACCCTGTTCTCATGCAATCATTTCTGGGGAAGGGGTGAATACATGAACACTTGGAGCTTAGTTGATTTTCTCTAGTTTCTGGTCATCCCTTAGGGGAATAGGGAAGGCTGTGAATGGGATATAGACCTGGTCAATTTTCCTACGATAAGGCTGTATCAAATCAGGGAGTAGGGCATCTATCAGTACATAGAGAGTTGAGTCTGGGATCAGAAGACCTGAGCACAAATTCAACCTCAGGCCCTACCAGCTCTATCACCCTGGGCAATTCACTTAACCTCCAGTTTCCTTAATCCACTGAGGTTTGGAAATGCAAAACCACTCCATTATTTTTGCAAGAAAACCCCATGGATTGTATGGTCCACATGGCCACATTCAGACACAAGTGAACAATACCAAGAAGAGGTATAGCAGAAAACACAAAGAGCTGAGAATGAGTGGGCCTGGGCTTAAGTCTGGGATCTTACACTTACCTTCTAGGTGACCTTTCTGGGCCTTGAGTCGTTAATATTCAAAATTGGCGGGATGAATAAGACATTTTAAGACTCTTTCACATTTTACGAGTCTAAAATTTCTTACAGTTCTTAACTGAGAAATTAAATACTCCAGTCCTCTTATGGAATTCTCTTGATTTTAAATAGATCTAACAATGGTAGGTGTCCCATTTTCTCTTTAGTAGAATATTTCCCATGCCACCTGTGTCTGCAGATTCCATTGCTTCCCTTACTTTAGCTCCCTAACAGAGGAGAGCATTGTCAAGGCATTAGAAATTCTATGCTTTCATCTGCTGAACTCACAATAGTTTGTCCTTGGTGATGACAGGTATCATGTCTTAAGAATTTATTTTCTTTGCAGCCTCAGAAGAGCCAGAGGAAATGTCATTATCAGCTCTGAATCTCTGCTGAATACATGAAGATCTTGTCTCTGAAGATTAATCCACCTTTTATTTCTATTGAGGCATAATCGGTACATTGTGTCAGAGTGAAGTATTTCCAGGTTCCTGCAATGGTTTATTATGAAAATAAAAATTACTAGAAGCTAGAAGAGACCTTGGATGAGAGAAGAGATTACACTTGAAAGAAATTTAACACCACAGTGTGGTGGAATGGACCTTAGGGGTTATCCAAGTCAACCCTTATTTGAAAAATGCAGAAATTTTTTCCAAAAAACCAGAAATTTTAACATTTGCAATTTTTTCCTCTCAACAATCATGTTGAGCTGCTAATGTCATTATCTTTCATGCTACAGATAAGAAAATAAAAGCTTGGTATGTGAACCGAAATCCAAGTTCTGCAAAGTGGTTCCTACGAAAGGATGACTCCGATCCTCAAAGTGGAGAAATTTCTTTCTGAATGTCACATGGTGCTTTAATAGCAGGGATCCAGAATTCAAGAACAAGCTTCTGATATGCAATCAAGTGTTCTCTCCACTGACCTACACAAACTTTCATTGACAAAGGCTTCCTGGCTTCATTTAGTTTGCATAGTTAACTTCAGCCCCAGCCACTACACAGCCTCCACCCCTACCATGACCACATTGGCCCATTCTCAGGTGAGGCAGAACTACCACCAGGACTTGGAGGCCACCATCAAACGCTGTATCAAACAGGAGCTCTACTCTTCCTATGTCTAACTCTCCATGTCTTACTATGACCAAGATGATGTAGCGCTGAACAACTTTGCAAAGTCCTTCCCCTACCAGTTTCAATGAGGATGAGCATGGCATCAAGGTCAACTACCATACTGATGGTAAGTTCTTCAATTTGAAAAGGCTGCAAGACAAGACCAACGTGGAGGGAGTGTTGATGTATGATTTTCAGTTTTCAGATGATTGTGCACACAATGCAGCCTTTGAAGCTGAGATGCAACAAAGCATGGATCAATTCTCTGTTGCCTGTGCTAATTTTGGCCTAATAATTCATACCAAGGAAACACAGGTGCTCCATCAGCCACCACCACACTATCTGTACATGGAACCATAAGTTATAACAAATGGAGAAGTTCTGAAAACTGTGAATAAGTTCACTTATCTTGGTGGTGTACTTTCAGGGATGAACACATTGGCAATGAGGTTCATGCACACACTGACAGAGCTTGCTCAGTGTTTGAAAGGCTCTGAAGAAAAATTTGGGAGAGAAGAGGTATCAGACAGACTACCAAACTGAAAGTCTACAGAGCTATTGCGCTGACCTCATTGTTGTGTGCTTGTGAAACATGGACAGTCTACCAATACCATGCCAAGAAACTGAATTGCTTCCACTGGAACTGTCTTAGGAAGATTCTGAGGATCACCTGGCAGAATAAGGTAGCAGACACTGAAGTCCTTCCTTGAGCTGAGCTGCCAAATACTCAAACTATGTTGCAGAGGGTGCAACTGTGAAGAGCTGGCCAAGATGTGTGAATGCAAAATGTTAGCTTCCCAAAAATACTATTTTATGGAGAACTCTCATTTGGCAGGAAATCAAATGGTGGCCGGAAGAAACAATGCCAGAACACTCTCAAGAACTTTAGATTTGACTGTGCAACATTGGAGACACTGGAAGAGGACCACTCAGCATGGCATGCCCACATCAGAAAGTGTGCTGTGCACTTTGAGCAAAGCAGGTAGAGACAGCACAAAGCAAACACAGGATTCGAAAATTTGGAATGTTTACCCAAAATATTCACATGGACTCTCTGTGCTCCACCTGTGGTAGAGCATTTGGAGTTCAGATTGGTGTGATCAGCCACAGTCAGACACATTGAAATTCCACTTTATCTTGAAAATTACATCCAAAAAGAAACAAAAAACCCCCCAAAACAAAGAAACATAAACAAACAAACAAACAAAAACCTTTCAAGAGATCCTTGTAAAAATCCCCACTTCCAAGAATTTCACTCTAAGACAAGAATTCTTCCTCCAAAAGCATCCTCCTGCTCCACACGGAAAGAAATTCCAGAGAAGCTCTTAGCAACTAAATACACCTACTCCTGCAAGTTTTGCTTTCATATGAACTCCAACAGTGACATTTTCCAGGGCTAGCTATTGTGCTAACAGCCTAACAACTGAATTTAATCTAGTTTCCAAAGTACTAAGTTTTATCTAGAACAGGCATTTAATCAAAGAAGCAACACTGTCCTTTTCTAAAGCTTTCAAACCAAGAATTGACCTACAGCTAAATACATGGCCGCCAATACCTGTGATGTTGAAGGGATGCTGAAAGAACCCTGAACTCACAATCATGCTCCTTTTGAACAGCTAAACGATTTCAACCTTTTATTTTTGCCGAGTCACAGAATCAATATTGGAAGGAAAACCTAAATTTCCTCTGAAATAATTCATATAATTCATCAACAAAGAGACTCTTCAAAAATACTCACAATCGACCAGAAGACCAGGGAAAGGGAGTCTCTGAGGTTTCCTTCTTCCACAGTGCTTATACAGGACCCACTGCTCAATTTCTTCCCAGAGCTGACGTTATGTACCTGTCCACCTACACCTCCACTAACCAACAGTTCGTTCCCTCCTCCCTTTGATGCAGCAGAAGCAGCTCAGCCACTGGCCCCCAGCCTCAGCTACTATTGCTGCCTCTACCACTTCCCCAACTTCAACCCCACCCACTGCACAGCCTCCACTGCTGCCATGACCACATCAGCCCCCTATCAGGTGCAGCAGAACTACCGCCAGGACTTGGAAGCTGCTATCAACTGCTAGATCATACGGGAACTCTATGCCTTCTATGTCTAACTCTCCATATCTTACTACTTTGACCAAGATGATGTAGCATTGAAGAACTTTGGGAAGTACTTCCGCTACCAGTCTCAGGAGAAAAGACAGCATGCTGAGAAGCTGATGAAACTCCAGAACCAGCTTGGCAGCCCCATCTTCCTGCAAGACATGAGGAAGCCACACCAAGGTGACTGAAAGAATAGGCTGAATGTAGTGGAATGCGCTCTGCACTTGGAAAAAAATGTCAATCAGTCATTACTGGAGTTGCACAAGCTGACAAATGACAAGAATGACCCCATTTATATGATTTCATCTAAACCCACTATTTGGACGAACAGGTAAAGTCCATCAGACAACTTGGTGATCACATAGCCAACCTTTGCAAAATGGGGGCCCCAGATTCTAGCAAAGAGGAATATCTTTTTGACAAGCATAACCTTGGGCACAGTGACAATGAGAGCTAAGCCAACTTGGCTTCCCCCACATCTGGGAACTGTGTGCATGACATTTCCTATCTTTCAGTGCACGTATATTTTGGTTATCTGGCCATAAGTTTTACCAAAAAATTACCACCATTTACATCTCAATAAAGTGACTACTTACACATAGAAAAAAAAAAACGAGTATAAAGCCAATATCCCCAATCGATGATTGTCTCAAACCTTTAGAGATCACCACCACGATGAAGATCACCCAGGATGACCTGAGGAATCTCATTGCATTTTGGACAGCCCTCATTATTAGAAAGTCTTCTCTTTACATGGAGCTGAAAACTCTACAATTTATTCCCTAAGGTAAGGGGATTTTCTTTCTGAAGACCCTGTTCTTATGCAATCATGTCTGGGGAAGAAGTGAATACATGAACACTTGGAGCTTAGTTGATTTTCTCTGGTTTCTAGTTGTCCCTTAGGGGAATAGGGAAGGCAGTGAATGGGACATAGACCTGGTCAATTTTCATATGATAAGGCTATGTCAAAGCAGGGAGTAGTATATCTATCAGTACATAGAGTGTTGAGCCTGGGATGGGAAGACCTGAGTACAAATTCAGCCCCAGACCCTACCAGCTCTATCACCCTGGGCAATTCACTTAACCTCTATTTTCCTTAATCCACTGGGGCTTGGAAATGCCAAACCACTTCATTATCTTTGCCAAGAAAACCCCATGGTCCACATGACCACATTCAGACACAAGTGAACAATACCAAGAAGAGGTATAGCAGAAAACACATAGAGCTGAGAAGGAGTGAGCCTTGGCTCACGTCTGGGATCTTACACTTACTAGCTGGTTGACCTTTCTGGGCCTTGAGCCTTTAATATTCAAAATTGGCAGGTTGAATAAGATATCTTACAGACTCCTTCACATTTTACAAGTATAAAATTTCTTATAAATCTTAACTGAGCAATCAAATACTCCGGTTCTGGAATGGAATTCTCTTGGCTTTAAGTAGATCTACAATATTAGGGGTCACGTTTTTTCTTTAGCAAAATATTTCCCATGCCACTTGTGTCTGCAGATTCCCTTGATTCCCTTACTTAAGCTCCCTAGCAGAGGAGAGCATTGTCAGAACATTAGGAATGCTATGCTTATACCTGCTAAAATCACAATAGTTTGTCCTTGGTGAGAAGACAGGTGTCATGTCTTAAGAATTTCTTTTCTTTTCAGCCTCAGAAGAGGCAGGGAACACGTCATTATGGGATCTGAATCTCTGCTGAATATATGAAAATCTTGTCTCTGAAGGTTTATCCACATTTTATGTCTATTGAGGTATTATCGGTACATTGTTTCATAGTGAAATATTTCCAGGTTCCTGAAATGGTTGATTATAAAAATAAAAAAGACTAGAAGCTAGGAGAGACCTTGGGTGAGAGAAGAGATTACACCTGAAAGACATTTAACACCATATTGAGGTGGAATGGACTTTAGGGATTATATAAGTCAACCCTTATTTGAAAAATGAAGAAAACTAGTTATCACATTGAATGAGGCTTAAAACAGAACAATGAGTGGCCACCAAAGGTCTTTGCTCCTGTCATAAAGGATGCCCTGCTCTGAGTCCCAATGGAAGAGGGATGTCCTGTAAATGCTGAATCCTTCCAGATATCCTTATTTATAGATGACATTGTACTAATAGGTTAAAGTCGCACAACTTTAGAGTCACTCAGTAGAAATGAGATGAATGCAGGATAAGGGGAGGAAGAATGTGCTCTAGGTTGAGACCTGTAGTTAACGAGATCATTAAATATTCTATCTAGAGGTAAAAGGGGAGGTGAGAGGGCTACAAGTCTGACCTCATTTTATAGACAAGGATACTGAACCTCAGAGAGGTGAAGGGACCTAGTCAAAGTCACACTGCAGTTAAGGGTCTGAAGTAGTCTTGAAACCAAGGTCTTACTCCAAGTCCAGTTTCATATACATATATGTGTATTTCCATGTACATGGTGGTACACACATAAAGCTAAGTGGCATGGTGGATTAAGCACTGGACCTGGAGCCAGGAAGACCTGAGTTTAAATGTACCCTTAGATACTCATTAACTGTATGAGCCTGGACAAGTCACACATGTGCCTGTGTGTGAATATGTATGCATGCACACTGTGCATGCATGTATATTGAGTGCATACCCACAATCTGTATAAACACATGTCTTTTGGGTACACATTGTATATATGTATATACACATATGAGTATGATTATACACAGTCCTTTTTTCAGTATTCTTCCAGTGATGATATATTACTCCGAATTATAGAATTCCATGTTCTCCAAAAATGTTACATTTGAGGGTAAGCCACAGAGCAATGGAGAGCTACCTGATATTCAGAAGCAGGTTGTACTATGTAATATGAAGAATTATGCCTAAGGAAGTAGATCATCACCAAAGAGTCCATGATCTGGAAAGGAGATGGTCATAGAAAGAGTGAGAGACAACCAGTGGACAACCCGCATGCTCCACTTCCATAACAATGTAAGAAGAAGCAGGGAGAGACTCCTAGCAGATTGGGCAGAGCTCTTCTTCGGGGAATTTATGGGAGGTCCTTGGACAACAGTAAGATGAAATGAGAAGGTTGAGTTTGGCAGAATAGCTTACATCCTACTCACTGAAATGAATTATCCATATTGATGAAACCATACAAGTATGAATGTAAGAGCAGTAACCCCCCACATATGTGTTTGTGTGTGTTTGCGCACACATATATATGGATATATTTTTTCTCTGTTATTTCAAAGTAGTTTATGTGTATGCAGGCAAGCAAGTACTTATTAAGCACTTGATATATTCCAGGCACTGTGCTAGGTGTGGAGACACAAAGACAAAAATGAAATCCTACCTTGCCCCCAGAAATTTAAAATCTGTAGGGGAAAGAGGGCATCATATGTATGTCTATAAGTATATACAGAATAAATGCAAGGTCATTTGGAAGGCAGCAGTAGCAGCTAGAGAAATCAGAAGATGCCTCACATGGAACTTGGCATTTAAGCCAGACTTTGGAGGGAAGGAAAGATTCTACAAAGTGGAAGGTCAGGAGAGAGTGTGTCCCAGTCCTGGGGGACAGTGGGGGACAGCCTTTCAAAGGTACAAAGATGGTTGATGAAATGACTTGTGTGATCAAAAAGCCAAACTCCCTGTATGAGGAGTAATCGTACTCCCTTGTGAAGTTCAGATTTCATGTTGTTATCTCTGTTTTATTGAGGAGGAAACGAGAACTTACTGAGGTGCTGGGATTTGTCAAAGGGAATACAGTTGGTAAGGACTAGAACTCAATCCCAGGGCACCTGACTCCAAGCAGGCTGCTCTCCCTGCTGGGGTCATTCTAAATCATCTCATCATTCTAACCACAACGCCCACTGAAGGAAGGCCATTAGCAATACAAAGGAAGAACGTCCAAATAAGGACAAGGAACAAAACAATAAAACCTTAGAGAGCACAGAGGAGACATTCACTCTTTACTAAGTTCTAATGAATTCCCATGGGTGAGAACTTTAGAATTGTCTGCCCAGCATTTGTGACATCAGAAGGAAGGATCTTGGTCTTTTGGATAGACCCAGCTTATGTCTCTGCATTTAGGGAGGGCCCCCTGACTAATCTGCCTAATAGTTTCTATAGGAGCTATCATCTCTGTGTTTTTAGGTCCCATGCAGCCTGTCTCCATAACGAAGGGAGTAACAAGTGCCTTGTCTGGCCTTAAATCTGGGGACCCAGACGTTCAGGCTTTGGAACTGATCCCTAAGGAGACAAGAGGAAAAGGTGAGTAGGAATACCAGCACTGTCCTTGGATCTGATTAGAGAGAGCCCCTGCTGCCCATATAGATATGAGAGAGCCATTAAATCACTGGAAGGAGGGTTTGGATTCTGAGCTCCAAACTCGCAGTATTGTAATGTTGAATCCAAGGTGGCTATGTTTGGCTTAACTACATGTGTATATAATACATGTGTATATATGTGTGTGTAACTACATGTGTGTATATAATGCATGCGTATATATGTGTGAAGCTACATTTTTGTATATAATACATGTACATATGTGTGTGTGCGTGTGTGTTTGAAAGAGGCAGACAAACAGACAGAGAGATAGAGAGTATCTCTGTAGGGCCTGACCCTGGTCTGTAAGGCAAACTCAGGAAATAAGATAAAAGGAGTTTATTAACACAAAAAAGCAGCACTGGGTGCACTTTTTGGTGTGTATACAATGTGTTTATAATGCTCCCTGTTGGTCTTCTCTCCCAGGACAAGAAGTATCTTCTATTTGACTACAAGCTCCTTGAGGGCAGGGATTGTCTTTTCCTCATTTGTAATCCCAGCATTTAGCACAGTGCCTGACATACAGTAGGGATGTATTCAATGCTTATTGAAATGAACTGAACTGAAAAATTCCAATTCCTGTCAGTCTCAATGCAGGACATCTTTTCAAGCACTGTAAACAACACGCAGCACATGGTCCCCATCTCGTTTCAAAGAACTCCCCTCATATCTCTTTACCCATAGGAGCATTCATCAGTGGACCAGTCCCCCACCACTAAAACAAAGCCTCCCTCCTTTTACAATTCTTCTCCCACACTTGGGATGAGTCAGCCTCAGTGACTCCAGTTTCAAACCTTATTTAGACTTTGAATATGTAGCAGTTAATCTTCATAAGATGTCCTGTGCATATCCACTAACCTCATCTCCCCATAATTACATGTATCAATCAAAAACACTTTTGCCTTTATCGAAAAGTTGCTTACTTCTGTCTCCAAAAAGCAATACTAGTTTCCGTAGAGCTTGATTGTAACCTGTGGCACATCAGCATTTTAATAACGACCTTCAGTTCCTTAAGGAGTAAGCTATGGGTAATTTCAGGCACCCTGGGCCAACATGGAAGACATTTTTGTAGGGACAAGACTCTTCTAGTACCATTCACCCAGTGCACCCACATGTAAGGCCTGCTCTGCATGAGATGCCATCATCCTATTCAGACAGTGTGCATGAAGCCTTCCAGGCTTGGTCTGGACATCCCCATTGGAATGGAATAAGTTGCCATGGTATAAATTGTTCTCCAGGTTCTACTCATTTCACTCTGTATTAGCTCATAGAGGAAGAAGAAAAGGAGGGAAAAAGAATTTGAACACAATTTATAAAAAGAATGTTAAAAATAAAGAAAAAATTAGTTAAAACACATCCTCCTGGAAGGCAGAGGTTGTCTTTCTGCTCTCTTGTATCCCCAGTACTTAGCACAATGCCTGACACATAGTAGGTACTTAACAAATGTTTGTTGACAGATTATTGCTTGGTTATTTAGGAGAAGCAGAATAGTATAATGGATAGAACAATGGAGTGGAGTTTGGAAGAGGGATGTTCAAATCCCATCTAAGAAACTGACTAGCAGTGTTGAACCTAAGCAGTTTAATCCCTCTGGGCATCAGTTTCTTCATTTGTAAAGTGAGCATGTTAAACTAGATGACCTCCAAGGTCCCTTCCATCTCTAATTCTGTTTTTGTGGTCTCCACCTTACAGATAAGAAGGCTGAGGGACTGAGAAACAATGTTATTCTCCCAAGGTCACACAGTATCAGAAAGAAGGCTAGAGGCCAGGTCTTTTGACTCCAAGTCCTATTGCTTTGAAAAGGTCTTCCTAGAGCAATCTTTTATAGACTGCCAAGGATTTCACTGTGTTTACACTCAGATCCTGTGATGTCCCAAAAGATGAATATTTGATTTGCTTTTTCTTTTATTTGTAAATTAGATTGTGACAGATTCACTTTTGTGCAACTGGGAGACAGTGGAGAAGTCAAGGAGGAGATGCCTCAGATTGAAGAAATGGTCTTTTGTCTGACATCTTGGTGTCCAGAGGAATTTGAATCCTCTGGTTGTGACTGTGGTCAAGAAGGAAGGGGAGACCCAAGTGATCCCATGGATAGGTATGTGGAATTCTAGATATGTGATATGGATGCAGTGTCAGGGCCCAGTACTGGCACAAGGTCAGCTGGCATTGGTTCATTGCACTTAAGTCCTGACTCATCAAGATAGCCAGGATCAGGAATACTTTTAGATCAGAGCTCCATAGCTCTGTGTGTGTGTGTGTGTGTGTGTGTGTGTGTGTGTGTGTGTGTGTGTGTGTGTGCGCGTGCGAGTGAGAGAGAGAGAGAGAGAGAGGTGGGGAAGGGAGAGAGAGACAGACAGAGAGAGAGAGAGGGGGGAGGAGAGAGGGGGAGAGAGACTGGGAGAGGAGGGAGAGTTTGTTTTTAAGAGAAAACAAAGTTGTGCCTGGACACTTGGTACTTTTGAACAGTAAAGGTTTTGCTTTGTTGTAGGTGGTACTTTTCACATCATTGTTGCTTGGAAATAGGGAAGAAATTTGGCTGAGAGAGAGGAGTACAGCATCCAAAGTGACAGGGGAGAATCAGAAAATAAAATGTAAGCGATCCTAGGTCAAGCTAGCAGGGAATCATTGAGTACCTGCCACATGTTCACATGGCCCTTCCCTCCAAACAGCTGAGTAATCTGTTAAGCAATAGGAAATAAACACAAGAAAAAATATATATATTTATGTTTGTATGTATATATACATACATATGTATAGATGTATGTGTAAATACACAATAAAATAAATTTAAAGTATTTTATAAAGTAATTATGCAATAAGGAAAAATGCAACAAAAATGAACAAAGTAAAAGAAACTACACAAACCCTAAGAAGACTACAAATAATGCAAATGTTAACTATCCTAAATTTTTAAAAGTTCTACTGGTGCCTGTTTTTTACACAATTGTTATTCCCCATCCACCCCCAACTCTCTATACAAATAGCAAAATTAATTCATATCCATTGACAAAACATGGTCCCATAATACATCTATATTCTGCCTCCATGGTCCCTTAGCTTTCTGTCAGATGAGTTTGTTATGTGCTCTCCAAAGACTGGTTATTGTGCCTGATCTGAGCCTGACTGCCTTGTCTGGGTTATTGTCATCATTGTGAATGTTCTTCTCCTCCTTCTACTTGTTTTGCTCTGAATTTTGATCTTCACATGGAGGCTGGATGGTCACCATCATCCTATGGTGACAGGATTTATGCTTCACTTAGGAACAAGACTAGATGACTCTGAAGTTCCTACTTCCATGAAGTTGTTATTTCAGATGACAACAGCTCCACCTGAAAGCACTGTTTCTCAATGCATGAAGCCAAGAATGTTCATTGAACATCAGTTATATATTTCAGACACTCTGAGGCCTATTAAGAAGTATACAAGGCATGGAGATGATATGAGATGAAGCCAGTGAAGGGAGTAGGAATGTCTAAACTGGAGCAGAGGAGACTTTAGTGGAGCCTGAGAGCTATTACCAAATACATGAAGGAATGGAATGTTGAAGGCTTATACTTGCTTTGCTTCACCTAAGAAGACAGAACTAAAAACAACTGAAAAAAATTGCAAACAGGCAGATTGAGAGAAATATTAGGGAAATTTTAGTGGAAATTTAAATGAAATGAGTCACCTCCTCGGGTTATCACAGTTTCCCTGTCAATGGAAGCATTTAAGTAGAAATTGATGACCACTTACTGGGGAATCTATAGAGAAAATAGGATAGGCTGCTCAGGGGTAGAGTGGTGTAGGCTACCTCTGTGATGACTTCCAATGTAAGGGTCTATTGTTCCAAGAATGGAGAGCCCCTGTCCCTAAGTCACTGGTCATATGGCAGAGGAGATACTCAACCAATCAACATTCTTTCCGTACCTATCTTGCACTTTACACAGTGCTCAACTCTGAGCATAAAAAGGAAAAAATAGAAAGAGTCCTGCCTTCAAGGAGCATACATAGACAAATAAGAATTTACAATACAAAGCATCATATGCCATGGGTCAAATGAGTGGCAAAGACAGTGTTTCCAGCAGGGTAGCCACTTAGCAAAGCCTAGTAGAATTGTTTTCAGGTGATCAAAGAGAAGAGAGATCCCTTTCAGCTGAGATCATCGGAGAAGTCTTCATGGAAGAAGTAAAATTGGAGTTGGACCTGGTATAAAAGTATCATGTTTGTTTCAGTTGAATGACAAGGGTAGAAGCCAGGAAGCAAAAGGTGAAAAGTAAGGATCGGACTTGGAAAGTTTCATTGGGGAAAATCTTCGTGGATGAGATTTGAATTGACTTTTGAAAAATGGATAGGATTTAGAAATGCAAAGATTTGGGGGAACTGGAAAAGAAAGTTTTGCAAGTGAAAAAAATGCAGAGTGGAGAAAGTACAAAACGAAGCTCAGTGAATAAATTTGGCTAAACCAAAGGCTATATGTAAGAGAGAAAGAAGCCTGGAATGGTTAAGAGATGAGAACTGAAAATCAGGATCTGATCAAAGAACTCACATATGAAGGGCAGCTTAGGCTACCAGGGGAAATACTTACAATACGATGAATAATTATAGTTTGCATTCCTGTAACTCTTTCAAGAGAGGACAGATAGAGTGATAAACGATACATACATACATACTGTGCCAAGTGCTAGTGATACAAATACAATTAAAAAGAAAGCCTGTGCCTTCAAGGGGCTTCCATTCTAGTCTGTGAAGAGAATATATAAAAGCAAGCTGGGAAGTGGAGGAGGAGAAAGTACATGCTGCTTGGTGGGGAAGGCTTTATAGTTACAATGTACCTTGGCACTTATCTTTGTCATCTGAGCCTAGTAGTAACTGTGAATCTCTATCTGATATACAGGGAAGCCTTGAGACATGACTATGTCCAAATAGGGCAAATGCCAGTCCTATCCCACCTTCAAATTCAATAAATTCAGTTAATTATTTATTCAGTACCTATTGTGTAAAGATAACTATACTTGGTTCTAGCACACATACAAATTGGGAAAGACCAGTATGCTGAGTAAGGGAGGTGATCATTCTGTCTTCCTCCACACCAGTCATAATACAGCTGGTTGATTGTGCCTAGTTCTCTGCATCGCATAACACAAAGACCTCAGATGAGTTGGGGCATGTCCAGAGAAATGTGACTAGGATGGTAAGGGAACTGAAAGCCTTACTATATGACTGGCTAAAGGAATTGGAGATGTTTAGACTGCAGGAAAGAAGACCAAATTAGATGAAGAAACAGGGATCTTCAAATCTATTAAGGGCTGCCATGCAGAAGAGAAATCAAAGTTTTCTTTTACTTGCCCCTAGAAGGCAAAACTAGGACTACTGAGTAGAATTTATAAGGAAGAATACATTGGAAAAACATAAAAGTTTCCTAAATGTGAGTGTCATGCTTAAGTGGACTACGCTGTTTTGTAAGTTAGTGTGGGAGTTCTCCATGAGTGGGAGGGTTCAAGCACAGGCTGTCTGCTCACCTGTTAAAGTAGCTATAGATGAGAGCTTTGCTTTAGGCAGGGGCTAGACAAGACTATCTCCAAAGTGCCTTCCAACTCCTCAGGGAGTTTGTAATCCAGCAGGGGATTCCATTTCCACGCATTATATAATACAAAATTATGCTTGAAGAAGCATTCTAGTTAACAAATTTCTTTGTCAGACTTGATGAAGTAGAAAGAGTGCTCAACTTCAAATCTGAGAAGATCTGAGTTTGAATCCAGATACTGCCAGTTACTTTCTAGCAACAGGCAAGTCATGTAGCTGTCTGAGTCTCAGTTTCCTTATCTTTAAAATGGGGGTGATAATATCATACTCCCTGTGTCCCAAGGCTATTGTAAAGAAAGGCTTGGTAAAAGATAAAGTTTTACTATATACTCAAGAATTATTCTTGGTGACAAGGATGTAACATTTTGACCTGTCCATTGTTTTCCCTTTGCTTCTTTAGGTAGAGGGCAGAATCTGTGTGAGAAGCTTCTGTGCTCCTGTGATCAGTGTATGGCTGCCCAGTGTATGGCTGCTGCAACCTTCAATGAGAGTCACAGGTTCTGGAGTAGATCCAGGTGCCAGGAGAATGGAGCACTGTGTGAAGACAGTCATCATGAATGGCCTTTGCCTCCCACTGGTTTAGAAACCAGGAGCTCAAGCTCTGAAGAAAACAGCAATGAAGAGTCTGTTGCTTCCCTCACAGGGAGTTTCAGAAGAAAGAATAGATTCTTGGGAAAGCCATTTGACAATGCTGTTTCCAGGCCAGCCCACGGACAATTATTTGTTTCCTTCATCAGTGAAAAACACCATAAACAGGTCATCTAGATCTATATTATTCCAAATTGAAACTTTCTGAAGCCTAGGATGCCTCACCTGTTGAATCATAATAATGACTCTTCTACATTTCCCCCACAGGTGCGATGGGAAAATTGATTGAGAAAGTAAAGAAGATGCTTTGAAAGTTAGAATTCCTACACACACATGAGACATCATTATTACCAGACTTCTTAGAATGCAAGATCAGAGGGGTCTAGATGTACCTCTTTGTCTGATTTGTACTGAATGTATTATATCATGGAAATTAAATAAAAATTCAAATAGTTGTGTTTTTAGAATTTCCCCACTTTATATGACGATGCACCAGTGCTGCTGGGGGTATATATGGGAGAATGGCTGAGGGAATCCCTACTTGAACATTTAGTCTTTGAATACTATTCGTCGGAAAGCTGAGCAATGATAAACCTAAAGTTAGCAGTTCAGGTAAAGGAAGTTCTAGTTAAGTTAGGTATCACTTACTTTCAGGCAAGTAGGTAGCACAATGAATAGAGTGGTGGGTCTGAAGTCAGGATCTCATCTTCCTGAGTTCAAATCTGGCCTTAGACACTTATTGTGTGGCCCTGACTAAGTCACTTAACCCAGTTTGCCTCAGGTTCCTCATGTGTAAAATGAACTGGAGAAAGAAATGGCACAGCATTCTCACATCTTTGCCAAGAAAACTCTAAATATGGTCATGAAGTGTCAGACACAAATGAAAAAGAACTGAACAATAAAAAAAAAACCCACTTCTACATTAGCACCCATGTGACTGGGTAACTAGTAATTCCCCAGTCATAGAGATAGAAATGTAATGTGGTGCAATGAGAGGAACTGAGCTGGGAGGCAGAAGACCTACCTCATGGTGCAGTCACTGAGCAAATTGCTTTCCCTTCCTGGTCCCTCATTGTTTCTTCTGGAAAATGAGGGAATTGGACTCTTTTCTAGCTCTGACAATATATGAGTACAATTCTACTCAATTTGACTTAAATTCACCACCTGCTCTTGAGAGCTTTCTTTTCTGGGATTGTATGTGAGGAGCACAGTTCAGTCAGTGCAACAAAAGACACTTCTTAAACAAAGTACATTCTCAACAACACTTTGAAAAGAAATCTGACACTACATATAACTGTTTTTTTGTTTTAGAGATGATTCAGGCTTTCAGAGACTTTGTGCAATGAAAAATATGCTTTTATTTCACAACTTAAAGCCTACAAACTTTAGGTAGGAAAATTTGTAACCTCTTATATATCTCAGAGTGGAAAAAATATTTATATAATCAGAAAATACAATACTCAGAATTAGAAGAAACTTCAGAGTTCACGTAGTCGGACTCATCCCTACTTTATTCACGGGTCTCTGTATGTTTGGTGTTCATCCAAAATCTGCTCCAACATTCTTCATGATGGAGATCTTGTTACTTCTTAAGGCAACCTTGTTGGACCCTTGTCTTAATGATGAACAAAAACCTGCACCTTCCCCTTCAGTGATCCCACTAATTCTCCATTCTAAGCCAAGGCATGCCATGAAGTATAACTTTAAATAACTTCTGGTACAACCCACTCTAAGGTAACCATTCTGAACACTATTATTTTACCGTGCTGTCTCCTCCCCCAAAATACCTCCCCCACCTCAAGCAGTGCAGGACTCAAATACTACTTAGAATTCTATTTCATTAGATAAATGCTTTGTCAGTCTACTGCATTACAAAAACCAATTGTCCCTTCTTCCTCCTAAAGGAGAATAGTTTTTATATTATTCCTTTATATTTAATGGAAACATTCTTTCCCGAGAATAGGTTTTGAAAGATATTGAAGGGATGTGTATACAGCATAAGCTTTTCAGGTATCTGATAGTGGTCAGAGAATGACCAAGGCTGGAAAGGATAGGGGAGGCTTGAGGTGTTGAAGATCTATGAGTTGATAATTTATGAAATTATGAAATGGGAGCAAGCATGTCCAGTATTTTGGGTACTTGCCAGAAAACACCATAAATTGACAGTGAGAAAGGATGTGGCAAACACACTTTCGTTAAACAGAATATGGGGGCAAAAAGTCTGTAAAGGCAGAGACAAATGGTGAAGAGTGATACAGAGACAGATCTCATGGAAATGGAGTGGTGAAGGAAGGCAGATGGTGTGGAGTAAAGGATAGGGAAAGGGAGAGGAAGAGAATATGACTCAAGTAAACATGGACTAGAGGTGGCCAGCATGAACCTGATTCAAATAGAAGAGTACTGGGGTTGGGGAAGAGACAAGAGTTTATTTTTTTGTGGAAACAGACCAACTCTCTATGACACTTTGGAGATAGTCCATTGACATATCCACATCATCTCAAAGTCATCAGCTGATCTGGAACTATGGAGGCTGGATTTCATCTGGAATTCCCATATCACGGGATCACAACCTTGACATCACCACCTACATGGTTTCCCCTGATCCAGGACATATTATGAAGATATGAATTTTGGTTCATATACGATACAATGTGCAAATCATGCTCCTTTGACTTTTGAGACAGTTTGTACGTGGCTTTCAGGCTCCTCTTTGCAATCTCACTTCCTGCTATTGTCCCTTTATACCATTTACCTATAAATTTACTGAGCATACTGATTAGAAAGAGGGGACCAGAATAAAGTACAATTTTAACACAATCTACTTCGTCCACTGCCTAATTTTACCAAAACTCTGCTCGGCTTAAACACATTTCTAGCTGGAGCTTAAGTCATTAGGAATTCAATATTCCCTAGGTGTACATGGCTGAATATCAGTCCTTTAAACAAATACTTTCTATAATTCTATACATAGGTATCTTGGAACAAACAACTTGGTTGCCCTGCCAATGCTCCAATGAAATGGTAATTCTCTCTCTTCCCATCTATTTCCAGGCTTCCAGGTCTTTCTTATAGTCCCAACCAAAATGCCATGTTCTAGAAGAAGCCTACCTCAATACTGCTTCATGTTAGTGACTTCCCTTTGTTCATTTTCTAACATTTATCTTGATTATATTTTCTTTGCCCATACTTCTTTGCTTGTTGCTTGGCTACATGAAAGTAAAAAGGGCACAGAAGGTCACTTACCTTCAGATGAGTGTGACATAACTTAGAAAGTGATGGTTTGGGTGGGGAAAGAAGAGAAAGGAGGATGGAGGGTAAGGGGATCAAAAGGGAGAGGGTAGGCTCCTTCTTCAGGGGTGGGCAAAATTATAGGATCATACCTTAAGAACTAGAAATTGATTGGTAGAGAAACATTTCAGTTTACCTCTTTTGGATATGAAGAAACTGGGGCCCAGAAAAGAAACTGTCTGAGGTCATGAAGTTAGCATGTGTTTCTTCTAACCCCATGTCTGGTGCTCTTTCACTTGGTAGAGATTTCAGACAAATCAAGTCAACAAGCACTTTTTATATGTTAAGTCTTCATGATATAAAGAAAGGCAAAAATTGGACCTTGTAATCTCCCCATCTACGCAAATACTGAGAAAAGTCACGAGTTACAAATATTGTCTTTTCATGTAGGAATGTAAACCGTTCAATGTTAGAAACACCTTTATGTTTTCTCTTTCCTGTTTACCTTTTCATGCTTCTCCTGATTCTTGTGTTTGAAAGTCAAATTTTCTGTTCAGTTCTGGTCTTTTCATCAAGAATGCTTGAAAGTCCTCTACATGATTGAATGATCATTTTTTCCCCTGAAGTATTATAATCAATTTTGCTGGATAAGTGAATCTTGGTTTTAATCCCAGTTCCTTTCACTTCTGGAATATCATATTCCAAGCCCTTTGCTCCCTTAATGTAGAAGCTTCCAGATCCTGCATTTTGCTAGTTTTCTTTCCACAATACTCAAAGTGCTTGTAATATTTTCTCCTTCACATCGAACTCTGGAATTTGGCTACAATATCCTTGGAAATTTGTCTTTTCAGATATCTTTCAGGAGGTGATATGTGGATTCTTTCAATATTTATTTTGCCCTCTGCTTCTAGAATATGAGGGCAGTTTTCTTTGATAATTTCATGGAAGATAATGTCTAGGCTCTTTTGTTTTTTGATCATGGCTCTCAGGTAGTCCAATAATTTTTCAGTTGTCTCTCCTGGAATTATTTTCCAGGTCACTTGTTTTTCCAATGAGAGATTTCACATTATCTTCTATCTTTTTCATTCTTTTGTTTTGTTTTGTAATTTCTTTGTTTATCTTAAAGTCATTAGCTTCCACATGTTCAATCCTAATTTCTAAAGAAGTATTTTCTTCACTGAGCTTTTGAACCTCTTTTGCTATTTGGCTAATTTTGCTTTGTAAAGTATTCTTCTCCTCATTGGCTTTTTGGAACTCTTTCACCCATTGAGTTAGACTATTTTTAAAGGTGTTATTTTCTTCAGCATTTTTTTGGATCTCCTTAACAAGTTATTGACTTGCTTTTTGTGATTTTCTTGCAGCATTCTCAATTCTCTTCCCAAATTTTCCTCCACCTCTCTTACTTGACTTTCAAAATCATTTGTGAGCTCTTCCATGGCCTGAGACCTTTGCACATTTATTTTGGAGGTTTTGGATGCAGAAGCCTTGACTTCCTCTGATGTTATGCTTTGTTCTTCCTCATCTGAAAGATGGAAGAAAATATCTGTTCACCACAAAAGTAACCTGCTGTAGTGTTATCTTTTCTCCCTTTTTTTTGTTGAATTTTCCCAGCCGGTTTCCTGACCTCTGTTAAGAGAAAGGTATATTCTGGGGACCTGTATATTCTCAGTTCCTCCTGTGGCACAATCAAGGGAAAGGGGTTTACTCCTCTCCTGACCTGAACTCTGGTCTGAGAGCAACCAAAAATTTTTTGCCAAGAATCTGCAATTGAATTCACTCTCCAGTGCTTCCACCAGGTCCACCACCAGTGCTCCTCTTCACCCCTGGTGGAGCTCAGGGCTAAAGATCAAATTAGTGACTCAATTCCCCCAGGGGCTTTAGGCTGAGATCTCCCAGGGTTGCCACTCAGGGCTGAGATTCAATCAGCCCTTCAATTCCCACAGGGTCTTTGGGTGGAGGGCTGTCTGTACCAGATTCAGGTGCTGTGCTGCTCACAGTCTCCTCATCACAACAGAAAGAAAGCTGTGCAGCTGGGGTGGAAATGAGAAGGGGCAGCTGGGACATGGTGATACCAAGAGAGTGGAAGCCTCAAAATTCAAAAAAGTCCTCAGCAAGGAAGTGATCATTTTGGCTGCCTGTGAGAGGAACCACATTCCAGCTTTGACAGAAACTGGCTCCGTGTTTCCTTTGGAGAGAACAAGATGGAGCAGCCAAATCGATGCCATACCCAATACCAAAGTGACTTGTGCAGCTGAATTCAGTATGATACTGGACTGCAAAGGAAACCTCTATTCCTTTGGGTACCCTCAATATCGTCAGCTGGTACACAATACAAACAGGAAATTCACTACCAGGCCTCAGAGGAAAGAATATGACTGTGAGTTGTTCCATTTGGGTCGCCATTTTCACTGAAAAGAAAAAGATGGACACATTTTGCAAGTCCCCAATGTCATTGTCTGAGACATAACCTGTGGCACCAATCACACGCTAGTTCTAGACTTTCAGAAACATGTTTTCTCTTGGGAGGTTGGAGAGGATGTCCCTCTGGGCTACGCAGAGCAGAAAGTCCCTTGCCTGGTGAAGTTCTTTGATTTTACCCCTATGGGGCTACACAAATCTACATTGGCTACACTTGCTCCTTTGCTGTCAGTGAAATTTGTGGCCTGTATTTCTGGGGTGCTACCAACACTTCTCAGAAGTCTGCCATGTATCCAAAAGCTGTGTAGGAACTCTGCGGTTGGACAATTAGAAGCTTAGCATGTGGGAAGAGTGGTATTATCTTGCCTGCCAAAGAGAACACCATCAACTGGGGCCCCATTCCAACCTTCAATGAACTGGGCTCTGGTGACCACAAGTCCAAGTCTTCCAACACAGCCCAAGAAGTGCAAAGCCTGGATGGCATTTACACAGAGCAGGTTGCATTGCCTACTTGCACTCCTTGGTGATCCTGAGGGACCACTGAACAAGAAAATAGAAAAAACCTCACTGACTCTAATCCCAGCATCCTATCCTGATGCCAGAGGCAACAAGGCTGCCAGCGGGTCTGTCTTCAGGCACTTCCAGGCAGCTGATGTTGCCAATGCTCATTGGCACACAAAGAAGGCACATTCAGGAAAAGGTGGCCCTAAGCTGCTATTTCTTAGTCTTCTTGAGGTTCCAATTTATCAGCAAATTCAATGTTTACTTGCGATTTACTGTAGGATCACCAAAGGTTTTGTCTCTCCCTTTCTCTCTTTTCTGCCTTCTCCTACCACAAATGTTTAATTAAAATATTTCCTCTTAGTTGATGAGTTAGCATTCCTAAAAAACAAACATTAAAAAACCCTCCTTCGAAGAGCATCCATATAAAAATTCCCTCTTCCAAGAATGATATTTTTAACAAAGTGTCCCTCTTTCAAAAGCATCCTCTTGACCCAATGAGAAAAGATTCCAGAGAGGTTCTTTGCAAATAAATACACCTATTCATGCAAATTTTCCTTTCCTATTGAATCTAGCAGTGACATTTTACAGGGCTAACTCTTGTGCTAATAACCTAACCACTGAACTTTTATTTATTTTCCTTAGTATGTTTTATCTATAACTGACATTTCATCATAGAAAGAATATCAGCCTTTTTTAAAGCTTTGAAACCCAGAACAGACTTATGGCAGAATACATGACAGCCAATATCCTGTCACTTTTAAGAGATGCTGAAAGACTTCTCAGCTCAAAAGCCATACTTCTCAGCTAGCTAAAAGATTTCAACCTTGTATCTTTCCAGAGTTACAGAATCAAGATTGGAAGGAAAACCCAGCATTCTTCCCAGCTAATTCACAGAATTTATCAACAAAGAGACTCTTCAACAATACCCCAATCACTGGTTATCTCAAACATTTGAAGATCACCAGTATGGTGAAAATCAGACCTGATGATGTCAGGAATTCCATGGCATTTTGGACAGCGCTCATTAATAGAGAGTCTTTTCTTTGCACGAAGCTGAAAACTTTACAATTTATTGCATAGGAAAAGTGGGTTTTGTTTCCGGAAGACACTCTTTATATCCAAGCACGTCTGGGGAAGGAGGGAGTACATTAATACTTGGAGCTTAGTTGAGTTTCTCTGGTTTCTGGTTGTCCCCTAGGGATACATGGAAGGCTGTGAATGAGACATAGACCTGATAAATTTTGATTTCATAAGGCTAGGTCAGAGGCAGGGAAAAGGGGAAGAAAAAGGGAGGAAGGAGGATAAACAACATCTGGGGATATTGTGAATATCCAGAGCTGCCTTTTGGGAAATGAAGGCATGGTAGCTAGGTGGCTGAGAGGGTGAGGGTGCTGAGCCTAGAATAGGAAGACCTGAGTTCAAATCCTGCCTCAAATGTTTACTAGCTGAGTTACCCTGGACAAATCACTTAACTTCTCTTTCCTTCTATGTAAAATAAGGACAATCATGGCGCCTACCTCACAGGGCTCTTATGACCATCAAATGAGATAAGCTATGCAGTGTGCTTTGCAAAACTTTAAACCCTGTATGCATGGTAACTCATTATTTTCTGTACATAAAATGAATTTTCATAAAGTAAATCATGTTTTCTTATTTGCTTATTTGTCATATCAACAACATTCATAAATACTTTATTCTTGCTTCCAGTTTGTGAAGAATTATACATTAATATCTGTGTGAGCAAATGCGAGTGTACTATGGAAGTCACCTTAAAGAAACCCTGAACTGGTTCCTTAGAAAGGAGGAAATTACCACTAAATGACTGGTTTTTTATGTCCTAGTTTCCTTTAAATTTTAAAGGGATCTTTAGGGAGTCTTTGATAGAAAAATAGTGACTGAACATTGAGTCATCCTGCTCTCCAGCCCTTTGCAACTGTCAACAGAGAGTGGCACCCAACAGCCATTCCTACTAAAAAGCAATTGATATCCAATGCAGCCAGTTGTGTGACTTTCATCCTGCTTTCATCACTGAGCTGCTCCCTTGCTTAAAATGAGTCCTATCTCTAGGGTTGAAAGCCTTGAGGGAAGGTAGAGAACAAAGAATCAATTGTTTTCTAATTAGCCTAAGGGTATCTGAACAGGGGTCTGGACAAGGTTCTGTGCTTGTGAACTTTTTAATATAGAACCCTGAGTATTCTAGTCTGTATTACTGTGTCCCATCCCTCCAGTTATGTTTTGACATTTTATGAACAGGTACACAGATGAGCAAAGGCTGTGGGGTAGAGACTTATGCTTCAGATAAGCAATATACATCACTTAACCCTAATTTTGTTCATAGTCATTTTCTTCCATTTATCTCCACTGTAATAACACTATTCACCTAAGCATTTTTTATCCATGTGCTACTCTACAATGTGGGTATGAAGGATCGGGGTGGGGTATGGGAAATTCAGTGTCATTGATGGGGAATGGGGACATCTCAATAGAGACATTGATAAAATGCTAGCTAAATTCTTGTTTGTCTGTGTTAGGCTCCATGCTATAACGAAATTTTATTAATTTGGGTGTTGCTCCATGGAAATGTAGGCACATAATTCGACAGTACTCTGAGCCAACAAAATCTAACCAAGTCCCCCTTTCAAATCTATCCACTTTGCTCAGAGTGATGTAAGGTTCTTGCAGTGTGCCCATCTACCTCTGCATCTGTGTCTGTGTATCTTGGCAGGAAATAAGAATTCTAATTCATACATGCATGGTGCAAATCCTTTAGGTAGGAGGAAAAAACTCTAATTTCGGTGGAAATGTTGATGGGGAACAGAGAAGAGATTTTGAGACTGCCTGGAGGAAGAAACAGATTAGGAAAAAGAAGGAAAGGAGAAAAAATAGGAAGAGAAAATAAAAAAGGAAAAAGCAAATTGAAGAGAAGGAAAAAATCAAGATGAGAAAGAAGAAGCTGAGAAAGAAAAGAGAGAAACTGATGAGGAAGAGAAAACAGAAAAGAAAAAAGATAGAGGCACAAAAAGGTCCAGAAAGAAGAAAAAGGTAAGAAGGAAAAGAAGGCAAAAGATAAATAAATGAGACAGCAGGAACTGGAAAGAGGAGGAAAGGATGAAAAAGAGGAGGAGCAAAGGGAGAAGTAGAGGAATATGGTGAGGAGGAAAAAGATGAGGGAGGGGAGGACAGCAAGGAGGAAAAGCAGGAAGACAGGGGGAGGAGGAAGAAGAAGAGGAGGACAACCACACCATCTACAGGGTCAGAAAAAGTCATGGCCCTTCACCTCCCAGCAGGGGGGGGGGGGTTTGTGGCCTTTGACAGTCCCCCTCCCCTCCTGTTGGGCCCAGGACTTTAGCACTCAAACAGCAAGACTGAGTTGTTTTCTGGAGGTTTCCCTACCTGGCTTGAAGCAGGCAGCCTTTTGTGCAGGAAGACCTTCATCTTTCCAGTTGGGAGTGGTAGTGGCAGTTGCCTCTGGTTTCTCATTGTATCTGAGGTGACTCAGACATCAATGTGGGACAACCTTGATGGTCATCAGATGGGTGAGTTTTTGACCCCACCATGAGATCCCCTAGAACTGGGGCCTAGGTCTCAGCTAGACTAACAAACAACTTTCAGTACCTGGGGAGGTGGGGAGGCAGGGTGGGTGATGAGTGTAGAGGGAAGATTAGAAGGGATAGGGGAGATTGGGAGGGGGATGTGAGTGAAGGTCTGGTGGCCTAGCTTGGCTGACTCATGGGCATTATACTATTTTTCTCTTTTAAATAAATGATCCATTTTCACTTCTACAGTGTAATGTTATACAATTGATTACAAAATTTACTTGCATGCTGTCCCTCCCTTACCCCAGTTGGGTTGAATGAGCTTACATTTATATGTAACTATAAATATTTCAAAATCCTTTCCATATTTTATTAAACAATGAACATGGCTTTATCTTTGAGGAAGAAACTCAAAGGTCTTGGGGATTCATTAGAATAAGTTTCAGGAGATGTGAACCCTCAGCCAAGTTTAAAAGCTTGTGAGTTGCTCAGGGGCCACTTCATGGTGAGATTTTTCTCTCTAATATTTTATTTCACAATTGATAGGCCTGTGTGGAAACCTCTAGTCAATGGTCAATGAGTTTTGAATAATTTTTTCCACACTGAAAATCTTCCTGATTATACCCGTTGTTCTCTTGTGTGTCCACATGCCAAGATGTATTGCTCATTTCATTTGAATATTGGGCTCCCCTTGTTTTGGAGATCCTGTGGTCTACAGAGAAGTCCAGTGTAGGGCTAAAGAGTTGGATTGTGTAGCAGGTATCCAGTTAGTAGGAGGAAGATATGGTTGAGCTAGGCTTGCTGTATATATTTTGGGGAGAATGGCAAATACAAGGTGAGGCCTGGGAGTGAATAAGAACAGTAGTATTAGTTAAAATTTGTTGAACATTTGGGCTTGTATGCATTCCATCATCTATGATCATTGCTACTAATGAGAATGCTTGGGGACTATGCTAATCTATACTGCAACTAGAAGATGGCAAGAAAATGCAACAACATCCTTCTCAGAGAAGGACAAATCCCAGATCACGTAAGAGGTCTGCTAATTGAACCAACCTCGCCTTGAGCAGTTCTTGATTGAGGGGCAGCAGCATTCTTTATAGAGCATGCCTCAAGACCTCGTCAGGTGCAGCAAGTGGTGATGGCATGCAACCTTTCCACCCAAAAATCTGTAATATGGAACCATATCTACAGGACCCTAGTTTTCAAAGGAATAGATCTAGAAATACTAGAAAATGAAACACATGAAGTGAAGAAAAAGAAGATGGACAAGTCTTTAGATGGATCGGTGAAGAAAGGCAGAGACTGAATTTGGGGAGGAGAAATTTAGGAGAATTGAGGAAAAATTGAAGATTGACTTGAGTTTATGGAAGATGAGGTGGACTCCATCTAATGAGGCCTCCAGATGGAGAAGGATAAAGGAAAAAATTTCAAAAAGGAAAACAACTCAAGGAAGTGCAGAAGGTATAGCAAAGTACAAAGAGGAAGGTGAAACACTTTGGTAAGGATAGAAGGAATGAAACAATTGGATGAGTCTACCTATGTGCTGCTTAGAGAACTGAGAGAAAATAGCTAGTCAGGTTTTTAACAGGTTAAAAACTAAAATGAAACAACCCATAAAGGAAACAGAGAACATGAAGAGAAGAGTTCTTAAGGGAATAAATCTGTAAGGAAAGTCTACCTATAAAAGATGGAATGAGGTGATGCAGTGGATGGGGAGCTAGAATTGGAGTCAGCATGACCTGAGTTCAAATCCTGCCTCAGACAATTATTAGCTATGTGACCATGATCAAGTAACTTGTTTTTTCTCTGTTTAAGAATAACTTTTGAAGAAGAAAGGATAGAATGAAAATGACTAATTAGGAAATTTATACGACTTAGCAAATATATACTCTATACTTATGAATATATGGACATTTGTTTCATTAGCCAATTAAATAAGGAGACCAAAGATGTCCTTGATGAATTCAAATCATGGACCTTAAGAAAATGACATCTCTGGGAACTGACAGAATTGCTAGATGAGATTGTTGAACCACCGTTGATGATGGTAGTGACAGTGTTTAGCATAGGAAGACCCTGAGAAGAAATACAGGCCTGAATTTTTTTTTAAATGGAAAAAAATGGATGGAATAGATCTTTATTGCCTTTGAATAATGTGCTAAATCTAAAAAGATTAATTTCAGTATGGTAAGTTCTTCTACCTGGGTTTGAGATATAAAGAGTGAAAGACACAGATAGTAATCATAACTGGGAATGTGAATGGGATGACATCTCCCAAAAAACTGAGAGAGATAGCACAATGGATTATGAACCAGAATCTAACAATATGTTGTTTACAAGAAACATATTTGAATTAGGGGGATACACACAGGATGAAGGTAAAAGGTTGGAGTGGAATATATTGTGCTTCAACTGATATACAAAAAAAATCAGGGGCAGCAGCCCTAATCTCAGAAAAAGCAAAATCAGAAATAGATCTAATCAAAGAGATAAGGAAAGAAACAATATCCTGCTAAAACACACCATGGACAATGAAGCAATATCATTTCTAATCACATATGCTCCAAATGGTATAGCATTCAAAATCTTAGAGGGAAGTAAAAGGAGTTTCAGGAAGAATAGACAGCAAAACTATACTAGTGGAGGACCTCAACCTCTCCCTTTCTGAACTGGAGAAGTCTATCCTCAGAACAAACAAGAAAGCAGTTAAGGAGGTGAATAAAACTCTGGACAAGGTAGATAAGACAGATCAATGGAGAAAACTGAATGGGGATAGAAAGGAATAAACTGTTTTCTCAGCGGTACGTGGCACATATGCAAACATGGACCATGGACTAGGGCATAAAATCTGAACAATCCAGTTCAGAAAGGCAGAGATACTCAATGCATCCTTCTCAGGTCATAATGCAGTAAAAATCACATGTAATAAAATCCAATGGAAAGATAGACCAAAAATTAATGGAAAACTAAATAATCTAATCCTAAGAATGAGTGGGTTAAACAACAAATCATACAAACAATCAACAACTTCATTCAAGAGAAAGACAATAATGAGACAACCCACCAATCTTATGGGATACTGCAAAAGCAGTTCTTAGGGGAAGCTTTATATCTTTGAATGCCTACATGAATAAAATAGAGAAAGAGGATATCTATGAATTGGGCCTGAAAAAGCGAGAAATCGAACAGATTGGAAATCCCCAAGTAAATGCCAGATTAGAAATACTGAACACCAAAGAAAGGATTAAGAAAATTAAAATTAAGAAAACAATTGAACTAATAAACAAAATTAAGAGTTGGTTTTATGAAACAAAAACAATAAAATTGATAAACGTTTGGTCAACTTGATTTTAAAAAAAGACAGAAGAAAACCAAAGTAGCAATATCAAAAATGAAAAAGGCGAACTCACCTCCGATGAGGAGGAAATTAAAGGAATAATTACAAATTACTTTGCCCAACTACATGCCAATAAATTCGACAATCTACATGAGCTGCATGATTATTTTAAAAAAAAATATGAATTGCACAGAATAACAGAAGAGGAAGTTGAATACTTAAATAATACCATCTCAGAAAAAAGAAATTAAATAAGCCATTAGTGAACTCCTTAGGAAAAATTCTCCAGGGCCAGATGGATTTGCAAGTGAATTACCAAACATTTAAAGAACAGTTAATTCCAGTACTGTATAGACTATTTGGGAAAATCGGGGAAGGAGGAGTCCTCCCAAATTCTTTTTATGATACAAATATGGTTTTGATACCTAAACAAGGAAGAATCAAAACAGAAAAAGAAAATTATACATCACTTTTTCTAATGAATAGAGATGCAAAAATTTTTTAAAAGATTTTAGTACAAAGAATACAGCAACATCTCATGAGAATAACACGTTATGACCTGGCAGTCTTTATACCAGTAATGTAGGGCTGCTTCAGTATTACGAAAACTATTCCCATTATTGGTCATATCAACAACAAACCTAACAGAAACCACATGATTATCTCAACAGATGCAGAAAAAGCTTTTGACAAAATACAACATCCATTCCTACTAAAAACACTGGAGAACATAGGAATAAATGGAATTTTCCATAAAATTATAAGCAGTACCTATCTAAAACCTGCACCAAGTATGATATGCAATCAAGGTACGTTAGATGCATTCCCAATAAGAATCAGAGATGAAATAAGCATGACCATTGTCAGCAATATTAACCAATATGGCACTAGAAAGGTTAGCTGTAGCAATTAAGACAAGAAAAAGAAATTGAGGGGGCGGAGCCAAGATGGCGTAGTAGAAAGACGCACATACACATAGCTCCGAACCCACAACCCATAGAACAACTACAAAGAAGTAACTCACGGTGAATTCTGCACCCAGAGGCCACAGAACATTGGAGCGAGGGAGATTTCTGTTCCGGAGAGACCTGCAAACCTCTCGTAAAAGGTCCTTCGTGCTGCGGACTGGGCGCCAGGACTGGGAGCTGAGTACAGCCCTGCCGTGGCCGCGGCACCGAGATGAACAGATCCGAGCGGGCTTCAGGGACGGGATCTCCAGCGGCTGCACAAGTACCTCCACCCACAGGTGACGGGGGTCGGTGAGAGAGTCCCTTTGGCGGGTCGAGGAGGGAGTGGGGTGCCCCCATGGCTCGGGCCCCCTCGGGAGACAGAAGCTGAGGGGCAGCGGCAGACCAGGGCTCCCCAAGCAGGCAGGAGCCTGGATCCATTGTTGAAGGTCTGTGCATAAACTCCCTGAGGGAACTGAGCCTGAGAGGCAGCCCTGCCCTCACCTGAGCATCTGAATTAATCTCACACTGAATAGCAGCCCTGCCCCCGCCCAAAGCCCTGAGGCTGGAAGCAGCATTTGAATCTCAGACCCCAAACACTGGCTGGGAGGATCAGGAGGTGAGGTGGGTGTGAGGAAAATATTCAGAGGTCAAGTCACTGGCTGGGAAAATGCCCAGAAAAGGGAAAAGAAATAAGACTATAGAAGGTTACTTTCTTGGTGAACAGGCATTTCCTCCCTTTCTTTCTGATGAGGAAGAACAATGCTTACCATCAGGCAAAGACACAGAAATCAAGGCTTCTGTGTCTCAGCCCACTCAATGGGCTCAGGCCATGGAAGAGCTCAAAAAGAATTTTGAAAATCAAGTTAGAGAGGTGGAGGAAAAGCTGAGAAGAGAAATGAGAGACATGAAGTCAAAGCATGAACAGCAAATCAGCTCCCTGCTGAAGTAGACCCAAAAAAAATGTTGAAGAAAACAACACCTTGAAAACTAGCCTAACTCAATTGGCAAAAGAGGTTCAAAAAGCCAATGAGGAGAAGAATGCTTTCAAAAGCAGAATTAGCCAAATGGAAAAGGAGATTCAAAAGCTCACTGAAGAAAATAGTTCTTTCAAAATTAGAATGGCACAGATGGAGGCTAATGACTTTATGAGAAGCCAAGAAATCACAGAAAAAAGAGAGAAGAATAGAAAAATGGAAGATAATGTGAAATATCTCATTGGAAAAACAACTGACCTGGAAAATAGATCCAGGAGAGACAATTTAAAAATTATGGGACTACCTGAAAGCCATGATCAAAAGAAGAGCCTAGACATCATCTTTCATGAAATTATCAATGAAAACTGCCCTGAGATTCTAGAACCAGAGGGCAAAATAAGTATTCAAGGAATCCACAGATCACCACCTGAAAGAGATCCAAAAAGAGAAACTCCTAGGAACATTGTGGCCAAATTCCAGAACTCCCAGGTGAAAGAGAAAATATTGCAAGCAGCTAGAAAGAAACAATTCAAGTATTGTGGAAATACAATCAGGATAACACAAGATCTAGCAGCTTCTACATTAAGGGATCGAAGGGCATGGAATAGGATATTCTAGAAGTCAAAGGAACTAGGACTAAAACCAAGAATCACCTACCCAGCAAAACTGAGTATAATACTTCAGGGGAAAAATTGGTCTTTCAATGAAATAGAGGATTTTCAAGCATTCTTGATGAAAAGACCAGAGCTGAAAAGAAAATTTGACTTCCAAACACAAGAATGAAGAGAACCATGAAAAGGTGAACAGCAAAGAGAAGTCATAAGGGACTTACTAAAGTTGAACTGTTTACATTCCTACATGGAAAGACAATATTTGTAACTCTTGAAACATTTCAGTATCTGGGTACTGGGTGGGATTACACACACACACATGCACACATGCACACACACATAGAGACAGAGTGCACAGAGTGAATTGAAGAGGATGGAATCATATCTTAAAAAAAATGAAATCAAGCAGTGAGAGAGAAAGATATTGGGAGGAGAAAGGGAGAATTGAATGGGGCAAATTATCTCTCATAAAAGAGGCAAGCAAAAGACTCATTAGTGGAGGGATAAAGAGGGGAGGTGAGAGAAAAACATGAAGTCTACTCTCATCACATTCCACTAAAGGAAAGAATAAAATGCCTACTCATTTTGGTATGAAAACCTATCTTACAATACAGGAAAGTGGAGGATAAGGGGATAAGCAGAGTGGGGGGGGATGATAGAAGCGAGGGCATGGGGAGGAGAGTGCAATTTGAGGTCAACACTCATGGGGAGGGATAGGATCAAAAGAGAATAGAAGTAATGGGGGACAGGAAAGGATGGAGGGAAATATAGTTAGTCCTATACAACACAACTATTATGGAAGTCATTTGCAAAACTACACAGATTTGGCCTATATTGAATTGCTTGCCTTCCAAAGGGAAGGGGTGGAGAGGGAGGGAGCTAAAGAAGTTGGAACTCAAAGTGTTAGGATCAACTGTAATGTTCTTACCACTAGGAAATAAGAAATACAGGTAAAGGGGTATAGAAAGCTATCTGGCCCTACAGGACAAAAGAGAAGACAGAGACAAGGGCAGAGAGGGATGATAGAAGAGAGAGCAGATTGGTCAGAGGGGCAATTAGAATGCTTGGTGTTTGGGGGGGGAGGGGAGAAAAGGGGAGAAAATTTGTAACCCAAAATTTTGTGAAAATGAATGTTAAAAGCTAAATTAAAAAAAAAAAAAGAAAAAAAAAAAGAAAAAGAAATTGAAGGAATTAGAACAGGCAAAGAAGAAACTAAGTTAACACTCTTCACAGATGATACAATGATATACTCAGAGAATCCTAGAGATTCAAGTGAAAAACTATTGAAATAATAAACAACTTTGGCAAAGATGCAGGTTAGAAAATAAACCCACACACATCTTCTCCATTTTTATCTATTACTAACAAAGCCCAACAGCAAGAGACAGAAAGGGAAGTGCCATTTAAAGCTAGGGTAGACACTACAAAATATTTGGGAATCTACCTCCCAAAAGAAATCCAAGGACTATAAGAATACAATTACAAAACACTTTTTGCACAAATAAACTCAGATCTAAGTAAGTGGAAAAACAGCACTTGCTCTTGGGTAGGCTTAGCTAATACAACAAAAATGACTATTCTACCTAAATTAAATTACTTATTAAGGGCCATACCAATCAAACTATCTGATAATCATTTTCTAGAGCTAGAAAAAATAATATCAAAACTCCTCTGGAAGAACAAAAGGTCCAGAATATCAAGGGAACTAATGAAAAGAAATGCTAGGGAAGGTGAAATAGTTCTATCCGAATCTCAAATTGTGTTATAAAGCAGCAATTACCAAAATATCCTGGTAGTGGATAAGAAATAGAAAGGCAGACTATGGGAATAGGTTAGATACTCAAGACACAGGAGTCAATGAATATATCAATCTACTGTTTCATAAACCCAAGGACCCCAACTTCTGGCATAAGAACTTACAGTCTGACAAAAGTTATTGGGAAAACTGGATAACAGTGTGGCAGAAACTAGGCATAGACCAAAGCCTGACACCATACACAAGAAAAAACTCCAAATGGGTATATGATTTAGGTATAAAGATTGATACTATAAACAAATTAGTGCAGCAAGGAATAGTGTATTTATCAGATTTATGGAGAAAGGAAGAATTTTTGACTAAAGAAGATATTGAAAGCATTATGAGGTACGAAATGGATAATTTTGATTACATTAACCTGAAAAGTTTTTACACAACCAAACCCAATGCAATCAATATTAGGAGGGAAGCAGAAAACTGAGAATTTTTGCATAGTATCTGTGATAAAAGTCTCATTTCTAAAGTATACAGAGAACTAAATCAAATGTACGAGAATACACATCATTCCCCAACTGAGAAATGGTCAAAGGATATGAATAGGCAGCTTTTACAGTAAGAAATTCAACCTATGTATAGTCATGAGAAAAAATGCTCTAAATCACTATTGATTACAGATATGCAAATCAAAACAACTCTGAAATACCACATCAAACCTATCAGATTGGCTAATGTGACAAAACAGGAAGATGATAAATATTGGAACACTAATTCATTGTTGGTGGAACTGTGAGCTGATCCAAGCATTCTGGAGAGCAATTTGGAACTATGGCCAAAATGCTAAAAAAATGCGCATACCTTTTGACTCAGTAATACGACTTCTAGGACTATATTCTCAAGAGATCATAAAAATGGTACAAAAATGTACAAAAGTATTTATAGCAGCACTCTTTGTGGTAATCAAAAACTGGAAATCAAGGGGATGCCCATCAATTGGGGAATGGCTGAATATATTGTGGAATATGAATGAAATGGAATACTATTGCGCTATAAGACATGATGAACAGGAAGACTTCAGAGAGGCCTGGAAAGACTTAGATGAACTGATGCTGAGCAAAAGGAACAGAACCAGGAGAACTTTGTACACAGCAAGAACCATACTGTGCGAGTAGTTTTTCTGCTAGACTTAGAACTTCATTGCAATGGAAGGACTTTACAAAGTCCCAATGGTCTTTTAAGGAAAACGCCTTCCACATCTGGAGAAAGAACTACAGAATTCGATCACAGAATGTAGCAAAACATTTTCTTTTGCATTACATTTTCATTTGTTTTATGATTTCTCCCATTCATTTTAATTCTGCTTTGCAACATGACTAAGGTGAAAATGTATTTCATAGGAACGTATGAGTAGAACCTATATAAACTTGTATACTGTGTCAAGAAGGGAGGGGAAAATTAGGGGGGAAGGAGAGGAAGGGAGGGGGAAAATACTCAAATCATGCAAGTGAAGGTAGAACACTGAAAACAAATAAAGTAATACAAAATAAAGAAGCTCAGCTTGTGGGCAGATTGGTATTATCTTAGCAGCAGATGAGAGCACCATCAGCTGGGGCCTCTCCCAACCTTCCATGAATTGGGCTATGGCAATCACAAGTCCAAGTCTTCCAACCATGGCCCAAGAAGTGAAAATCCTGGATGGCATTTACATAGCGCAGGTTGCCATAGGCTCCTCGTATTATTTGGTGATCAAGAGACAACAGAACGAGACTGAAAAGAAAAAGTGAAAATAAATTGCATGAGTATAATCCCTGCATCCTCCCCTGATGCCAGGGGGAAGTAAGGCTGCCAGGGAGCCTGTCTCCAGGCAGCTCCAGGCAGCCAACATTGCCACTGGAACACAAAGAAGGCCAATGAGAAGAGATTATTCAGTGAAAAGGTAGCCCAAAGCTAATATTTGTTCGTCTTTCAGAGGTGATATTTTATAAGCCATTAAAACATTTAATACCTATTTATTGTATCATCTCCAAAGACTTTCTCCCTCCCTTTCTCCATTTTCTTCCCCATCATACCAAAAATATTTAAATAAAATATTTCCTCTTAGTTGATTAGTTAGCATTCCTAATAAAACTAACATAAAAACCCTTCTCTTTTCAAGAGAATCCTTACAAAAAAACCCTTTCCAAGAATGTCACTGTAAAAAAGACTCCCTCTTTCAAAAGCATCCTCTTCATGCAAATGGAACCATATTCCAGAGGGCCTCTTTGCAACTAAATACACTTATTCACGCAAGTTTTCCTCTCATATTCCCTCCAACAGTGACATTTCACAGGGCTAGCTATTGTGCTAATAGCCTAGCAACTGATTTTTTATATATTTTCCTAAGGAATTTGTTTTACCTAGAACTGACATATAATCATGGAAGGAATATCAACCTTTTCTAAAGCTTTAAGACTAAGAAATGACTTAGGGTAGAATACATGGCTGCCAATATCATGTGACTTTTCAGAGATACTGAAAGACCTCTCAACTCAAAATCCATACTCCTGTCAGCCAGCTAAAAGGTTCCAAATTTTTATCTTTCCAGAGTCACAGAATCAATATTGGAAGGAAAACCCAAAGTTCCTGCCAACTAATTCACAAAAATTATCTACAAAACGCATCTTCAACAATACTCCCAATCAATGGTCATCTCAATCCTTTAAAGATCACCACTATGGTGAAGATCACCCATGATGCCTTGAGAAATCCCACTGCATTTTGAACAGTCCTCATTATTAAAATGTCTTTTCTTTGCATGGAATTGGAAACTCTTGATAATATATTCTTGAAGGTAAGTGGATGTTGTTTCTAGAAGATCCTGTTTATATGCAAGCATGTCTGGGGAAGGATGAAATACATCAAGTGAGCTTAGTTGAGTTTCTCTGGTTTCTGGTTGTCCCTGAGGGGGATAGGGAAGGCTGTAAATGGGACATAGACCTGGTAAATTTTGATGTGATAGGGGTAGATCAGAGGTAGTGTAAAGAGGAAGAAACAAGGAGGAAAGAGGATGAATAACATCTGAGGATATGGTGCACATCCAGCAGTGCTCTTTTGGAAATGAAGGCATTGGAGCTAGGTGACCCAGCAGGTAAGGATGCAGAGCCTAGAGTCGGGAAGACATGAGTTCACAACCTCCTTCAGACATTTCCTAGGTGGGCTGACCTGCAAAAATTGCTTAACTTCAGTTTCTTTGTGTGTAAAATGGGGACAATGATTGCACCTACCTCACAAGGATCTTATCAAAATCAAATGATGTAGCATGTACAATTCACTTTGCAAACTTTAAGCCCTATGTAAGTGGTTATTATTTTCTGTAGATAAAATGAATTTTCATAAATTAAATTCCCTTTTCATGTTTCCTTATTTGTCTTCTTAATATCATTCAGATGTACCTTATCCTTGGTTTCAGTTTGTGAAAAATTCAAACTTAGTATCTTTGTGAGCAAACACAAGTGCACTAGGGAAGCCACCTGTTTAAAGAAACCCTCCACTGTTACCTTTAGAAAGGAGGAAATTCCCACTAAATGGCTAGTTTGATAAGTCCTAGTTTCCTTTACAGTTCAAAGGGATCTTTCGGGGGCCTTTGATGGAAAAATTGTGACTGCACATTGAATCACCCTGCTCTCCAGTCCTTGGCTGCTGTCAACAGAGACTGGTACCCAAAGACCATCCCTACTAAATAACAATAGATATCAGATGCAGTCAGGTGTGGACAAGGCAGGTGAAGGAAGATTGGGGCCATGTTGTGTGGCTTTCATTCTGCTTTTATCACTGAGGTGTCCCCTTGCTTAACCTGAGTCCTGTCTGAAGGGTTCAAAGCCTCGAAGGAAGGTAGTCAATAAGGAATCAAAGATTTTCTAATTCTCCTAAGGGTATTTGAACACGGGTCCTGCTGGCCAACGTCGTGTACATGTGCGCTTGTTAGTAGAGAGACCTGAGTGTTCCAGTCTGGATGACCCAGTCCCCTCCCTCCACTTATGTTTTCACATTTTATAAAGAGGTTCCCAAATGAGCACAGGCTGCTGGCTAGAGGCTAATTCCTTATACTGAGGGCAGGGAGTATCTATTAACTACTCCTCACTTTGTTCATAGCCATTATCATCTATCCTACTGTCCTGGAATAAAACTATTCAGATAAACATTTTTTATCCAGGTGCTACCCTTGAGTGTGAGTATGATGGATGGGGGTGAAGGGGTAGTTGAGTGTCATTGATCTGAAGTCTGCAGTACCCTGAACCAACAGAATCCAACCAAGTCCCCCTTTCAAATCTAACCACTGTGCCCAGATGGATGAAAAGTTCTTGCAGTGTGTGTGTCTATCTTTGAGTCTTTTTCTGTATATCTTGGTGGGAAATAAGCACACTAATTCAGACATCCATAGTGCAAGCCCTTTAGGTAGATGAAGGTGACTCTACTTGCCATAGGCTTTAAGGTTGGAAAGCACCTTTCTGCCAGCAGCCCTCTGAGGTGGGTAGCCTAAGTTTGCTGGTCCTCTTTTGGGTATTGTATTTAAGTGAGGTAAAGCTGTGCAAAATTGTCACCCTCACTCTTCTTTAGTCATCAAAGGCCTGTGGTAAGAACAAAGTCAACATGAGCAGGGATGACTAAGGTAGCAGTGGATGACCTTGGTGTTTCTAAATGAAGATCTTTCCCAGGCCTCAGTTGAACTGAGGCCAGACCTAGGTCAAAAGGCAGACAAAAGATGACCTAATTGACCATTGACTATAACAAAAATATCAGTCTGGGAGGGTTTAAGTAATTTGCATGAGGGCAAAGGGGGAGGATAGGGAGCAGGCCCTCCCATAGTTAGAGCCAGAAGGGAAAAAGACCTCAGAAAAATATAAAATGCCAAACTGTTGTTGCCATGTGTTCAAAGGAAAATACCTTGTGCTCAATTATATTTGGAGGCAGTTGGCCTAAGTCAGGTGGCTACCTCCAGTTCAAAGATTCTGATTACAAGTCTTCAGGGATTAGTCAGGTTTCCCCTTATTATGTAAGCGTTGTCACTGGATACCATGAGAACACAAAGAGACCTGAGAGCTCAGAAAGGGTCTGCCTGAGTTTGAAGAGCACAGTCTTCAAAGGATCTAAGAAGGAGAAGAAGGCTTCCCTTGGGCTAGCCTTCCCCTTGTCCAGGAAGACCTTGGTCTTCCTAGTTGGGAGTGCTCCTGGCACTAGACTCTCATTGTGTCTAGACTCTCATTGTGTCTGAGGGGACCCAAATAGCAACGTGGGACACCCTTGGTGGTCATCAGATGGGTGAGTTATCGACCCCACCATGAGGCCCTTAGAGCTGTGTCCTACATCTCACATAGACTCACAAAGAACTTCTAGTACCTGGGGGTTCGGGGGAGGTGAGGGAGGTGAGGGAGAGGCTGTATGATGAGACTAGGGAGAAGGTTAGAAGGGATAAAGGAGACTGTGAGGGAGATGTGAGGGAATTTCTTGTGCCCCAACTTGGCTGACTCATGGGCATTGAAATCTGCTTTGTTATTAATGTATTTATACCTTGTTAATTAATTAATTTAATCAGATAATTCATTAATTTATTGATGTATTTATACCCTGTTTTTCTATTTTAAACAAAGGATCCATTTTCACCTCTACAGTGTAATATTATACAATTGATTATAAAAAATAACTCACATGCTGTCCCTCCTTTACCCCACTTGTGTTGGATGAAGTTACATGTATATGTAAATTTAAGATTTCCAAACTCCTTTACACATATTATTTAATTCTAAACATAGCTTAATCTGTTTTTGCAACATTCAAAGCTGTTTAATTGAAAATATATCCGTTCAATTCAGAGTGTTTTGGAAGAGTCCCATAAACTACATTGTTTAAATTGTTATTATTTTGATATTCTTATTAAATACAGCTCAAAGCCTTAATGTCAATGACTTTAAAGAATTAAGTGATTATACAATCAGACCTCTTGTGACTTTTCCCTCCTCTGTCAAATACCAAGTAAGATGGCACTCGTACATTTCTTGTCTGTTGAAGTAGACATCTGTAGTTAAAAAAGAAAGAAAGAAAAGGCCTATGGGAACTGCCAAGTATCCAGGAGTTCATTATATAGTTGGTTTGGATTTCAATTTGACATGGAGTGTTAAGTTTCATCAGATATAGAAGTAGTAAACTAGAAGGAATCAATGATAGGTTATCAGTCATCCAAAAAATAAAACAGAATGCATATAACGAAGAATGGACTTAATGGGAATTATCATCACTACATAGGGGACAGGGGAAAATCTCAAACTCTTAAACTGGTTTTAAAAAAAAAAAACCCACATCATAGAAAATAGGGAAAGACATATATAAATTAGGACACAAGATAGGACTGTAGTTTTGTCTTATGCATGGCAGGCATTCAATAAATATTTCTTTAACAAATGAAGTAATGATAAAATCACCATATGGTCTTAGTTTTCTGGTGTGTTTTGGGTTTATAGATTTTGATTGTTTTGTTCTTGTACATAATTTCACTGAGTTCCAAAGAAACATACCCACTAATTGTAAGCTTTGGATGGGAATTAATGAGAACAAATGTGCCAGTCTACTTGTTCAAATAGAGGAGCTATCTTTCCACCCATAACCATGTGTATGTTCAATTGCTTCCATTCCTTTAACATAACTCTGGTTAATCATGACAGTGCAATCATCAGTGTTTTACATCTCTCAGAGAGAGATATCATCATTTTTAAAGTGTAACCTAAGATGATCTTGAGTTCTTTCAATATTACAAACATGGCTCTCATCCTATGTCCTTGATACCTTAAGTATAGTTGTTTTAAGTACTAGGTTTTAAATCAATCTCAATTAAAAGTTTACGAAGAAACAAAAATGCCTGAACTATGGATAATAGCAGAAACAAAAAATATGTGCAATCTACATATGAGGCAATCCCACCATTAAAAATTCTGGAATGACTGCTCACTAACAATGTACGTCTCATTCTTTCCCTGAGCCCCCGTTTCCCTCCTATTGCTTTCTCATTTTCAAATAAGTGTCGATTTGGAACATAAAACATTTTTGGTTTTCAAGAACAGGAAAGCAGATTTCATGAAATGATCCATGAGAAAAGATTATATCAAGGAGGGAAAAGTCATGTCTGTCATCTTTTAAATGCAAAGGTAGTATTGACTTTCAAAAAGAAAAACAAACACCAATCACCTCAGCCTCTAAACTGCTTTTACAACTCTCCATGCTTCAGAATTATGTCAAAGAACAATAGGTTTCCAGTCCTGTTTACAAGTTTGTCCTGAATGGCAGCTCTTGACAAGAAACCTTTCAGTTCCAATCTCCAGGATTAAATAAATTCCTTCACAACAAAGAAAACAGGCCCACCAGGAGAGCACCACTGGATAATGATAGAGCCAACTGCAGAGGTACGTGGAGTGTTAGCACTGCCTTGGGTACTATTCTTCGGAGTGTGTGGTGCAAAAGGTCAATATTGTTTTATGGTGCATAGTTTACCACCCTGCCATGCCAACAGCAACACCTAGATTGTTCCACAGTTAATTCTTAAGTTGTGAACTAACAGTTGGATTATTTGAGCTTTTCCCTGCCAGAAATAATCCGATATTCAGGGGTCATAAAATGAGCAGCATACTTCTAAGATGGTTGACAAAGCTATCTCTTATGCTCTGCATTTAAAACTGCAGGGATAATGTTCTTCAGAATGAATCAGCTCATGTAACTCCTTCTTATACAACTAAGGTCTATAAAAGAGTTTGAAATGATCAAGTATCCTTTTAATTCATATTTCAAATTAATAGCACACTTACAATACTACCTTTTGAAATTTATACTGACTAATTATAATTAAGATGTCTTTAAAAGTACTATTGTTAACTGTCATTAAAAATCTTTGTATTCAAAGAGGATATTATTAGGGCACACAGAAAATAAAATACAGATTTTGGAAAATACAAATGCAAAGATGTATTAGAAGACCCAGAACAAAGATCCCAAGGCCATGCCAGTGGTGCCCCAGTCAGCATTCCCAGACCCAGGTCTCCATCGTGATCCCAGTAATGCTTACAGACGATGACATGGTTGACAGTCTGCTGTACATAAGGTCCTGGATATGGATACTGGTATGATATCGCATAAACCTGCCCATTAGTAGGCATAGATAACTTGAGTTCCTGGAGGCTATGCACCATTATAATGACCATAGCCAAATACCTCTGGAGACTGTGTGGCATAAGCTGTACAAGGAGGAGGAGATGGAGCAACAGCAGTCTCATCATAAATGACTGCTGAGCCAGCATAAGCTGTATTTCTTCTGGTATCCTGGAGTGCAAATTTCCATGCCAAGCAATCATCTTCACTTTGTGCACAAAGACTGATAGTTGTCCCATCAGGGAAAACAATTTGCAGTACGCGGTCTTTTGGTTAACCCTCAGGAGCCTGAAAAATCATAGCACTCATTTTCCATTTGGATGTTGATGCAGTCCACCAGCATGTCAATCTTCTACATTCTACCTAGTCTGGTCCTCATAATAGATTAGCTGGTCATCTGACCACAGATCGAACCAGGTTTTTTTCCACCTCTTCAAGATCGTGCTTTGTCAAAGCAGCCAACCACTCTTCACAAATGCCATCCTTTCACCTTCTGGAGAATGCAGTTGGCCACGAAACTCAATGTGGGAGTCTGGTCAGAAGGACAGAATGACGGATGCACTTGCTCGGGTTCTTCCCTACTGGACACTGGCTTAATCTTTGGAGGAAGAAATTCAAAGGGCCAAGGTATTCATTCGAATAAGTTTCAGTAGATGTGAACACTCAACCAAGTTTAAAAGCTTGTGAGATGTTAAGGGGCCACTTCATGGTGACATTTTTTCTCTAGTATTTTATTTGTCAATTGATTGGCATGTGTGGAAAGCTCTAGTCAATAGTCATTTAGTTTTGAATAATTATTTCCACACTGAAATTCATCTGGATTATACCAGTTGTTCTGTTGTGTGTCAACACGCCAATGATGTAGTATTGTGCATTTCATTTGAATATTGGATTCACCTCCTTTGGAGAATCAAGAGAAGCATGAAAAAGTAAACAGGAAAGAGATGTCATTAGGGACTTACCAAAATTGAACTGTTTACTTTCCTACACGGAAAAAAAATTATAACCCTTGAGAGTTTTCTCAGTGTTAAGATAGTTGGAGGGAATATTTTATATATACATACACACATGTGTGTATGCGTGTGTGTGGTGGTGGGTTTATATATATATATATATATATATATATATATATATTTATATTTAGGTGAGTACACACATACACATATATATATGTATATATGTACCAAGGTATATGTATGTAGTCATCAGATAAAGCCCAGCTGAAAGGATGTGACTAGCAACCACCACAACACAAGGAGAACATGTGGAGCAATGTGTCTAGCAGACTCCATACTGAGCAGGAAACAGGCCAAATGAGAAGACATGAGTTATTCTGGAATATCACAAGTGTCAGCTGCCCCTCCACCTGGAACCCAGCACCACACATGCCCTACAAGGTTGCCCTTTAGTTAGGATCCTCATAGATCCATCCTTTTCCCACTCACACTGTGTCTATTTATGAGAGAATATGCCCTGCTTTGATTGTGGGGGGGGGGGGAAGTATTGTGATTTTTCTTATCATGTGATTGAACTTCATGTCTTTCCCTTGAAATAGCTGTGTCCTCAGGGGCAGCACATAACTTGAACATTACAGTCCTACACTACCAAACACGCAGTGCTCCCTTTCCTTTTCTTCTTCCCTTACTCACCCTCCCTTCTGTGCCCTGTCTCTCTGTTCCCTTATCCCCACACATGCTTCTTTGCGTCTCCTCTGAGTTCCGTCAAAGCCAGTCACCCGTTTTCTCACCAGAGTCTGAAGATATTGCGGTGCCACTGCTGGCTCCTGAGGGTGTTTTCAGACAGGAACCTTGTGCAGTAACAACACAGGATGAAATCTGAAGTGACCTGGGCTAGGTCACCTCCACTGGCGGCTTTACAGGCACTGGCTGGTGAGGAGAGTCACCTGAGGGACCTAAGCTCACTTCTGTTTTTAGATAGCACATTCACATTTAGTGTGCTGCCTGGGGGCTCATTAGGGAGTCAGTGTCCTAAAGAAATAAACCTTTATTTATGGACCAGAGGGTCATCTCAGCAGAACTGTTCTGTCTAGAGTCTGGAGATCAGGGCTCAAACCAGCTCTCATTTACTTGGTGCAAGATTCACTTTTGTATTTCTTCTGTGATTTTCCTTTCCTGTTTTCCTTTACATGCTTCTTTTGATTCTTGTCTTGGGAAGTCAGATTTTTGTATACAGATCTGGTCTTTTCCTCAACATGAATGATTGAAAGTCATCTATATCATTGAATGACCCTTTTTTCCCTTGAAGTATTATCCTCAGATTTGCGGGGTAGGTGATTCTTGGTTTCAATCCCAGTTCCTTTGACTTCTGAAATATCTCATTCCCTTCAATCCCTTAATGTTGAAGCTACCAGATGCTGTGTTATGCTGATTATATTTCCACAGTACTCAAATTGTTTCTCTCTAGCTGCTTGCAGTATTTTCCCCTTGATCTGGAAACTCTGAAATTTGGAATATTCTTAGGAGTATTTTTGAGATATTGAAATTATTGAAATATTGAAATATTCCTAGGAGTGTCTCTGTTTGGGTCTCCTTCAGGAGGTGATCACTGGATTCTTTCAATGTATATTTTGCCCTCTTATTATAGACCATCAGGGTAGTTTTCCTTGATAATTTCATGGAAAACAATATCTAGACTCTTTTTGGATCATGGCTTTCAGGTAGTCCTATCATTTTAAAATTATTTCTCCTGGATCTGTTTTTCAGATCAGTTGTTTTTCCAATGAGTTGTTTCACATTATCTTCTATATTTTCAAATTCTTGGTTTTGTCTACTAACTGCTTGGTTTAACTCAAAGTCATTCATTTCCCTGAACTCAATTCTTTCTTTCAACACATTCTTTTATTCAATGAACTTTTAAACCTTCTCTTCCATTTGGCTAATTTTGCTTTTTAAAACCTCCTTCTCCTCAATGGCTTTTTAGGTGTCTTTTTCCAATTGGGTTAGCCTCTTTTTAAAGCTGTTATTTTCCTCAACATTTTTTGGTTCTCCTTAAGTAAGCTGCTAAATTCTTTTTTAAGGTCTTCTATTGCCTGAGAGCAGTTTAAGTTCCCTTTGGAGGCAGAGGCCTTGACTTCCTCTGACAGTATGCCTTGTTCTTTCTCATCTGAAAGGATGGGGGTAGACACCTGTTCCTCAAGAAAGTAAGCTTTTATGGTTTTATTTTTGATCCCTTTTTTGAGCATTTTCCCAGCCACTTACTGGACTTCAGAGTATCCTCTCCACTGCCACCTGCCCTCACAACCATCAAGCCAGCACTTGGGGACTGAGATTCAAATGAGCTGCTCCCAAGCCTCAGGGGCTTTGGGCAGGGGCAGGGCTGCTATTCAGTGTGAGATTAAGATCAGCTGCTCAGGTGGGGACAGGGCCACCACAGAGGGCTCATTTCCCTCAGGGGCTTTCTGATGAGACCTTCAACAATGGATGCAGGCTACTGCTTGCTTTGGGAACGGTATCTGCTGCTGCCTCTCCTGCTGCCACCTGAGCAGGCCTGAGGTATGGGGAAATCAAGTTCCCCTTTGGGCCAATCCAAAGGATCTGCTCACTGATATTTGACACTTGTGGATTGAGGGATCTGGGGTGCTGTGGAACATTCTGTTCCTGAAGCCTGCTTGGATCTGTTACTTTCAGTGCTGGGTGGCCAAGGCAGGGCTGGGATCTGCTCCATTTTATGTAAAACTGACAATCATAGCCTTTACTAATGCTTTAAAACCAAGAACTAACTTATGGCAGAATACATACATACCAATATCCTGTGACTTTTAAGAGATGCTGAAAGACCTGTCAACTCAAATTCCATACTCCTGTCAGCCAGTTAAAAGATTTCAAACTTTTGTTCTTCCAGAGTCACAGACAGTATTGGAATGAAAACCAAAAGTTCCTCTCAAATAATTGCTATAACTCATCAGCCAAGAGACTATTCAACACCATCCTAATCAATGGTTATCTCAAACCTTTGAAGATCATCAATGTGGTGAAGATTCTGAGAAACCCATTGCATTTTGGTCAGCCCTCGTTGTTAGAAAGTGTTTCCTTTGCATGGAGCTGGAAACGCTCTGCAATTTAGTCCCTAAGGTAAGTGGATTTGGTTTCTGGAAGACCATTTTTATATGCAAACATGTCTGGGGAAGGAGGGAATACATTAAGTGAGCTTAGTTGAGTTTCTCTGATTTCTGATTGTCCCTGAGTGGGACAGGGAAGTCTGTGATTGGGGCACAGATCTGATAAACTGTGATATGAAAAAGTTGGGTCAAAGGAACGGAGAAGGGGAAGAAAAAGGAAGTTAAAAGGATAATTAATATGGGAGGATGCTGTGACAATCCAGAGCTGCTCTTTTGAAAATGAAGGGATGGCAGCTTGGTGGCCCAGAGGGAAAGGGTGCCGAGCATAGAGTCAGGAAGACCTGAGTTCAGAGGTTGCCTCAGACATTTCCTAGCTGAGTTACCCTGGACAAATCACTTGACTTCAGTTTCCTTGTATGTAAAATAGGGACAGTAATTGCACCTAACTCACAGGGCTGTTACCAAATCATTATGAAATGAGATAACATCTACAATGCACTTTGCAAACCATTAAGCCATATATAATGATAATTTATTATTTTCTCTACATAAAATGAATTTTCATACATTAACTCCTCTTTTCTTATTTGTCTTATTAACATCATACAGAAATACTTTGTCCTTGCTTCCTGTTAGTGAAGAATGATAAATTAACATCTTTGTGAGCAAACACGAGTGTCCTCAGGAAGGTACCTGTTTAAAGAAACCCTGCATTGGTTCTTTTACAAAGGAGGAAATTCTCACTAAGTGGCTGGTTTGATAAGGCCTAGTTTCCTTTGAAGTTTATGGGAATCTTTAGGGGGCCTTTGATAGAAAAATCATGACTGAACATTGAGTCAGCCTGCTCTCCAGTCCTCTGCTGCTGTCTACAGAGACTGGTACCAGAAGGCACTCCCAACTAAATAACAATTGATACAGATGCAGCCAGTTGTGTACTAGGCAGGTGAAGGAAGAATGGGGCCATGTTGTGTGCCTTTCATCAGGCTTTAATCACTCAACTGCTCGCTTGCTTACCCTGAGACCTATCTCTAGGGTTCAAAGCCTTGAAGGAAGGGAGAGAACAAAGAATCCATTGTTGTCTAGTTAGGCTCAGAGTATCTGAACATTGGTCCTGGGGCCAATCTCCTGTGCAGGTGAGCTTCTTATTATAGACCCTTGACTGTTCCATTCTGGATTACTCTGACACCTCCCTGCAATTATGTTTGGACATTTTGTGAACAGGTTCTCAAAGGAGGAGAGGTTGTTGGCTAGTGGGGAATCACTTATACTGGTGGTAGGGAGTATATACCATTCAGTCCTAACTTTGTTCATAGCCATTATCATCCATCCAACTGCATAGGAATAAGATTATTCAGATAAACAATTTTTATCCATATGCTGCTTTTCAGTGTGGGTATGATGGATGGGGCCAAGGTCGTTGGGGAGTTGAGTGTCATTGATTGGGAATGGGGCCATCTCAATAGATATATGGATACAACAATTACTATGTTCTTGTTTATCTGTGCTAGGCTCCATGCTATGCCTAAAGACTGATGGGGAAGAGAAAGCAGAAAAGGAAAAGGAAGAACAAAAGAAAAAAGGAAGGGTCATAAAAAGATCCAGAAAGAAGAAGAAGATCAGGAAAAGAAGGAAAAAGAAAAAGAAATTCAAGGAGAAAGCAGGGACTGGAAAGAGAGGAGGAGAGGATAAAAAAGTGGAGGAGAAAAGGGAAAAGAGGAAGAGGAATATAATGAGAGAAAGATGAGGGAGAGGAGGATGGTGAGATGAAAAAGCAGGAGGACAGGAGGAGAAGGAAGAGGAGGAGGAGGAGGGCAATCACCCCATCTACAGGGGAAGAACAAGGCATGGCCAGTCACCTCCCAGCAGGGGGAGGGGTTTGTGGCCTCCTGTTGGGACCAGCAGTTTAGCACTCAAGCAGCAGGACTGATTTGGTTTCTGGAGGTTTCCCCACCTGGCTTGGGACAGCCTTCCTTTTGTCCAGGAAGACCTTAGTCATTCCAGTTGGGAGTGGTTGTGGCAGTCGCCTCTATCCTCTCAGTGTATCTGAGGTGCGTCAGACTTCAACGTGGGACACCCTTGGTGGTCATCAGATGGGTGAGTTATTGATCCCTCCATGAGCTCCCCTAGAGTTGGGGCCTAGGTCTCAGCTAGACTCAGAAAGAAACTTCAATACCTGGGTGGGGGGCAGGTTTGAGGATGAGAGTAGGGGGCAAGGTAGAAGGGATAGAGGAGATTGTAAGGTGGATGTGAGAGAAATTCTGGTGCCCTAACTTGGTTGACTTGTGGGTACTGAAACTTGTTTTGGTGTTAATGTATTTATACCCTGTTTTTCTATTTTAAATGAATGATCCATTTTCACCTCTACAATGTCATGTTAAGCAACTGATTATAAAAAATAACTCACATGCTCTTCCTACATTAATCCTACTTGAATTGATTGAAGTTACATTTATATATAACTTTGAAAGTTTCAAAATTCTTTACACATATTGTTGAATAATTACATTGCTTAGTCTTTTGAGGATGAAATTCAAAGTGCTTGGTGGTTAATTAGAAGAAGTTTCAGTAGATGTGAACCCTCAACCTAGTTTAAAAGCTTGTGATCTGCTAAGGGGCCTCTTCAGGGTGAGGTTTTGTCTCTGGGATGTTATTTTTCAATTGATTGGCATCTGTGGAAAGCTCAAGTCCATAGTGAAAACTTTCTCAATACTTTTTTCCACACTAATATTCTTCTTCATCATAGCAGTTGTTCTGGGTGTGTCAACAGGCAAATTGCTCCTGTAATACTGTTCATTTCATTTCAACATTGGGTTTCCTGTGCTTTGGAGATTCTATCATCTCGAAAGAGGTCCAGTGCTGGGGCTGTACAGGTGTTGTGTGTAGCAGGTGTCTAGTGACTAGGAGGAAGATATTGTTGAGCAAATCATGCTATAGGCATTTTGGGGAGAATTTCAAATGAAGAATGAGACATATGAGTAAATATAGTATTAGTTAAACTTTATCAAACATTTGGGGATTTTTATCATCTACATGTACATCATCTGCAGTAATTGCTACTAATGAGAATGCTTAAAAACCATTCTACCATTTACTGGAATGAGAAGATGGCAAGGAAATACGACATCCATCTGAGAAAAGGAAATATCTGAGATCGCATGAGAGGTTTCCTAAGAGAATCAACACTACCTTGACAGCTCCTGATTTAGGAACAGCCATATTATTTAGAGAGCATGACTCAAGAGTTATACCAGATGCAGGAAGTGGTGATGGCAAGCAAACTTTTCACCCAACAATCTGGAATATTGTGTCCACCACATTCCCAGGAACTGAGCTTCAAAACTAGCAGATCAGAAATGAAGAGGAAATGAAAAGGATATATTGAAAAAAAGAAGAGAGAAAAGACTTTAGATGGAGGGATGAAGAAGGCCAGAGACTGAATTTGGGGAGCTGGAATATAGGAGAATTTGTGGAAAAATGGAAGGAAGATTTGAGATGATGGAAGAAAGCTGGAAACCATCTAATAAGGACTGCAGATTGAGAAGGATCAATGAAAAATTCTCCAGAGGGGAGGAAAAAACTCAAGGAAATGTAGAATGTATAGCAAATAAGAAAAGGAAAGTGAGACACATTGGTAAGGACAGAAGGAATAGAAAAGTTGGATAAATCTGCCTATCTGCTGCTTAGAGAACTCAGAGAAAATACTTAGGTGTGACTGTCAAGTTTTTAAGTGGTGAAAAAGGAAAGTGAATCAACTTGTAAAGAAAACAGGGAACATGGAGGGAAGAGTTGTTAAAGGAGTAAATCTGTAAGGAAAGTTAACCTATAAATGTTGGGATTAGGTGATGAAGTGGATGGGGAGCTTGAGCTGGAGTCAGTACGACCTGAATACAAATCCTACCCCAGAAAATGGTTAGCGATGTGCCCATGATCAAGTCACTTAAACTTTCTTAGTCTCAGTTCGCTCATCTGCAAAAGCTGAATAATATGTCCCACCTTGCAGAAATGTTGCAAGGATCTAAAAATTTAATATCTTAATGCTTAATATAAATACTAGCTGTAGAGCAGTAGTACTACTAGTAGTACCAGAAGTAGTAGTAGTGGTAGTAACTGTAGGAGTAGCAGTAGCAGCAATAGTAGTAGTAGGAGGAGGAGGAGTAATAGCAGCAGCAGCAGCAGCAGTAGTAGCAGTAGCAGTAGTAGTAGTAATAGGAATAGTAGTAATTGTAGTAGTAGTAGTAACAGTAGTAGTAGAAGTAGGAGTAGGAGTAGGAGTAGTAATAGTAATAGCATTAGCAGCAATAGTAGTAGTAGGAGCAGTAGTAGGAGTAGTTATAGGAGCAGCAATACTAGTAGTAGCAGTAGTAATAGTAATAAAAGGAATAAACATGTAGAAGGAATACACATAGAAAGCAAGCAAAAAAAGTACATCTTATAAATAGAGTAAAGTAGTAATTAAATCAAAAAGCATGAAATATTACTTTGGTAACAAGGAAGATCAAAACATATAGCCAGAAGATAACAAAGTAAAAACTCCTACATCCAAAAATTCCAAGAAAAATATGATTGGTCACAGGCCCTGGAAGACCTAACAAAGGATTTGGAAAATCAAGTAAGACAAACAGAAGAAAAATTGGGGAGAGAAATGAGAATGATGGAAGAAAATCATGTAAAATGAGTCAATACATTGCTAAAGGAGACACCCCAAAAATGGAAGACAATAACACCTTAAAACACCCAAATGGCAAAAGAGGTCCAAAAAGCAACTGAAGAGAAGACTGTACGGAAAACCAGAATTGGCCTAATGGAAAAAGAGGTCCAAAAGCTCACTGACGAAAATAATTCCTTAAACATTAGAATGGAAAAGATTAAAGCTAATGACATTATAAAAAATCAAGAAATTGTAAAACAAAACCAAAAGAATGAAAAAATAGAAAACATTGTGAAAACATCACTGAAAAACAAATAACCTGTAAAATAGATTCAGGAGAGACAATTTAAAAATTATTGGACTACCTGAAAGTCGTGATTAAAAAAAAAGAGCCTAGAAATCATCTTTCAGGAAATTATCAAGGGGAACTTCCCTGATATTCTAGAACCAGAAGGTAAAATAAATATTGAAAGAATCTACGCATGACCTCCTGAAAGAGATCCCAAAAAGAAAACTCCCAGGAATACTGTAGTCAAATTCCAGAGTTCCCAGGTAAAGAAAAGAATAATTCAAGCAGTCAGAAAAGAAACAATTATAGTGTTGTGGAAATACTGTAAGGATAACACAAGAGTTAGGAGAGAGGCTATAATGTACAAGCTACTAGATCTTGTGTTGACCTGATTGCATTTACACAATACTGGAATAGGAAATTTCAGAGGTCAGAGAAACTCTAGAATTCAAACCAAGAATCACCTACCCAGCAAAACTGAGTATGCTATTTCAGGGGGAACAATGTATGTTCAATGAAATAGAAGCCTTTCAAGCATTCTTGCTGAAAAGACCAAAGCTGAATGGAAAATTTGAGTTTCAAATACAAGAACCAAGAGAAGCATGAAAAGGTAAACAGGAAAGAGAAATCCTAAGGGGCTTTACAAAGTTGAAATGTTTAGATTCCTACATGGAAAGATATTTGCAACCCTTGAGTTTTCTCACTATTAGGATAGTTGGAGGAAATATTATATATATAATATTATATATATATATATACATAATCACATATATATGTAAATATGTATATGTGTGTGGTGTGTGAATATGGATATGTATGTGTGTATACACACATACACAGTATATAGCCATCAGATCAAGACCCAACTCAGAGAAAATGACTAGCAGCCACAGCAAGATCAATGGAGAACTTGTGCAACAATGTATCCAACAGACCCCATCCTAAGCAGAAACAGGGACATTGAGAAGACATCAATTTTGCTGGAACATCACAAGGGTGAGCTGCCCCTCCACATGGAATCCAGCCCCACACTTTCCCTACAAGTTTGCCCTTTAGGTGGAATCCTTACACATCCCTCCTCTTCCCACTCATGGTGTATCTATTTATGAGAGAACATGCACTGGTTTTATTAGGGGGGGGGGGGACAAGTGTGACTTTTCTTACCATGTGATTTAATTTAATGCCTTTCCCTTGAAATATTTGTGTCTTCAGGGAAAGCACACACCCTGAACATTGCAGTCCTGTACTACCAAATATGCAGTCTTCCCTTTCTTTTTCCTCTCCCCTCCTCCTCCCTCCTCCCCCTGCCTGTCTCTCCATCCCCTTAGGCCCACACCCCACTTTTGGCATCTCCTCTGAGTTCCGTTAAAGCCAGTCATCCATTTTTCTGTGGTTTCAGTTAAGGGGTCACTGGGTTTCCTTTCACCTACGAAATTCGACGACGCTCCCTTGACAATACTTGTTCATGCCAATGAGCCTGTCAACACAATATTTTGAGAAGTAAATTAAGGAAAGAGATGGTCACGGTCTGGGGTCAACCTACCTTACCCAGGAACTTTGAGTCTCTTAGTATATGTCATTGAAGTAAAGCCACTTTGACAGAGAACTGAGGTGGAGAAATGTAGGAGGTTAATCTAAATGCTCAGGGACTAGTTTTTGATGTTGTATAATGTCTGAAAATGGAGCTTCACAAAATTGTGTTGTTGGAATGCTTGCAGGAGTGAGATGGACAATTAGAGAGCTTTTCTGGAGAATACACAGGAATCTCTGCTTAGTTCATCAGGGCTTTTCTGCATGAGGGAGAAGGTGCTTCTGACTGTGTTATATGTGAAAAGGTGCTTCAGGAAGTGGGACTCAAAGATGAGTGACTGTGGAGGAGACAAATGTATTGCTCCAAAGAGGCGCCATTTCATTATCAATGTGTGCCATCACATGGTAGTGGTGAAAAGCACTAGTTTACTTAAAATAGAAAAGCAGTGGAATTGGCATTCAGGGACTCTTCCCCACTTATTAGCAGCAAATGCTACATGGATGGCTCTTTTACTAAGTCAGAGGGGACTTCAAGCAATGACAAAACCAACCATACACCATACACAAACAGAGAAAGAATAACAATAGTGAGGATAATAATAACTCCCATTTATGTAGCAATTCACTCTGTGCCAGGCACAATGCTGGGCACTTCAGGAGCAGTTTACAATTACTTCATGTGATTCCCACACCTGGGGGAGTAGCTGCTATTATCAGCCCCATTTAACAGTTAAGGCAATAAAGGAAGAATTACTTGTCCAGGATCAAAGACAAGACAGGATGGTCTTGGAAATATGTTAGTGTTAAGTACGAAGAGAGGCAACTAATTTTTTAAGTAAATTTATGAATACATATTCATGGGAAAACTTTGGCTTCCCTCAGGAACTTCCAGGGGAGGCAGTATAGCACAATGGTCTCTGGAGCAAGAAAATCTGAGTTCAGATTCTGCCAGTAAAACACACTAGACAGCTAGCTTCACCTTCCAATTTTCTGGGCAATATTCTATGACCATAAATTGCTGGATAATTGCTGAGCTCCTGATTGGCTGAAATTTTCTCACTGTGTGGTCCCTAATCAGCTACCATGAAAGAAATCCATACTCAAACAAAATGCAGCCTCATAACTTTGAGAACTAATATAATGAATACTCAAATGATGAAAAACACTTATTCTTATGCATTCATATACTTGTACCTTATTCGGATACAAGATTTTTCTGATTAAAACAATAGGAACTTTAAGGCATTTAATATACGTATGTCTACATATGCACACATGTGAAATTCATTGGATTAGTACGTGGCAATGAATTTATCTACCTCTAATTACTTCTAGTAAATATGTTTCTGTGTGTGTGTGTGAGAAACCATCATTTTCATTTCCCCACACTTGGGATTAAGCACCACTATGTGCTAAACACTGTGCTAATTTCTTAACCAGTATTTCCTTTGATCCTCACCACAACTGTAAGAGGTAGGTTTTATTATTTTCATTTACTGCGCCTTGCCCAGCACACACAAGGAAAGTGCCTGAGGACAGGTTTGAACTCTGTCTTGACTCCAGATCAGCTGCCACCTAGTTGCCCTCATTTAATAGGAAGGTAGTTTAAAGAAATAAGAAGGAAAGATCTCTTATTTTCTCCCCCTTTTGCTAGAAATGGGGGGGGGGGGAGAAAAATTTCACTCTTAAATTCATCAATAAAGATGGGAAAAGAAAAAAAAATCTTTCATAAGGAAACCTCTTTGACTAAAGATACATACACAGGAGCACAAACACTGCTTTATACAAGTTAGGATGACAAAATTATATGTTTTAATAAATATCCCTTCTGGGTTCTTACTGAGAAATGGATTCAAATTTTTAAATGGAAGCAACCTCCCCTCCTCCAAGCCATTTTAGGAGTTTTCTTAGGAAAGAAAAGGAATCTTTGCTGATTATTTCTTTGGCCAGAAGGCCTCCTCTATCTCAGTGAGCTGTGTTTAGCAAATCAAAATTTATGTGAGACAAAAGAAATAGGATATAACATATGCTTTTCACCACAGCTTTTTAAAAGTATAGGTGGGCCTAGAGTGTGGGGGGAAGAGAACATTTTGACCAAATATCTCATTGAAGAATAACACACTAACTGGGGAAACTTTTGTTATTGCTTCAGAATCTCTTATCTTCTCCTTTAATTGGGATCGAGAATTTAAATCCATGGAGAGAAAATATGCATGTACACATACATGTACAGACATGCATGTTTGTGTACGTGTATATGTTTAGGTGTTTATGTGTGGAAATAGAGGGATACAGATATAGATATGGATATAGATACAGACATAGATACAGATAGGATATTGATAATGGACATGAATATAGATTAGATAAAGATAGGTATAGGTACAGGTACAAATTGGATATATATGTGGAAATGGGAACATGTGCAGATTAGACAGGCATATAGATATGGACCCAGATATAGATATGGATATGAATATAGATACACTGATACAGATACGAAAATAGATACAGATACAGATTCAATATAGATATGGACAGGAATATAGATATAGATACAGATTGATATAGGTACAGACACTGATTGAATAGATATAGAAATAAAAACATAAGCAGATTAGATGTGGACATAGATATGTATATGAATATAGATATAGATACACATAGATATAGGTATAGACACAGATCAGATAGATATGGAAAGAGAAACATAAGCAGATTAGATAGGAATATACATATAGACACAGATATAGAAATTTATATGAATATAGATGTAAAAATATAGATATGGAGATATATATAGATTACAAATAGATAGGGATATATACATATATAGATAGATATAGAAATAATCTAGGTATTGAAAGAGTTAGGTACTAAGGTAAATTCAGGAAAACACATTTACACTGAACCCTTTCAGTGCTCACATCCCAAGGGAAAACACCAAACCTTCTCTCAGTCTGTAGGTACTGAAGGTGATGAGTCTAGCCCCGTCTCAACCCTCAGCTTCAGGGGAACATGGAAGGGTAATAACTTCCTCCTCTGCTGACCACTAAAGGGGGCTCACCTTGCTGTCTGGCTCACCTTTGTTGATCACCTCAGATACACAGAGGGATTGGGGCTTCTGTCTCCACTACTCCCAACTAGGGTGGCGGGGTGTTCCTGGACAGAAGGAAGGTGGTACAACCATGTCTCAAGTCAGGGGCCTCAGGCATCGGGGACCTCTGGGAACTGAGTCAGTTCAGCTGCCTGGGTGTTATTCTCCTGGCCTCAGCAAGAAGGAAGGAGGATTCTGACAGGCCACAGAATCCTAAAGTCCAAGAGGCCTCTGCTGGGATGTCAAGTGCCATGTCATTTCTTCCCCTGCTTTAATCTCCTCCTCCAAGAATCCCCAGCATCCTTGTAAAACTCCTTCTTGGTCATCATGGAGCCAGAGCACACCAAGGAGAGGATCATGAGTGTGGGGCAGAGGCGGGGGACCCAGGCCCTTTTCCTCTCCCCATTATTCCCAACCCCAACCCAGGCTCTAAGTGCAGAGGGTAGCTTTTGATTTGGAGAACAACCACCTTGGACCTCATTGGTCAGAAGGAAGAGACTAAACAGAAAACTGCTTACAGCAATCTGGGGCAGAACTTGTGGGTGTCCCACAGAAACGGCTGTCTGTCAGGGGTCTATGTGGGGATGAATGTCTCTGACCCCTGTGCCACTTGCAGTATCCTCCTCACTTCGGAAGGAAAGCTATGGAGCTGGGGTCGAAATGAGAATTTGACAGGATGATACCAAGAGAATGGAAGCCCCCAAAGTTATGGAAGTCCTCAGCAAGGAAGTGATCCTGTCTGTTGGCTGTGGGAGGAACCACATTCTGGCTTTACTGGCTTCATGTTTGCATTTGGAGAGAATGAGATGGGGAAATTTGGCCTTGGCAACCAGACCAATGTGATCCTCAGCCCTCTCTAAATAATGTACAATGCCCAGCCAAAACCAAAGTGACTTGCGAGATTGAATTCAGCATCATAATGTACTGGAAAGGAAACCTCTACTCCTTTGGGTGCCCTGAATATACTCAGCTGGGATACAATTCTGACAGGTAATTCATTGCCTGGCCTCAGAGGACAGAATATGACTATGAGCTGGTCCTCTGCCGAGTTGCCATCTTCATTGAAAAGACAAAAGGTGGACAAATTTTGCCAGTCCCCAATGTCGTTGTCTGAGATGTTGCCTATGGCACCAATCACATGCTGGGTGTAGACTCTCAGAAACGTGTTTTCCCTTAGGGATTTGGAGGGGATGGCCAGCTGGGCCACACAGAGCAGAAGGATGTGATGGTCCCTCAACTGGTGAAGCACTTTGATTTCAAAGGCCAGGGGGTCAGGCAAATCTACGCTAGCTACATCTGCTCCTTCACCTTCGGTGAAGTGGGTGGCCAGTTTTTCTGGGGTGCTACCAACACTTCTCGGGTGTCCACCATGTATCCCAAAGCTGTTACAGGACCTCTGTGGCTGGACCATTAGAAGCTTTGCTTGTGGGAAGAGATGTATTATCGTGGCTGCAGATGACAGCACCATCAACTGGGGACTGGCTCCAACCTAAAGTGAATTGCCCAAGTCTTCCACCACAGCCCAAGAAGTGAAAACCCTGGATGGCGTTTACACAGAGGAGGTTGCCATAGGCTACTCACACTCCTTGATCAATGCCAGGGACCAGAACAAGACAGAAAATGAAAAGAAACAAAAAATCCCTGAGTATAATCCCCCACACTCTCCTGATGCTGGGGGCAGCAAGGCTGCCAGTAGTCTCTCCAGGCCCCTCTAGGCAGTTGACATTGGCAATGTGCCCCAGAACGCAAAGAAGGCAAGAAGAGATTTCTCAGTGAAAGGTAGCCTGAAGTTCCTATTCCTTAGTCTTCCCAGGTTCCCTTTTATAGGCAAATTCACAGTCAACTACCTTTTTACTCCAGCATCTTCAAAGCATTTCTTGCCCATTTTCTCTCTTTTCTCCCTTTCCCTAAGGCAAAAGTTCAATTAAAATATTTGCTTCTAGGATTCCTAAAAAACCAAAACGAAGTAAAAGAAAACAACCTCCTTCTCCCAAGAGCACCCTTTTAAAAATCCCTGCTTTCAAGAACGTCATTATAAAAAAAAAAAAAAAGACTCCCTCTTGCAAAAGCATCCTCCTGCTCCAAGTGGAAACAGATTCCAGAGAGGCTCCTTGCAAGTAAATACATCTATACATACAAGATTTGCTTTCATATCGACTGCAGCAATGACATCTTGCAGGGCTAGCTGTTGTGCTAACAGCCTAACAACTGAATTTTGATGGAGTTTCCTAAGTAGTCAGTTTCATCCAGAACAGGTATTATGTCATATGAAGAATGTACTAAGCCTTTTCCAAAGCGTTAAAACCCAGAACTGACTTACGCCAGAATCCATGGCTGCCAATATCCTGAGAGGTTTAAGGGATCTTGAAAGACAGCTGAACTCAAAATCTATGCTCCTCTCCGCCAGCTAAACGATTTCAACCTGTTATTTTTCGGGTGTCACAATCAATATTGGAAGGAAAACCCAAATTCCTGCGAACTAATTCATGTAACTCATCAACAAAGAGACTTTTGAACAATACCCTCAATTGGTGAGAAGCGCAGGGAAGGGGAATGGCTGAGGTTCCCTACTAAAACAGCGCTTGAATCGCACTCACTGTTTGATTCTGGGCCAGAGCCACCCTTCCCGACCTCTCCATCTTCATCTCCACTAATCAGCACTTGGTCTGTCCTCCATTCACGCACCAGCCACCTGTCAGACACACCTGGCCGCCCGCCTCCTCCCCCTCCACCGCAGCCCCAACCTCAGCTCCACTCCTTGCCCAGCCTCCACCTCCATCATGACAACATCGACCCCCTCTCAGGTACAGCATACTTACCACGAGGACACGGAGGCCGCCATCAACGGCCAGATCAACCTGGAGCTCTACGCCTCCTACGTCTATATGTCCATGTCTTATTACTTCGAAGGTGATGATGCAGCGTTGAAGAACTTTGCCAAGTACTTCCTCCACCAGTTCCAGGAGGAGAGGGAGCACGCTGAGAAGCTGATGAAACTCCAGAACAAGTCCAACGACAGCATCTTCCTGCAAGACATCAAGAAACAATCCCCAGAACAATGGGAAAATGGGCTACATGCAATGGAGTGTGTGTGCTCTGCCTTTGGAAAAAAAATGTTAGTCAGTAGTTACTGGAACTACACAAGCTGGCAAATGACAAGAATGCCCCCATTTATGAGATTTTATTGAAACTCACTACCTGAATGAATAGTTAAAGTCCATCACACAACTGGGAGATCATGTTACCAACCTGGGTGAAATGGGGGCCCCCAATTCTGGCCTGACAGAATATCTTTTTGACAACCACACCCTTGGAGACAGTGACTAGGAGAGCTAAGCCACACCTGGCTTCCCCACCTCTGGGAACTGTGGGCATGACTCCTACTGCCTTTCAGTGCATACATATTTTGGTTATGTGATCATAATCTGTACCAAAAAATTACTACAATTTACATCCCAATAAACTGACCTGATCCTGATGAAAAAAAAAAAAACCGAAAAACAAACCAATACTGCCAGTCAATAGTAATTTCGAACGTTTGAAGATCACCACTATGGTGAAGATCCTCTATGAAGACCTGAGGAATCCCATTGCATTTTCCAAAATCCTCGTTATTAGAAAATATTTTCTTTGCATGGACCTGAAAACTCTACAATTTCGTTCCTAAGGTAAGTGGATTTTGTTTCTGGAAGACCCTGGTCATATGCAAGCATGTCTGGGGAAGGGGTGAATACATTTCCACTTGGACCTTAGCTGAGTTTCTCTGGTTCTGGCTGTCCCTTAGGGGAAGAGGGAAGGCAGTGAATGTGACATAGGCCTGCAAAATATTGGTATGGTAAGGCTAGGTCAGAGGCAGGGAGAAGGGGAAGGAAAAGGGAAGAAAGAGGATAAATACCCTCTGAGGATATTGTGAAAATTCAGAGCTCTTCTTTTGGAAATGAAAGCATGGTAGCTATGGTCCAGCAGGTAAGGGTGCTGAGCACAGAGTCAGGAAAACCTGAGTTCAAATCCTACTTGACATTTACTAGCTGGGCTACCCTGGACAAATCACTTCACTTCAGTTTCCTTGTGTGTAAAACAGGGACAATAATTGCACCTACCTCCCAGGGCTCTTATGAACATCAAGTGAGACAACAAGTAGAGTGAGTTTTCAAACCTTTAAGCCCTATGTAAATGGTGAATTATTTTCTGTACATAAAAAGAAATTTCTTAAATTAATTCCTCTTTTCTAATTAGCTTATTTGTCATACTAACATCATTCAGAAATACTTTACCCTTGCTTTCAGTTCATGAAGAATTCTAAATTAAAATCTTTGGGAGCAAACAGAGTGTACTAGGGAAACCAACTGCTTAAAGAAACCCTGCATTGGTTCCTTTAGAAAGGATGAAATTTGTGCTATATGGCTGGTTTGTGAAGTCCTAGTTTCCTTTAGAGTTTACAGGAAAATTTAGGGGGTCTTTGATAAGAAAACGGTGACTGAACAATGAGTCACCTGCTCTCCAGTCATTTGTTGCTGTCAGCAGAGGCTATTACCTGAAGGCCATTCCAACTAACAAGTGATATCAGATGCAGCCAGTTCTGGACTGGTAAAATGAAGGAAGAATGGGGCTATGTTGTGTGGCTTTCATCAGGCTTTAATCCCTGAGCTGCTCCCTTTCTTAACCTGCCTCCTATCTCTAGGGTTCAAAGGCTTGAAGGAAGGTGGAGAAGAAGGAATCAATGGCTTTTTTAATTAGTCTCAGGGTATATTAACAGGGGTCCTGCTGACCAATGTCCTGTACAGGAGAGCTTCTTAATCCAGAGCCCTGAGTTTTCCAGTCTGGATTAATCTGTCTGCTCCATCCAGTTATGTTTTGATATTTTGTGAACAGGTTCACAAATGAGCAGAGACTGTTGGCTACAGGCCAATCGCTTATACTGGGGCTAGAGGGTATGTATCACTTAGTCCTAACTTTGGTAATACCCATTCTCATCCATTCAACTGCACTGGGATATGACTACTCAGGTAAGCATTTTTTTATCCATGTGACTAGGTGGGGAGTTGAGTGTTACTGATGGGGAATGGGGACATCTCAGTACAGACATGGATAAAACAAAGTTCTTGTTTACCTGTGCTAGGCTCCATGTTGTTACTAAAGACTCATGGGGAAGAGAAAGGAGAAAAGAAAAAAGGAAGAGACCGAAACGAAAAAAGGAGGAGGCACAAAAGAAGAAGATAAGGAAAAGAAGGCAAAAGATAAAGAAAAGGAAGGAGAGAGGAGAAAATGCAAAGAGGAGGAAAGGATGCAAAAGTGGAGGAGAAAAGGGAGAAGAAGAAGAGGAATATGGTGAGGAGAGAAAGATGAGGGAGAGGAGGACATGGAGGAGTAAAAGCAGGAAGACAGGAGGAGAAGGAAGAGGAGGACGAGGAGGACAACGACACTATCTCCAGGGGAAGAAGAAGGCATGGCCAGTCACCTCCCAGCAGGGGGAGGGGTTTGTGGCCTTTGAGAGCCCCCTCCTCTCCTGTTGGGACCAGGAGTTTAGCACTCAAGCAAGAGGACTGATTTGGTTTCTGGAGGTTTCCCCACCTGGCTTGGGACAGCCTTCCTTTTGTCCAGGAAGACCTTAGTCATTCCAGTTGGGAGTGGTTGTGACAGTCGCCTCTGCCCTCTCAGTGTATCTGAGGTGCGTCAGACATCAACGTGGGACACCCTTGGTGGTCATCAGATGGGTGAGTTATTGACCCCACCATGAGCTCCCCTAGAGCTGGGGCCTAGGTCTCAGCTAGACTCACAAACAACTTTCAGTACATGGGGGAGGTGAGCAAGGTTGGTGATGAGAGTAGCAGGAAAGTTAGAAGGGATAAGGGAGATATGTGAGGGGGATATGAGGGAAGTTCTGGAGTCCTAGCTTGGTTGACTTATGGGCATTGAAACCTGATTTGGTGTTAATATCTTCATACCTTGTTTTTCTACTTGAAAGAAATGATCCATTATCACCTCTACAGTGCAATGTTATACAAGTGATTAGAAAAACTAACTCACATACTGTCCCTCCCTTACCCTACTTGTGTTGAATGAAGTTACATTTATAAGTACCTTTGAAATGTTCAAAATTTTTGCAGATATTATTCAATAGTAAACATGGCTTAATCTTTTCAGGAAGAAACTCAAAGGGTCTGGGGGTACATTAGAATAAATTTCAGTAGATTTCAACCCTCAATCAAGTAGAAGATCTTGTGAGCTGCTAAGTGGCACTTCATGGTGAGGTTTTGTCTCTGGGATTTTATTTCACAATTGATAAGAATGTGTGAAAAGGTCTAGTCCATAGTCAAAATGGTGTGAGTAGTTTTTTTCATATGAATATTCTTCATTATAATAGTTGTTGTACTGTGTCTCAACATGCAAGTTGTTCATATAATATTGTTCATTTCATTTAAATATTGGGCTCCCTGTGCTTTGCAGATCCTGTCTTCTGTAAAGAGGGCCAGTGCTGGGGCTGGTCTGCTGATTTGCATTGCAGGTATCCAATCACTAGGAGGAAGATGTGGTTGACCAAGTCATGGCGCAGACATTTGAAGGAGAATGTCAAATGCAAGCTGAGACATATCAGTAAATAAAAATAGTATTAGTTAAACTTTATTAAACATTTGGGGATGTATGCATTCCATCACCTACAATCATTGCTACTAATGAGAATGCTAGGGAGTTATTCTATCCTTTACTGCAATCAGAAGATGGCAAGAAAATACAATGAATCCTTCCAGAAGAAGTAAAAATCCCAGGTCACATGAAAGGTCTGCTAATTGAATCAGAATCACCTTGACAATTCTAGATTTAGGAGCAGCAGCATTCTTTAGAGAGCATGACTGAGGAGTTACTCTAGGTGCAGCAAGTGGTGATGGCAAACAACCTTTCCACCCAACAATCTGTAATATCGTGATCACAGCAACACCATGATCCTGAAGAAGCACATCAGAAAAGACTAGAAAATGAAAAAAATTGAATAAAAGGTTAGAGAAAACTTTAGATGAATGAGTGAAGAAGGCCAGAGACTGGATTTGGGGAAAAGAAATTTAGGAAAATTTGAGGAACAATTGAAGACTGACTTCAGCTGATGGAAGAAGAAGTGGACTCCATTTTATGAGACCTCTAGATGAAGAAGAATCCAGAAAAAAATCTTGGAAGGGAGGAAGAAAACTCAAGAAAATGCAGAAGTTATAGCAAATAAGAAAAGGAAAATGAAACATATTGGTAAGGATAGAAGAAAGAGAAAAATTAGATAAGTCTGCCTATCTGCTGCTTAGACAACTCAGAGAAAAGAGTTTGGTAGGCCTATCAAGTTTTTAAGAGGTCAAAAAGTAAAGTGAATCAAACCCTAAAGGAAATAGAGAACATGGAGTGAAGAGTTGTAAATGAAGTAAATCTGTAAGAAAGAAAACCTATGAAGGATGGGATGAGGGGATACAGTGGATAGGGTACTAGATTTGGAGTCAGTAGGACCTGAGTACAAATCCTGCCCCAGCAAATGATTGGTGACCTGCCCATCATCAAGTCAGTTAAACTTTCTTTATCCCAATTTCCTCATTTGAAAAAGCAAAATAATAGCTCCTACCTTACAGAGATGTAGAAAGGATCGAATGATTTAACATATATAAAGTGCATGTAAATCTTAGTGCTCTATATTAATACTAGCTGTAGTAGTAGTAGTAGTAGTAGTAGTAGTAGTAGTAGTAGTAATAGTAGTAGTAGTAGTAGTAGTGGTAGTGGTGGTGGTAGTAATAGTAGTAGTAGTAGTAGTAGTAGTAATAAGAGTAGTATTAGTAGTAGTGGTAGTAGTAGTAGTAGTAGCAATAGTAGTAGTAGCAGCAGCAGTCAGTAGAAGGTAGAAAGGGAATAAACATGTAAAAGGAATAAGCCTATAAAGTCAGCAAAAAAGTGAACCTTATAACTGGAGTGATGCAGTAATAAAACCAAGAAGGACAGAGTCTCACTCTGTAACAAGGAAGATCAAACACACAACCAGAAGATGACAAAGTCAAAACTCCTACTTCCAAAGCCTGCAAGAAAAATAGGAATTGGTCACAGGTCCTGGACGACCTCAGAAAAGATTTTGAGAATCAAGTAAGAGAAGTAGAGGAAGAATTGGAAAGAGAAATGATCATGATGTAAGAAAATCATGTAAAATGAGTCAATAGCTTGCTAAAAGAAACCCCACCCAAAAACACTGAAGAAAATAACACCTTAAAACACTCAAATGTCAAAAGACTTCTAAAAAACAAATGAATAGAAGACTGCTTGAAAAACCAGTGTTGGCCATGTGGAAAAGGAGGTCCAAAAGCTCCCTGACAAAAATAATTCCTTACAAATGAGAATGGAGCAGATGGAAGCTAATGACTTTATAAAATGTCATGAAATTGTAAAATAAAATCAAAAGAATGAAAAAGTAGAAAACAATGTAAAATATCTCACTCGAAAAACAAACAACCTATAAAATACATCCAGGAGAGACAATTTGAAATTTTTTAGAGTGCCTGAAAGCCATGATGAGAAAAAGAACCTAGACACCATCTTTCAAGACATTATCAAGGAGAACTGCCCTGGTATTCTAGAGCCAGAGGGTAAAATAGATATTGAAAGAATCTTCACATCACATTCTGAACAAGATTCCAAGAGAAAAACTCCTAGGAATGTTTTAGTCAAATTTCAGACTTCCCAGGTCAAGGAAAAAATACTGCAAGCTGTAAGAAAGAAACAATTTGTGTATTGTGGAAATACAAACAGGAAAACAGAAGAGTTAGCAGAGATGATATAATGTGCAACCTGCCAGATCTTGTGTTGTCCTCGTTGTATTTCCACAATACTGGAATAGGATATTCCAGAGGTCAAAGGAACTCTAGGCTTCAAACTCACCTACCCAGCAAAACGGAGTATACTATTTCAAGGGGGAGAATATATATTCAATGAAATAGAGGCCTTTCAGAAAATATATACTATATATTCATGAATTCATATAAATTTATTTCATTAGCAAATTAACTGAGGAGATCAGAGATGTCCTTGATGAATTCCAGTCATGGAACCTAAGTAAATGACATCCCTGGGCACAGATGGAAGTGCTCGGTGAGATTGATGACCCTCTTCTGGTGATATTCACGAGACTGTTTAGCAAAGGAAGGCCTGGAGAAGAACAAGTACTCTCTTGATTTTTTTTAAAAAGAAAAAAAGAATGGAAAAGATCTTGAATGACTTTGAATATTGTGCTAAATCTAATAAGATTAAACATTGTAAGTCTAACACTTGTGTGTGAGAAATAAAGTTTTGAGGTCCTCTATAATCAGCAGTTTCCCTGGAAAAAGATCTGAGAGTATTAGTGAACTTGTAATGTCAGGAGAGTTAAAAATTCTGGAATAAGGAGGTGATCGTCCTGTGGTCAAAGCCCAATTACACTCTAGCGTTCGTTCTGAGCCCCAAATTTCAGAAGGACGTTGATGGGCAGGACAGTATCCAGACATGGTTAATTTCCATAATAAAGAGCTTGGAGCACAGGCCAGCTTGACATTGGTTGAACAAGTGGTTACATTGTTTCTCCTGGCAAGATAGGACCAAGGAGTAACAGAATAACTCTAAGTACTTGAGAGGCCCAACCTATGGAAGAGAAATTAGATCTGTCCTGTTTGACCCCAAGGGCAGATCTGGGAATAATGTATACATTAAGCCTAAATTTGAGGTTGATCTAAAGCAAAATGCTCAAGCACTTAGAGCTCTCCAGAAGTGGAATGGCTGCCACTGGGAGTAGTGGAAGGTCTTATTGAAGGTCTTGAACCAGAGGCTGATAGTTAAGTTGCAATGCTCATCCTTTATCAAGTATGTCATTTGAATTAAGTGGTCACTGGATTTCTTTTCAACTCTGAAATTCTCTGATGCTCGCTTGACAATAACTGCTCATGACAATCAGCCTGTCAACACAATATGTTGAGAAGTTCATTAAGGGAAGCAAGGGTCACTTTCAGGGGTCAACCTGCCTTGGACCAGGGACTTTTGAGTCTGTTACTCTATGTCATTGAACCAAAAGCACATTGTCAGAGAACTGAGGTGGAGAAACTTAGAAGGTTAACTTAAATGCTCAGGTGATTAGTTTTTGATTTTGTATAATTCCTGACAATGGAGCATCACAAAATTGTGTTGTTGAAATACTTGCAGGAGTGAGATGGAAAATTTGAGAATTTTTCTGGAGAATACTGAGGAATCTCTGCTTATTCATCAGTGTTTCTCTGCATGAAGGAGAAGGTGCTTCTGACTGTGTTACGTGTGAAAAGGTTCTTCAGGAGGTGGGACTCAAGGATGAGTGACTGTGGAGGAGACAAATGTATTGCTCCAAAGAGGCGCCATTTCATTATCAATGTGTGCCATCACATGGTAGTGGTGAAAAGCACTCGTTTACTTAAAAGAGAAAAACAGCTGAACTGGCATTCAGGGCCTCTTCCCCACTTATTAGAAACAAATCCTAAATGGATGGCTCTTATAGTAAGTTGAAGGGGACTGCCAAGAAATGACAAACTGACCATACACAAACTGGACACATTTGAAGCCAACTTTACTGGGATGAAATTTGAAGGTTAGCCCTTGGTCTCCTACAGATAAGAACGGGAATCAAAGTGCTTTCAGTTCAGTGTATGTGCCTCTAGGTCTGAGGGTCTTTCTAGCATTAGACCCACTGCTGACCCCTAGTGACATAAGTGCTAATGGCAGATAGGAAACTCCCTGAAGCTTGCAACAGTCTCATGGTGGGGCTTGGTTCTTTTCCTGTATGTAGAAATAATAACAATAGTGATGATAATTATAAGTCCCACTTATGTAGCAATTCACGATGTGCCAGGCACAAGGCTAAGAACTTTATGACCAATTGACAATGACTTCATGTGATTCCCCCAACTGCGGCAGATAACTGCTATTATCATCCCCATTTCACAGTTAAGGTAATTCAGGCAAAAATGACTTGTCCAGGGTCCCAGATGAGACAAAGACAAAAGAGGATGGTCTTAGAAATATGTTAGCGTTAAGTAGGAATGGAGGCATCTAATATTAAAAGTGTTGAATTCATGGGTATATATTCATGTTACAATTGTGGCTTCCTTCAGGAACTTCCAGGGGAGGCAGTATAACAGACTGGTCTCTGGAGCAAGAAAATCTGAGTTCAGATTCTGCCAGTAAAACGCACTAGACAGTTAACTTCACCTTCCAATCCTCTGGGCAATATTCTATGACCATAAATTGCAAGATAATTGCTGATCCGCTGATTGGTAGAAGTTTTCTCACTGGGCATTGCCTAATCAGCTACCATCAAGCAAACCCAGGCTGAAACAAAATGCAGCCTCATGACTTTGAAGCCTCAAATAATGAATAGTCAAATAATGAGTAACATTTTTGTAATATATTCATATACATATACCTTATACTAATATAAGATTTTTCTGACTAAAATAATAGAAATATTAAAGCATTTCAATATATGTATGCATACATACACACATATGGTATTCATTCCTTCAGTACTTGGCAATGAATTTATCTACCTCTAATGAATTCTAGAAAATATTTTTGTGAGTGTGTGTGAGAAATCATCCTTTTCATTTCCTCACACTTTGGATTAAGCACCACTATGTGTTAGACACTGTGCTAATCTCTTAACTGATATTTGCTTGGATCCTCACAACAACTGTAGGAGATAGGTACTATTATTTTCATTTTACTGTGACTTGCCCAGGACACACCAGTAAAGTGCCAGGAGCCAGGTTTGAACTTAAATAATCTTGACTCCAGACCAGGTGCTACCTAGTTCCCCTCATTTAATAGAAAAGTAGTTTTATCAGAAAAGAAGTAAAGATCTCTTTTACAAAGGAAACTAAAGAAGAACAGTGATTTTGGTTGTTTTCTCCCCCTTTTGCCAGAAATGGATAGAGAGAAGTATTTATACTCATCAATTAATATGCGGAAAGGGAAAAAAATCTTTAGTCAGGTAAACTCTTTAAAGATGCATACACAGGAACACAAAGACTGCTTTATACAAGTTAGGAAGAAAACATTATATGTTTCAATAAATATCCCTTCTTGGTTCGTAACTGAGAACTTAATACAGATTTTTAAATAAAAGCAACCTCCGCTCATGTCATTTTAGGATATTTCTTAGGAATGAAATGGGATCATTTCTGATACTCTCTCCTGGGAGAACCCCACCTGACAGAGTGAGCTGAGTTTAGCAACTGAATATTTATGTGAATGAGAGAAAAGAAACATGATATAATACATGACTTTCACTGCTGCTTTTAAAAAGGCTATGTGGGCCTACAGTGTGAGGGGAAGGGGATATTATGATCAAATATCTAACTGAAGAATAACGCATTAGTTGGGAAAATTTTTATCATTACTTCAAAATCTCTTGTGTTGTCCTTGAATTAGGGTTAAGAATTTAAGTCAATGGAGAGAAAATATGCACATACATGTAGGAGACATGCATATTTGTGTATGTATATATGTTAATGTGTGCATATATGTGTAGATATAGATAAGGACATGAATATAGATATACACTTCAGATACAAATTAGATATGCATACGGATATGAATATATGGACATGGATGTAGATACACGTAGAAATATAATACAGATAGATGCAGATACAGATATGGACATAGATATGAACATAGATACAGATAGAGATGTGATATAGTTATGGATATGGAAAAAGGAACATGTACAGAGTAGACAGGGATATAGATAGGGACTCAGATATAAATATGGATATGAATATACATAACCTGATATACCTCCATAGGTAAAGATAGAGATAAGACATAGATATGGACATGAATATAGGTATAGATAAATATAAGTACTGATACAGATTGGCTATAGATATGGAAATAGAAATATATGGAGATTAGACAGGTATATTGATAAGAACACATAATAGATGTGGATATGAATATTCATATGAAGATAGCGATACAAATATAGATTAGATGTAGATAGGGATATGGATATAGATATGGATAGGTGTATAAATAATCTAGGAATTGAAAGAGCTAGGTAATAGGGTAAATCCAGGAAAACACATTAACACCAAGACCTTTCAATGCCCATGTCCCAAGGGAAAAGACCAAAGCTTCTCTCAATCTGTAGGTACTGAAGGTGATGAGTCTAGCCTCGTCTCAACCCTCAGCTGCAGGGGAACATGGAAGGGTAATAACTTGCTCCTCTGCTGAGCACTAAGGGGGGCTTACCTTGCTGTCTGGCTCACCTTTGTTGATCACCTCAGATGCACGGAGGGACTGGGGCTTCTGTCTCCACTACTCCCAAATGGGGTGGCGGGGTGTTCCTGGACAGAAGGAAGGTGGTACAACCACGTCTCAAGCTAGGGTCATCAGGCATGGGGGACCTCTGGGAACTGAGTCAGTTCGGCTGCCTGGGTGTTATTCTCCTGGCCTCAGCAAGAGGAGAGGAGGATTCTCACAGGTCATAAAATCCTCAAATCGAGGAGACCTCTGTTGGGATGGCAAACGCCATGTCACTCTCTTCCCCTGCTTTAACCTCCTCCTCCAAGAATCCTCAGCATCCTTGTAAAAATCCTGCTGTGTCACCACAGATCCACATCACAACAAGGAGAGGTTCATGACTGTGGGGCCGGGGCAGAGGTACGGGGGACCAAGGCTTTTTCACCCTCCCCATCATCTCCTCCCCACTTCTGAAGGTTCTAAGTACAGAGGGCAGCTTTTGATTTTGGGGGTGAGCAACTGGGACCACACTGGTCAGAAGGAAGTGACTAAACAGCAAGCTGCTTACAGCAATCTGAGGCAGAACTTGTGGGGGCCACACAGAAATGACTGTCCAGAATCCAGGTTTGGATGGTGGTCTCTGACCCCTGTTCTGGTCACAGTCTCCTCATCACCACAGAAAGAGAGCTGTGGAGCTAGGATCGATATGAGAAGGGGCAAGAGAATGGAAGTCCCCAAACTCATGGAAGTCCTAAGCAAGGAAGTGATGGTATCTGCTGGCTGTGGGAAGAACCAAATTCTAACTTTGACAGAAACTGGCTCTGGGTTTGCATTTAGAGAGAACAAGATGTGAAAACTTGGCCTTGGCAATCAGACCAATGCCATCCCCAGCCCTGCACTGATAATGTCCAATGACCAGCCAAATACCAACAAGACTTGTGGGGCTGAATTCAGCATGAGAATGGATTGCAAAGGAAACCTCTACCCTTTGGGTGCTCTCAGTATGGTCAGCTAGGACACAATTCCAAAGGGAAATTCATGCCTGACCTCAGAGGACAGAATATGACTATGAGCTGGTCCCTTGTTGAGATGCCATTTTCATTGAAAAGACAAAAAAATGGACAGGTTTTGCTAGTCACCAACTTCGTTTTCTGAGATGTTGCCTATGGCACCAATCACACGCTGTTTTGGATTCTCAGACAGGTGCTTTCTCTTGAGGGTTTTGAGGGGATGCCTGGCTGGGCCATGCAGGACAGAAGGATGAGATGATCCCTCAACTGCTGAAGCTCTTTGATTTCCCAGGTCCTGGAGCCAGGCAAATCTATGCCATCTATACCAGCTACACCTGATCCTTCACCTTCAGTGAAGTTGGTGGCCTGTTTTTTTGGGGGGCTATCAACACTTCTCAGGAGTGCACCATGTATCCCAAAGCTCTTCAGTACCTCTGTGGCTAGATCATTAGAAGCTTAGCTTGTGGGAAGAGTGGTATTCTCCTGGCTGCAGATGAGAGTACTGTCAGCTGGAGCCAGTCTCCAACCTTCAGTGAATTGGGCTACCAGGATCACAAGTCCAAGTCTTACACTGGTGTCTGAGAAGTGAAAACCCTGGACGGCATTTACACAGAGCAGGTTACCACAGGCTACTTCCACCCCTCGGTGAAACTGAGGGACTAGAGGGAGACTGAAAATAAGAAGCCAAAACATCTCCCTGAGTATAGTCCCTGCACCCTCTCCTGATGCCAGGAACAGCAACGTTGCCAGCAGACTCTCCAGGCTCCTCCAGGCAGGGGACATTGCCAATGTGCCTGGAACACAAAGAAGATAGATGAGAAGAGATTACTCAGTGAAAGGTCGCCTGAAGCTCTTATTTGTTAGTGTTTTCGAGGTTCCATTTTATAAGCAAATTCAACGTTTACTACCTTTTTACTATATGATCTCCAAAGTGTTTCTCGCTCCCTTTCTCTCTTTTCTCCCTTCCATTACACCAAATGTTCAATTAAAATATTTTCTCTGAGTTTAGAACTTAGCATTCCTTAAAAAAAAAAAAACCACCAAGAAAAGCACACAAACCAAAAGAAAACCTTCCAAGAGCATCCTTGTAAAAATCCCCACTTCCAGGAACATCACTGTAAAAAACGAATCCCTCTTCCAAAGGTATCCTCCTGCTCCAAATGGAAACAGATTCTAGAGAGACTCTTTGCAACTAAATACACCTATTCATGCAAGTCTTGCTTTCATACTGACTCCAACAATGTTATTTTCCAGGGTTAGCTATTGTGCTAACACCCTAACAACTGAATTTTTATCTGTTTTCCTAAGTACTAAGTTTAATCTAGAACAGGCATTTAATCACAGAATCAATATTAGCCATTTCTAAAGCTTTACACCAAGGATTGGCTTAAGCCTAAATGCATGGCTTCCAATATCCTGTGACGTTCAAGACATGCTGCAAGATTCCTCAATTCAAAATCCATGCTCCTGTTGGCCAGCTAAACGATTTCAAGCTTGTCTTTTTCCAGAGTCACAGAATCATTATTGGAAGGGAAACCCAAAGTTCCTCCTACATAGTTCATATAACTCATCAGCAAAGAGACTCTTCAACCATATTCCCAATGGGCCAGAAGCGAAAGGAAGGGGAGTCGCTGAGGTGTACTTCTTCAAGAGGGCTTGTATGGAACCCGCTGCTCAGATTCCTGGCCAGAGCGGCCCTTAGCCACCTGTCCACCTTCACCTCCACTAACGAACACTTCCTCTGTCCCCCAGTTCACTCAGCAGACGCAGCTCAAGTCACTACCTACCCCGGCCCCACCTCTGCTGCCCCCAGCATCTCCACAGCCTCAGCCCCAACCTCTGCACACTCTCCACCACTGACATGACCACATCGAACCCCTCTCAGGTGCAGCAGAACTACCGCCAGGACTCAGAGGCCGCCATCAACCGCTACAGCAACCTGTAGCTCTATGCTTCCTATGTCTACATGTCCATGTCTTACTACTTTGACCAAGATAATGTAGTGTTGAAGAACTTTGCCAAGTACTTTCCCCACCAGTCCCACGAGGAGAGGGAGCATGCTGAGAAGCTGATGAAACTCCAGAAGCAAGCCTGCAGCCACATCTTCCTGCAAGAAATCAAGAAACCGGCCCTAGAAGACTGGAAGAATGGGTTGAATGCAATAGAGTGTGTTCTGACCTGGGAAAAAAATGTCAATCAGTCGTTACTGGAATTGGACAAGCTGCAAACTGACAAGAATGACCCCTTTTATGTGATTTCATCCAAACTCACTACCTGGACCAACAGGTAAAGCCCATCAAACGAGTGGGTGATCATGTAACCAACGTGTGCAAAATGGGAACATCAAATTCTGGCAAGGAGAAATGTCTTTTTGACAAGCACACTCTTCGAGACAGTGACAGTGAGAGCTAAGCCACACCTGGCTTCCCCCACACCTGGGAACTGTGGGCAAGAGTCCTCCTGTTTTTCAGTGTACGTCTATATTGGTTATCTGACCATAATCTGTACGAAAAGTGGCACTCTTTGCATCCCAAAAAAGAGACTGGGTACTAATGAAAAAAAAAAAATAAAGACAACTCAATACCCCCAATCAATGCTTATCTCAAATCTTTGAAGATCCCCAGGATGGTGAAGAGCACCCAGAATGAACTGACCAATCCCATTGCATTTTGGACAGCCTTCATTATTGGACATTCCTTTCTTTGTGTGGAGCTGAAAACTCTCTACAATTGATTCCCTAAGGTAAGTGGATTTTGTTTCTGGAAGACCCTGTTAATATGCAAGCTTGTCTGGGGAAGGGGTGAATACATTAACACTTGGAGCTTAGTTGAGTTTCTCTGATTTCTGGTTGTCCCTTAGGGGAATAGGGAAGGATGTGAATGGAACAGAGACCTGGAAAATTTTGATATGATAAGGCTAGGTTAGAGCAGGGAGAAGGGTCCGAAAAATGGAGGAAAGAGGATAAATAACATGTGAGGATATTGTCAAAATCCAGAGCTGCTTTTCTGGAACTGAAGGCATGGTAGCAAGGTTGCCCCAAGGGTAAGGGTGCTGAGCCTAGAGCCAGAAAGATCTGAGTTCAAATGCTGCCTCAGACATTTACTAAATGAGTTACCCTAGACAAATCACTTCACTTCAGTTTCTTGGTGTTTAAAACAGAGACAATAACCGCACCTACCTCACAGGGCTCTGATGAACATCAGATGAGATACAGTGTGGTTTGCAAACTTTTAAGTCCTATATCAATGGTAACTTATTTTTGGTAAAGTGAACTTTCATAAATTAAATCCTCTTTTCTTATTTGTTTGTTTGTTGGATTAGCATCATTCAGAAATACTTTGTCCTTGATTCCAGTTTGTGAAGAATGTGAAATTAATATCATTGTGAGCAAACATGAGTGTCCTAGGGAAGCCACCTCTTTAAAGCAAGCCTGCACTGGTTCCTTTAGAAAGGGTGAAATTCAGACTAAATGGCTGGTTTGAGAGGTCCTAGTTTCCTTTGGAGATTACACGAATTTTTAACGAGTCTTTCATAGGAAACTGGTGACTGAACATTGAGTCACCCTGCTCTCCATTCCTTTGCTGCTGTCAACAGAGACTAGTATCCAGAGGCCATCCCTACTAAATAACAATTGATTTCAGATACAGCCAGTTGTGGACAAGGCAGGTGAAGGAAGAATAGGGCCATGTTGTGTGAATTTCATGAGGCTTTAATCACTGAGGTACTCCCTTGCTTAACCTGAGTCCTATCTCTAGAGTTCAAAGACTTGTAGGAAGGTAGAGAACAAAGGATCAATTGTATTCTCATTAGCATCAGAGTATCTGAACAGAAGTCCTGCTGGCCAATGTCCTGTGCAGGTGAGCTTCTTATTATAGAGTCCTGAGTGTTCCAGTCTGGATTACTCTGTCTCCTCCCTCCAATTCTATTTTGACATTTTGTGAATAGGGTCACAAATGACCAGAGACTGTTGGCTAGAGGCTAGTCACTTATACTGGGGATAGGAGGTATATGTCACTTGGTTCTAACTTTGCTCCTAGCCATTATCATCCATTCAAATGCACTTGAATAAGAGTATTCAGATAAGTATTTTTTATCCATGTGCTACTCTTGTATGTGGGTATGATGGATGAAGCCAGGGTTGGTGGGGACTTGAGTGTCATTGATGTGGAATGGGGATATCTCAATAGACATACAGATAAAACACTTACTTAGTCCTTGTTTACCTGTGCTAGGCTCCATGCTATAACTAAAGAATGATGGGGAAGAGAAAGCAAAAACCAAAAAAAAAAGAGGCAGAAAAGAAAAAAAGAGGCACAGAAAGGTGAAGAAAGAAGAAAAAGATAAGGAAAGGAAGGCAAAAGAACAAGAAACAAAAGGAGAAAGCAGGAACCGAAAAAAGAGGAGGACAGGATGCAAAAGTGGAGGAAAAAAGGGGGAAGAGGAATATGGTGAGGAGAGAAAGATGAGGGAGAGAAAGATGGCAAGGAGGAAAAACAGGAAGACAGGAGGAGTGGGAAGAGGAGGAGGAGGAGGATAACCACACCATTTACAGGGGAAGAACAAGGCATGGCCAGTCACCTCTCAGCAGGGAGAGGGCTTTTGTGGCCTTAGAGAGTCCCACTCCCCTCCTGTGAGGACCAGGAGTTTAGCACTCAAGCAGCAGGACTGATTCGGTTTCTGGAGGTTTCCCCACCTGGTTTGGGACAGCCTTCCTTTTGTCCAGGAAGACCTTAGTCATTCCAGTTGGGAGTGGTTGTGACAGTCACCTCCACCCTCTCAGTGTATCTGAGGTGCGTCAGACATCAACGTGGGACACCCTTGGTGGTCATCAGATGGGTGAGTTCTTGACCCCACCATGAGCTCCCCTAGAGCTGGGGCCTAAGTCTCAGCTAGACTCAAATACAACTTCCAGTATGTGGCGGGGTGAGGTGGGGTAGGGTTGGGGATGAGAGTAGGGGGGAAGTTAGAAGGATAGGGGAGACTGTGAGAGGGATGTGAGGGAAGTTCTGGTGCCCTAGCTTGGTTGACTCATGGGTATTAAAACCTGCTTTGGTGTTAATGTATTTAGAGCCTGTTTTTCTATTTTAAATAAATGATCCATTTTTACCTCTACAGTGTAATATTATGCAATAGTTTATAAAAAATTCCTCCTATGGTGTTCCTACCTTACACCACTAGGGTTGATTGAAGTTGCATTTATAGGTCACTTTGACATTTTCAAAATTCTTTAACCATATTATTTAATAATAACATGGCTTAATCTTTTGAGGATGAAATTCAAAGGGCTTGGTGGTTAATTAGAATAAGTTTCAGTAGATGTGAACCCTCTACCAAGTTGAAAAGCTTGTGAACTGAGAAAGGGCCACTTCATGGTGGTTTTGTCTCTGGGATTTTATTTCTCAACTGAGAGGCATGTGTGGAAAGCTCAAGTCCATACCAAAATCTTTTGAATAACTTTTTCCACACTAATATTCTTCATCATTATTCCAGTTGTTCATCTGTTTGTTAATGAGCAAACTGCTATATACTCTATACTACCTCATACTGTTCATTTCATTGAAATATTGGGCTCCCTGTGCTGTCAACATCCTGTCCTCTGTGAACAGGACCAGTGTTGAGGCGGTACAGGTGGTTTGTGTAGCAGGTGTCCAGTTACAAGGAGGAAGATATGGTTGAGCATGTCATGCTGTAGATAATTCTGGGAGAATTTCAAATGCAAGATTTTACACATTAGTAAATAGAAATAGTATTAGTTAAACTTCATTGAACATTTCAGTATGCATGCATTCCATCATCTACAATAATTGCTACTAATGAGAATGCTTGGGAGTTATTCTAACCTTTACTGCAATCAGAAGATGGGAAGAAAATACAATGTCCTCCATCTGAGAGAAGGAAAAATCCCAGGTCATGTGAGAGGTCTGCTAATTGAATCAGGAACACTTTGACAGTTACTGATCTAAGAGCAGCAGCATTTTTTAGAGAGCATGACTCAAGAGTTTCTCCAGATGCAGCAAGTGGTATGGGAAACAATATTTCCAACCAATAAACTGGAATATGGTGACCACAACAACCCCAGGAACCCAGCTTCCAATGGAGCAGGACAGAAAAGACTAGCAAATAAAAAAGATAAAAGGAATAAAAAGAAGACAGGGAAGACTTTAGATAGATGGGTGAAGAAGGCCAGAGACTGAATTTGGGGAGGTTAAATTTAGGAAAATTGGAGGAAAAATTAAAGATTGACTTGAGATGATGGAAGAAGAGGTAGACTCCATCCAATGAGGTCTCCAGCTGGAGAAGCATTCGGGAAAAAGTGTCTAAGGGGAAGAAAAATACTCAGGGAAAGGCAGAAAGTACATCACATAAGAAAAAGAAAGTGAAAGACAATGGTAACAATAGAAGAAAGAGAAAAATTGGATGAGCCTGCTCTCTGCTGCTTGGAGAATTCAGAGAAAATAGTTAGGTGTGACTGACAAGTTTTTAAAAGCTGAAAAAGTAAAGTGAATCAACCCATAAAGGAAATAGAGAACATGGAGGGAAGAGTGGTTAAAGGAGGAAATCTGTAAGGAAAGTAAACCTATAAATGGTAGCATGAGATGATGCAGTTTATGGGGAGATAGATTTGGAGTCAGTATGACTTGAGTACAAAATCCTTCCCCAGACAATTATTGATGTGACCACAATGAAGGCACTTAAACTTTCTTAGTCTCACGTTGCTCATCTGCAGAAATGAAATAGTATGCCCCAACATACAAAGATGTTGAAAAGATCCATGATTTCACATGCAAAAAGTGCTTCCAAATCTTTATGCTCTATATAAATGCTAGCTGATGTAGCAGCAGCAGCAGCAATAGCCGCAGCAGTAGTAGTAATAATAGTAGTAGAAGTAGTAATAGTAGAAGTAGTAGTAGTAATAGTAGTAGAAGTCATAGTAGTAGTAGTAATATTAATAGTAGTAGTACTAGTAATAGTAGTAGTAGTAGTAGTATTAGTAGTAGTAGTAGTAGTAGTAGTAGTAGTAGTAGTAGTAATAAAGGGAATCAGCATGTAAAAAGAATATACCTACAAAGTAAGCAAAAAAGTAAATCTTATAACTGGAGTAATGTAGTAACAAAATCAAAAAGCACAGAATCCTACTTTTGTAACAAAGAAGATCAAAACGTACAACCAGATGAAGACAACAAAGTCAAAACTCCTACGTCCAAAGCCTGCAAGAAAAATATAAATTGGTCACAGGCCCTGCAAGACCTCAAAAAGATTTTGACAATCACGTAAGGGAAGTAGAGGAAAAATTGGGAAGAGTATTGAGAAAAATGGAGGAAAATCATGTAAAATGAGTCAACAGCTTGCCAAAGGAGACCATGCCCCCAATAATACTAAAGAAAATAATACCTAAAAATGCACAAATGGCAAAAGGCATCCAAAAGGAAATGAAGAAAGATTGCCTGAAAAACCAGAATTGATCAAATGGAAAAGGACGTCCTAAATCTCCCTGAAGAAAATAATTCTTGAAAAATTAGAATGGAACAGATGAAAGCTAATAACATTATGAAAAATCAAGAAAATATAAAACAAAACCAAAAGAATGCAAAAATAGTAAATAATGTGAAATATCTCATTGGAAAAACAAACAACCTGTTAAACAGATCTTGGAGAGATAATATAAAAATGATTGGACTACCTGAAATCCATGATCAAAGGAAGAGTCTAGACATCATCTTTCAAGAAATTATCAAGGAGAACTACCCTGATATTCCAGAACCAGAGGGTAAAATGCATATTGAAAGAATCTACCCATCACCTCCTCAAAGAGATCTCAGAAGGAAAACTTGTTGGAATATTGTGGTCAAATTACAGAGGGCCCAGATCAGGGAAAAAACCACTGCAAGCAGTGAGAAAGAAACAATTCGAGTATTGTGGAAATACAATATTAATAACACCAGAGTTAGCAGAGGTACTATAATGTACAAGCTGCTAGACCTCTTATTGACCTGACTGTATTTCCACAATACTGGAACAGAATAGTCCAGAGGTCAAAGGAACTCTAGAATTCAAACCCAGAATCACTTACCCAGCAAAAGTGAGTATAATATTTCAGGGAGAAAAATACATATTCAGTGAAATAGAAGCCTTTCAAGCATTTTTGATGAAAAGACCAAAGCTGAATAGAAAATGTGACATTTAAATACAAGGATCAAGAGAAGCATGAAAACTTAACAGGAAAGAGAAATAATAGGGGATTTCCTAAAGGTGAACTGTTTCCATTCCTGCATGGAAAGATATTTGTAACCCTTGAGAGTTTTCCCAGTATTAGGATAGATGGAGGAAATATTATATTCATACATACATTTATGGAGTGTGAATACATATATGTATGTACACACATATGCACATATGTGTATTTATGCCCGTATGTACATGTACATAGCCATCAGGTCAAGACCCAACTCAGAGCAAATGATTATCAGCCAGAGCAAGATCAATGGAGAACTCGTGCAACAATGTATCCAACACACCCCATACATAGGAGGAAACAGGCCCACTGAGAAGATGTCAGTTTTTCTGGAACATCACAAGAGTAAGCTGCCCCTTCACATGGAACCCAGCCCCACACTTTTCCTACAAGATTATCCTTTAAGTGCAGTCCTTACACATCCCTCCTCTTCTCACTCATGCTGTGTCTATTTATGAGAGAATATAGCCTCGTTATATTGGGGGGGAGGGTGGGGCTATTATGATTTTTCTTACCATGTGATTTAATTTAATGCCTTTCCCTTGAAATAGTTGTGTCCTCAGGGAAGGCACACAACCTGAACATTGCAGTCTTGCACTACCAAACATTCAGGCCTCCCTTTTCTTTTCCTCCTTCCTCCTCATTCCTCCTCCCCCAGACTGTCTTTCCATCCCTTTATCCCAAGAACCCCCTCTTTGGGTCTCCTCTGAGTCCCCTTGAAGCCAGTCACCCATTTTTCTGTAATTTGAATTAAATGGTCACTGGGTTTCCTTTCAACTCTGAAATTCTATGAATCAGCCTTGACAATGAGCCTGTCAACACAACACAATATTTTGAGAAGCTCATTAAGAAAAGAGATGGTTACATTCAGGGATCAACCTGCCTTGTCCAAGGGACCTTTGAATCTGTTATTATATGTCATTGAAGTAAAACCACGTTGAGATAGAAGTGAGGTGGAGAAACTTAGGAGGTTATTTTAAATGCTCAGGTGACTAGGTTTTGATTTTGTTTAATTTCTGAAAATGGAGCATCACAAAAATTGTCTTCTTGGAATGCTTGCAGGAGATGGACAATTTGAGGGATTTTTGGAAAATACCCAGGAAACTCTGCTTAGTTCATCAGGGCTTTTGTGCATGAAGGAGAAGGTGCTTCTGATTTTGTGTTGCATGTGAAAAGGTGCTTCAGGAGTTGGTAGTCAAAGATGAGTGACTGTGGAGGAGATAAATATCTTGCTCCAAAGAGTCGCCATTTCATTATCAAAGTATGCCATCTCACTGTAGTGGTGAAAAGCACTAGTTTAATTAAAATAGAAAAACAGTTGAATTGACATTCGGGGACTCTTCTCCACTTATTAGCAGCAAATGGGAAATAGATGTCTCTTTCGGTAAGTCAGGGAGACCTGCAAAGGAATGACAAAACAAACTGTCCACAAATTGGAGACTTTTCAACCAAAATACAGACCGGAACAGGGCTCTCAAAGTGCTTTAAGTTCAGGGTTTGTGGATTCTAAGTCTGAGGGGGTGTGTGGCATTAGACACTCTGCTGATCCCGAGGGGCATAAGTTCTAATGGCACATAGGAAACTCCCTGAAGTTTGCAACAGTCTAATGGTGGGGCTTGGATCCATTACTCTATGTAGAAATAATACCAATAGTGATGATAAGAATAACTCCCATTTATGTAGCAATTAACCCTGTGCCAGGCACAATGCAAAGCACTTCAGGAACAATTTACAATTACTTCACTTGATTCTCACAAATATGGAATGCAGATGATATTATCATCCCCATTTTACAGTTAAGGGAATTCAGGCAAAAAGCATTTGTCCATGGTCACCAGAGCAGAAAAAGACAAAACAGGATGGTCTTGGAAATATGTTAGTGTTAAGTACGAATGGTGGCAACTAATTTTATAAGTGGTAAATTTATGAATTCATGTTAAAACTTTCAATTCCCTCAGCAGCTTCCAGAGGAGGCAGTATAACAGACTGGTCCTGGGAGCAAGAAAATCTGAGTTCAGATACTGCCAGTAAAACACACTAGACAGTTAACTTCACCTTTCAATCGTCTGGGCAATATTCTGTGACCATAAGTTGGAAGATAATTGCTGATCCACTGATCGGTACAAGTTGTCTCACTGCATTCCTAATCACCTACCCTGAAACAAAGTCAAACTCAAACCAAATGCAGCTTCCTAACTTTGAGAACTCAGATAATAAATACTCTAGTAATGGGTTACATGTATTTTTAGGTAATCATATATGTGTAACTTATTCTAATAAACATTTTTCTGACTAAAATAATAGGAAGAATGAGGCATTTAATATATGTATGTATACATACGCACACGTGCAATTCAGTGGTTCAGTACTGGCAAGGAATTGATCTCCCTCTAATTACTTGGAGTCAATATGCTTGTGTGTGTATATGACAAATCATCAATTTTATTTCCCCACACTTTGGATTAAGCACCACCATGTGCTAGACACTGTGCTAATTTTCTTCACCAGTATTTCTTCACCAATATTTCCTTTGGTCCTCACTACAACTGTAGGAGATAGGTATTATTATTTTCGTTTTACTGTGTCTTGCCCAGGACACACCAGGAAAGTGCCAGAGGCCAGGTTTGAACTTACATAGTCTTGACTCCAGCCCAGCTGCCACCTAGTTCCCCTCATTTAATAGAAAGGGAATTTGAACTGAAAAGAAGGAAAGGTCTCTTTTATAAAGCAAACTAAAAAAGCACAGTGATTTTATTGGCTATTTCCTCCCCCTTTTGCCAGACATGGATGGGAAGAGTATTTCACTCTTTTATTCATCAAGAAATATGGGAAAAGAACAAAAAATCTTTAATGACGAAGCCTCTTGGACTAAAGATGCATACGCAGGAGCCCAAAAACTGCTTTATACAACTTAGTATGATAAAATTATATGTTTTCATAAATATCCCTTCTTGGTTCTTAGTGAGAAGTGAACTCACATTTTTCAATGAAAGAAATCTCCACCCCCACGCCATTTTAGGATTTTTCTTACAAAAGAAAAGGGATCATTGCTGATTATCTCTCATGCCAGGAGCCTCCCACCCCGACAGAGAGAGCTGAGTTATTAATGGAAAATTTACGTGAATGAGAGAAAAGGAACAAGATATAACATAAGCTTTTCACTATTGCTTTTAAATAGGTTGGATGGGCCGAGAGTTTGAGGGGAAGGGGACTTTATGACCAAATATCTAATAGAAGAATAACACATTAACTAGGGAAACTTTTGTCATTGCTTCAAAATCTCTTGTCTTGTCTTGGCATTGGGGTCAAGAATTTAAATCCATGGAGAGAAAATATGCATATGCACATACATGAAGCAGATATGCATATTTGTGTATGTGTATGTGTTTACGTATGCATATAGGTAGATCCATATATAGACACAGATGAGATGCAGATATCAACATGAATATAGATAGAGATTTTAGATTCAGATTATATAAGCAAAGGGTTATGAATATATGCACATGGATATAGATACACATACCGATATGGATATGGATGTAGATACAGACATAGATACATATGAGATATCAGTATGGACATGAATAAAGCTGTAGATAAAGATAGGTACAGGTACAGATACAGATTGGATATATATGTGGAAATAGAATCATATACAGATTAGACAGGGATATAGATAGGTTCAGAGATATAGATATGGATATGAATATAGATACACTGATGTAGATATGAAGATAGATATAGGTACAGATTAGATATAGATATGGACATGAATATAGATATAGATATATAGAGACACAGACTGGATAGATATGGAAACAGAAACATAAGCAGATGAGACTGGTGTACAGATATGGACATGTATATAAATATAGATATAGATTGATATAGGTATAGAAACAGATGAGATAGATATGGAAAGAGAAACATAAACAGATTAGACAGGGATATAGGTAGAGAAACAGATATAAATGTTTATATGAAAATTGATACACTGAAGTAGTTATGGAGATAGATGTAGATGCAGATAAAGATTTGATATAGACAGGGATATGGATACAGATATGAGAAGATATATTAATAATCTAGGAATTGAAAGAGCTGGGTAATAGGGTGAATTCAGGAAAACTCATTAACACCAAAACCTTTCAATGCCCATGTCCCAAGGGAAAACACCAAACCTTCCCTCAGTCTGTAGGTACTGAAGTTTATGAGTCTAGCCCCATCTCAACCCTCAGCTGCAGGGGAACATGGAAGGGTAATAACTTGCTCCTCTGCTCTCCACTAAGGGTCACTCACCTTGCTGTCTGGCTCACCTTTGTTGATCACCTCAGATACACGGAGGGATTGGGGTTTCTCTCATTACTACTTCCAACTAGGGTGGCAGGGTGTTCCTGGACAGAAGGAAGGTGGTACAACCATGTCTCAAGCCAGAGCCTCAGGCATTGGGGACGTCTGGGAACTGAGTCAGTTCAGCTGCCTGGGTGTTATTCTCCTGGCCTCAGCAAGAGGCGGAGAGGATTCTCACAGGCCATAAAGTCCTCAAACCTTTGCTGGGATGGCAAAAGCCATGCCACTGTCTTCCCCTGCTTTACCACCTCCTCCAAGAATCACCAGAATCCTTGTAAAACTCCTTCTTCATCATCACAGAGGCAGAGCACACCAAGGAGAGGATCAGGAGTGTGAGGCAGGGGCAGGGGTGCAGGGGACCCAGGCTCTTTTCCTCTCCACATTATTCCCTGCTCTCATCCAGGCTCTAAGTGCAGAGGACAGATTTTGATTTTGGGAGCAACCAACTGGGACCTCTTCTTTTGGAAGGAAGTGACTGAACAGCAAACTGCTTACAGAAATCTGGGGCAGAACTTGTGGGGACCTTACAGAAACTCCTGTCTGGGGTCGATGTATGGACTGAGGTCTCTGAACCCCTGTGACACTCACAGTCTCTTCCTCACCACAGAAGGAAAGCTATGGAGCTAGGGTTGAAATGAGAAATTGCAGCTTGGACAGGGTGATAACAAAAGAGTGGAAGCCCCCAAATTCATGGAAGTCCTCAGCAAGAAAATGATCCTGTCTGCTGGTTGTGGAAGGAACCACACTCTAGCTTTAATAGAACCTGGCTCTGTGTTTGCATTTGGAGAGAACAAGATGGGGCAACTTGGCCTTGGCAACCGGACGGATGCCATTCCCAACCCTGCACAGATAATATACAATGGCCAGCCAAATACCACAGTGACTTGTGGGGCTGAATTCAGCATGATAATGCAGTGTAAGGGAAAACTCCACTCCTTTGGTGCCCTGAATGTGGTCAGCTGGGACACAATTCTGACAGGAAATTCATTGCATGGCCTCAGAGTTTAGAATATGACTGTGAGCTGGTCCTCTGCTGAGTTGCCATCTGCACTGAAAATACAAATATTGTACAGATTTTCCCATTCCCCAATGTCATTGTCTGGGATGTTTCCTGTGACACCAATCACACTCTGTTTCTAGACTCTCAGAAACCTGTTTTCCCTTGGGGGTTTGGAGAAGATGGCCAGCTGGGTCTCACAGAGCAAAAATATGAGATGGTCACTCATCTGGTGAAGCTCTTTAATTTCTTACGCCAGGGGCCACGTAAATCTATGCCAGCTACATCTGTTCCTTCACCTTCAGTGAAGTTGGTGGCCAGATTTTCTGGGGTGCTACCAACATTTCTCAGGAGACCACCATGTATCCCAAAACAGTTCAGGACCTCTGTGGCTGGACCATTAGAAGCTTTGCTTGTGGGAAGAACTTTATTACCTTAGCTGCCACAAAGCAGGTTGCCACAGGCTATTCACACACCTTGTTGAACACCAGGGACTAGAGCCAGAATGAAAAGGAAAAACAAAACAACCTCCCTGTACATAATCCTGACATCCTCTCCTGATGGCTGCAAGGCTGCCAGCCAGCTCTCCAGGCTCATCTAGGCAGGCGAGATTGTCAATGTGCCCAGGAACACAAAGAAGGCAGATGAGAAGAGACTCCTCAGGGAAAAGATCTCAGAAGCTCCTATGTGTTCGTCTTTCAGGTTCCCTTTTAGAAGCAAATTCAATGTCAACTACCTTTTTACTGTAGGATCTCCAAAGTGTTTCTCTCCATCTTTCTCTGTTTTCTCCCTTCCCCTACCACAAATGTTCCGTTAAAATATGGCTCTTAGTTGACTACTTAGGATTCTCAGAAAAACAAAAACACAAACAACAACAGTAAAAAACCTTCTTCTACCAAGACCACACTTGTAAAAACTCCCACTTCCAAAAACCTCATTGTAAAAAAAAAAAGGACTTCCTCTTCAAAAGGCATTCTCCTCCTCCCAATGGAAAGAGATTCCAGAGAGGGTCCTTGCAACTAAATACTTCTATTCCTGCAAGGTTTGCTTTCATATTGAATGCAACAATGACATTCTGCAGGGCTTGCTATTGTGCTAACAACTTAACAACTGAATTTTTATCTATTTTCCTAAGTAGTAAGTTTTATATAGAGCATATATAATATCATAGTAAGAATACAATAAGCCTTCCTAAAGCGTTAAAACCAAGAAGTGACATGGTAGAATGCATGGAAGCCAATATCCTGTGCGGCTTAAGAGATACAGAAAGACTGTTGAACTCAAATCCACGCTTCTGTAGGCCAGCTAACAGATTTCAACTTTTTATTTTTCGAGAGTCACAACCCATATTGGAAGGAAAACCCAAAGTTCCTCCTAACAAATTCATGTAACTCATCAACTAAGAGATTCTTCAGCAATGCCCCCAATCAGCTGGAAGGAGAATCACTCTGGTTTCCCACTATAATAGTGCTTCAATGTAAACAGCTGCTTGATTCCTGGCCAGAACCGCCCTTATCTCCTATCCATCTTCATCTCCACTAATCAACAGTTTATCCATCCTCCCATTCGCCCACCAGCCAGTTGCACAGTTGCCCCTGCCCCGTGCTCCTCTCCCTCCACCATGCCAGCCTCAGCCCCAGCCCCTGTACAGCCTCCACCTGCATCATGACAACATCAACCCCCTCTCAGGTACAGCAGACTTCTCACCAGGACTCAGAGGCCGCCATCAACCACCAGATCAAAGAGCTCTAGGCCTCCTGAGACTACCTGTCCAGGTCTTACTACTTTGATCCAGATGACGTACCATTGAAAATCTTTGCCAAGTATTTCCTCCACCAGTCCCACTGGGAGTGGGAGCATGCTGAGAAGCTGATGAAACTCCAGGACAAGTGCGGCGACCACATCTTCCTGCAAGACATCAAGAAACCCGACCAAGAAGACTGAGAGAGCGGGCTGAATGCAATGGAATGTGCTCTGCCCTTGGAAAAAAATGTCAGTCAGTCATTACTGGAACTGCACAAGATGTCAAAGGAAAAGAATGACCCCCATTTACATGACTTTATGGAAACCCCATTACCTGGACAAACAGTTAAAGTCCATCACACAACTCAGTGATCATGTAACCAACCTTCAGAAAATGCACCCCACCCCTGCCAATTCTGGCATGGAGGAATATGTTTTTGACAAGCACACCCTTTGAGACAATGACAATGACAGCTAAGTCACACCTGGCTTCCCCCATATCTGGGAACTGTGGGCTACACTCCTACTGTCTTTCAGTGCATGCCTATTTTGGTTATCTGACCATAATCTGTACCAAAAAACTACCACCATTTACATTCCAATAAAGTGACCTGGTTCTTATGAAAGAAAAAACAAAAAGTACCAATACCCCCATTCAATAGCAATCTCAAAAGTTTTAAGATTACAACTATGGTGAAGATCAGCCATGAAGACCTGAGGAATCCCGCTGCATTTTGGACAGCCCTCATGCTTAGAAAGTGTTTTCTCTGCATGAAGCTGAATTCTCTACAACTTATTCCCTAAGGTAAGTGGATTTTGTTTCTGGAAGACCCTGTTTATATAGAAGCATGCCTGGAACAAGGGTGAATACATTAACTCATGGAGCTTAGTTGAGTTTTTCTGGTTTCTGGTTGTCCCTTATAGGAGGAGGGAAGGCTGTGAATGGGACACAGAGCTGGAAAATTTTTATGTGATAAGACTGGATCAGAGGCAGGGAGAAGGGTCAGAAAAATGGAGGAAAGAGGATAAATAAGATCTGAGGATATTGGGAAAATCCAGAGCTTCTCTATTGGAAATGAAGGCATGGTAGGAAGGTAGCCCAGACAGTAAGGGTGTGGACCTGGACTCAGGAAGACCTGAATTCAAATCCTACCTCACATATTTGCTAGCTAGGTTACCCTGGACAAATCACTTTACTTTAGTTTTCTTATGTGAAAAACAGGGACAATAATTGCACCTACCTCCCAGGGCTCTTATGATCATCAAGTGAGATAACCTGTACTTTCCTTTGCAAACCTTTAAGTCCTATATAAATTGTAACTTATTATTTTCTGTACTTACAATGAATTTTCATAAATTAATTCCTCTTCTCTAAATGCGTATTTGTGTTATTAACATCATTCAGAAATACTTTGTCCTTGCTTCGAGTTCATAAGAATTCTAAATTAACATCTTTGTGAGCAAACATGAGTGTACTAGGGAAGCCACCTGTTTAAAGAAGCCCTGCATTGGTTCCTTTAGAAAGGAGGAAATTTGCACTAAATGGCTGGTTTGACAAGTTCTAGCTTCCTTTAGAGCTTACAGGAACTTTTAGGGTGTCTTTGACAGGAAACTGGTGACTGAACATTGTGTTGTCCCACTCTCCACTCCTTTCTTTCTCTCAACAGAGATTGGCACCTGAATGCCATCCCTATTAAATAACAGCTGCTGTCAAATACAGCCTATTGTGGATGAGGCAAGTGAAGGAAGAATGGGGCCATGATTTGTGGCTTTCATCAGGCTTTAATCACTGAGCTGCTCCCTTCCTTAACCTGAGTCCCATCTCTAGGGTTGAAAGCCTTGAAAGAAGGTGGAGAAGAAGGAATCAATGGGTTTTCTAATTACACTCAGGGTATCTGAACAGGGTTCCTGCTGGCCAATGTCCTGTGCAGGTGAGCTTCTTAAATACAGAGCCCTGAGTGTTCCAATCTGGATTACTCTCTCTGCTCCCTCCAGTTATATTTGGACATCTTGTGAATATTTTTACAAGATAGCAGAAACTGTTAGCTAGAGTCTAATCACTTATACTGGGGCTAGAGGGTATTTATCACTGATTATTAACTTTGTTCATACCCATTATCATCCATTCAAGTGCACTGGAATAGTACTACTCAGATAAGAATTTTTTATCCATGCAGGTATTTGGGGGGAGTTGAGTGTCATTGATGGGGAATGGGGACATCTCAATAGAGAGAAGGGTAAAACACTTCCTACTTTCTTGCTTTCCTGTGCTAGGCTCGATGCTATTACTAAAGACTGATGGGGAAGAGAAAGCAGAAAAGAAAAAAGAAGAGGCAGAAAAGAGAAAAGAAGAGGCACAAAAAGGTCAAGAAAGAAGAAGAAAAGGAAAAGAAGGAAAGACACAAATTAAGGGAAGGAGAGAGTAGCAAATGCAAAGAGGAGGAGAGGATGCAAATGTGGAGGTGAAATGGGAGAAGAGGAAGAGGAATATGGTGAGGAGAGAAAGTTGAGGGAGAGGAGGACATGGAGGAGTAAAAGCAGGAAGACAGAAGGAGAAGGAAGAGGAGGAGGAGGAGGACAACCACACCATCTACAGGGGAAGAACAAGGCATGGCCAGTCACCTCTCAGCAGGTAGAAGGGTCTTGTGGCCTTAGAGACTCCCCCTCCTTTCGTGTTGGGACCAGGAATTTAGCACTCAAGCAGCAAGAGTGATGTGGTTTCTGGAGGTTTCCCCACCTGGCTTGGGACAGCCTTCCTTTTGTCCAGAAAGACCTTAGTCATTCCAGTTGGGAGTAGTTGTGACAGTCGCCTCAGCCCTCTCAGTGTATCTGAGGTGCGTCAGACATCAACGTGGGACACCTTTGGTGGTCATCAGATGGGTGAGTTATTAACCCCACCATGATCTCCCCTTGAGCTGGGGCCTAGGTCTCAGCTAGACTCAGATACAACCTTCAGTACGTGGTGGGGCAAGGTGGGGTAGGGTTGGTGATGAGAGTAGGGGGGAAGTTAGAAGGGCTAGGGGAGACTGTGAGAGGGATGTGAGGGAAGTTCTGGTGCCCTAGCTTGGTTGACCCTTGGCCACTGAAACCTGCTTTGGTGTTAATGTATTTATACCCTGTTTTTTTTTATTTTAACTAAATGATCCATTTTCACCTCTACAGTATAATGTTATGTAATTGAATATAAAATATTACTCACATGCTGTCCCTCACTTACCCTACTTGGGGTGAATGAAGTTATATTTATATGCAGCTCCGAATTTTTTAAAATATTTTACAAATATTATTAGATAGTACATATGACAATCTTTTTAGGAAGAAATTCAAAGGGTCTGGGGGTTCAATAGAATAACTTTGAGTAGATGTGAATACTCAGCGAAGTTCAAAAACTTGTGAGCTGCTAAGAGGCCACTTCATGGTGAGGTTATGTCTCTGGGATTTTATTTCACAATTGATAGGAATGTGTGGAAATCTCTAGTCTGTAATTAAAAAGTTGTGAAAAAATTTTTCCACACTAATATTCTTCTTCATATTAATGGTTGTTCTGTAGTTTGTCAACATGCAAATTGCTCATATGGTATTGTTCATTTCATTTGAACATTAGTCTCCCTGTGCTTTGGAGATTCTGTCATCTGTAAAGAGGGCCAGTGCTGGGACTGGACAGCGGGTTTGTGTAGCAGGTGTCTACTCAGTAGGAGGAAGACATGGGTGAGCAAGTCATGGTATAGACATTTTTAGGAGAATGTCAAATGCAAAATGAGATAAATGAGTAAATAAAAATAGTTTTAGTTAAACTTTCTTAAACATTTGGGGACAAATGCATTCCATCACCTACAATAATTGCTACTAAGGAGAATGCTAGGGAAATAGTCTACTCTTTATTGCAATCAGCAGATGGCAAGGAAATACAATGACATTCTCGTGAGAGAAGAAAAAATCCCAGATCACATGAGAGGTCTGCTAATTGAATTAGTATCACCTTGAAAGTTCTTGATTTAGGAGCAGCAGCATTCTTTAGAGAGCATGACTCAGGAGTGACTCCAGGTGCAGCAAGTGGTGATGGCAAACAACCTTTCCACCCAACAATCTCTCATATCATGACCACAACATCCCCAGGAACCCAGCTTCAAAAGGAGAAGGACAGAAAAGATTAGAAAAAGAAAAAATAAATTGAATAAAAAGAAGACAGAGAACACTATAGATGGATGGGTGAAGAAGGCCAGAGATTGGAATTGGGGAGAAGAAAGTATGAAAATTTGAGGCACAATTGAAGATTGACTTGAATTCATGGAAGAAGAGTTGGATTCCATCTAATGAGGACTGCAGATGAAGAAGGATCAAGGAAAAAGTCTCAAAAGGGAGGAAGAATACTCGAGGAAATGCAGAAGGTATAGTAAATAAGAAAAGGAAAGTGAAACACACTGGTAAGGATAGAAGGAACAGAAAAATTGGACGTCTGCCTATCTGCTGCTTAGAGCAGTCAGAGAAAATAGGTAAGTGTGACTATCAAGTTTTTAAGAGGTTAAAATATAAAGTGAATCAACCCGTGAAGGAAAGAGAGACCATGGAGGGAAGAGTTGGAAAGGAATAAATCTGTAAGGAAAGTAACGCTATAAATGATGGGATGAGTTGATGCAGTGGATAAGGTACTACATTTATCCCAATATCCTCATCTGACAAACCAGAATAATAGCTCCCAACATACAGAGGTGTAGAAAGAATCAAGTGATTTAACATGTATAAAGTTCTTACAAATCTTAATGCTTTATATAAATGTTAGCTGTAGTAGAACTAGTAGTAGTAGTAGTAGTAGTAGTAGTAGTAGTAGTAGTAGTAGTAGTAGTAGTAGCAGTAATAGTAGTAGTAGTAGTAGGAATAGTAGTAGTGGTAGGAATAGTAATATAAGTAGTAGTAGTAGTAGCAGTAGTAGTGGTTGTAGTAGGAATCGTAGTAGAGGTAGGAATAGTAATATAAGTAGTAGTAGTAGTAGTAGTAATAGTCGTAGTAGTAGTAGTAGTAGTAGTAGCAGTAGTACTAGTAGTAGTAGTAGTAGCAGTAGCAGTAATATTAGTAGTAAAAAAGGGAATAAGCTTGTAAAAGGAATATACCTATAAAGTAAGCAAAAAAGTAAATCTTACCAATGGAGTAATGCAGTAAAAAAATAAAAAGTGCAAGTACGCTCCACAAAACCAAGGCATATTCACTCATAGAGACATAGCATGAATGGGAAGATGACATATTGGAAGGGGTCCCACCTAAAGGGCAAACGTGTGGAGAACACAGATCATTGTTGAGGTCTTCAGCCTATTATGGAGTTGTGGTAAGAAATCTTGGTGTGACAGGACCACACATGATCATAGATCCATAGGAAGCCATCGAAGACCAAGAAGATGGAAATCTGTGCAACTTGAGAGTCCACAAGATTGTCCAGGATCCCAGGCAGGTCCCCACATTGACAATAAACACCTTGGAACCACATGTTGCCTACGTACAACGTAGCAGACGTCTTTGCGAAGAGAATCAAAGCAGGAATTGAGAGTGGACCAAGAGAGCTGTCAAGACAAGAGGAGCCCTCATCAGCTGAAGAGAAACGGTCATGGCAAGGGGAAGGATCAGAAGGGAAAGTCTCAGATGAAGATGAAACTAGGGATTGCTGCCCATTACCCAGAGCAGATGAGATAAAACTGGACAAAGGTAGAAAAAAGACAGAGCTGCCCAGTTATTACTCTTTCATTTTTCTCTGCTTGAGAAACCTTTGAAGAAGAAGGGACAGAATCAAGATGGCTCATTAGCAAATTGGTACCAATTAGGAAACATATACTCTATATTCATAAATTTATACAAATTTATTTCATTAGCAAATTAAGTAAAGATGTCAGACATATCCTTGATGAATTAGAATCGTGGAGCCTAAGAAAAGTACATCCCTGGGAACTGATACAGTTGCTAGGTAAGATTGCTGAACCAGTCACTGATATTTGTAAGACTGTTTAGCAAAGGAAGGCTTTCAGAAGAATAAATACTGTCCTGATATTTTTTTAAAAGGAAAAGAAAGAATGGAAGGGATCTTAATTGGCTTTGAATATTGTGCTTATTATAATAAGATTAATTTCAATATTGTAAATCTGACACTTGCATTTCAGAAATAAAATTCTGAGGTACTATATATTGAGCACTTTGCCTGGGAAAAGATCTGAGAGGATTAGTGAATTTGTAATGTAAAGAGAGGTAAAGCTTTTGGAATAAGGAGGTGGTCATCCCTTGGTCAAATCCAAAGAATAGTCTGGTGTTCTTTGCTGAAGCCCACATTTTCAGAAGGATGTTGATGGGCAGGACAGTATCCAGTTATGGTTAATTTTCATAATAAATAGCTTGTAACACATGATACCTTGAGATTGGCTGAACAAGTGGTTAAAGTGTTTATCCTGGCAAGATTGGAGCAGGAAGTAATAGAATAATTCTCTTTAAGTACATGAAAGGCCCAAAATATGCAAGAGAAATTAGATTTGTTTTGTTTGACCCCCAAGGGCAGACCTGAAATCAATGTATACATTAAGCCTAAATTTGAGTTTGAGCTAAAGAAAAATGCTGAAGGAATTGGAGCTATCCAAAAGTGGAATGACTGCCATTGTTGGTAGTGGAAGGTCTTGTTGGAAGTCTTTAACCAGAGGTTGACAGTTAAGTGACAATCATCATATGTTATCAAGTATGTAGTTTGAATTAAGTGGTGACTGGGTTTCTTTTAATTTGGAAATTCTCTGATTCTCCCTTGACAATAACTGCTCATGATAACGAGGCTGTCAACAAAATATTTTGAGAAATTCATTAAGGGAAGCGATGGACACGTTCAGGGGTGAACCTGCCTTGACCAAGGGACCTTTCAGTCTGTGATTATATGTCATTGAAATAAAATCACATTGGCAGAGAACTGAGGTGGAGAAATTTAGGAAGTTAATTCAAATGGTCAAGTGACCAGTTTTTGATCTTCTATAATTCCTGAAAATGGAACATCACAAAGTTGTGTTGTTGGAATACTTGCAGGAGTGAGTTGTACAATTTGAGGGTTTCCTTGGAGAATACTCAGGAACCTCTGCTTAGTTCATCAGTGCTTTTTTGTATGAGGGAGAAGGTGCTTCTGTCTTTGTGTTGCATGTGAAAAGGCTGGTTCACGAGTTGGGACTCAAAGATGAGTGACTGTGGAGGAGATAAACGTATTGCTCCAAAGAGGCGCCATGTCATTATCAATGTTTGCCATCACATGGTAGTGGTGAAAAACACTCGTTTACTTAAAATAGAAAAACAGTTGAATTGGCATTCAGGGACTCTTCCCCATTTATTATCAGCAAATGCTAAATAGATGCCTCTTATGTCCTGGTAAGAGTAAGTTAGAGGGGACTGCAAAGCAATAAGAAAACTAACCATACACAAATGGAACACATTTCAAGCAAACATTAGTGGGACAAAATCTGAGGGTTAGCCCTTGGTCTCCTCCAGTCAGGAATAGGGCTCTCAAAGTGCTTTCAGTTCAAGGGGTGTGGCTCTAGGTCTGAGGGTGTCTGGCATTAGACCCACTGCTGACGCCTAGTGGTATAAGTGCAAGTAGCACATAGGAAACTCCCTGAAGCTTGCAACAGTGTAATGGTGGGGCTTGGTTCTTTTCCTGTATGTAGAAATAATAATAGTGATGATAAGAATAACTCCCATTTACGTAGCAATTAACTCTGTGCCAGGCACAATGCTAAGCCCTTGATGAGCAGTTTACAATTACTTCATGTGATTCCCACAACTGGGAGAGGGAGCTGCTATTATCATCCCCATTTTACAGTTGAGGCAATAAAGGAAAAATGACTTGTCCAGGGTCACCTGATCAGACAAAGACAAAACAGGATGTTGTTGGAAATATGTTAGTGTTAAGTGGGGATGGTAGCACCTAATTTTATAGGTGGTGAATTCGGGAACATATATTCATGTTACAATTGTGGTTTCCTTCAGGAACTTCCAGGGGAGGCAGGATAACAGACTGGACTCTGGAACAAGAAAGTCTGAGTTCAGATTCTGCCAATAAAACACACTAGACAGTTAACTTCACCTTTCAATCCTCTGGGCAATATTCTGTCACTATAAACTTCAAGATAATTGCTGATCCTCTGATTGGTAGAAGTTTTCTCCCTGGGCATTGCCTAATCAGCTACCATCAAACAAAGCCAGGCTCAAGCAACATGGAGCCTTATAATTTTGAGGCCTCAGATAATGAGTACTCAAATAATGAGTAACATATATTTTGTTTTATGTATTCGTATACATATGCTTTATTCTACCAGAAGATTTTTTCTGACTAAAATAATAGAAATCATAAGACATTTAAATATATGACGGTGTACATACATACACATATGAAATTCATTGGTTCAGTCCTTGGCAATGACTTTATCTACCTCTAATTTCTTCTAGTAAATATGTCTGTGTGTGTGTGTGTGTGTGTGTGTGTGTGTGTGTGAGAAACCATCAATTTCATTTCCGCACACTTTGGATTAAGCACCACTACGAGCAAGACACTGTGCTAATCTCTTAACCAATATTTCCTTTGATCGTCACAACAACTGTAGGATATGGGTATTACTACTTTCATTTTACTGTCTTGCCCAGGACACACCAGTAAACTGCCAGGGGCCAGGTTTGAACTTAGGTAGCCTTGACTCCAGCCCAGCAGCCACCTCATTGCCCTCATTTCATAGAAAAGTAGATTTAGCAGAAAACAAGGAAACATACATTTTACAGAGGATACAAAAAGGAATAGTGATTTTTGGTGTTGTTTTCTCCCATTTCTCCCTGAAATGGATGGGGAGAAGTATTTCACTCCTATATTCATCAATAAATATGGGAAAATGAGAAAGCAAAGGTATTTAATGAGGAAACTTCTTTAACTAAAGAGTCATACACAGGAGCACAAAGACTGCTTTATGTAAGTTAGGATGAAAAAATTATACGTTTTAATAAATATCCCTTCTTGGTTCTTACTGAGAATTTAAAACAGATTTTTAAAAGAAAGCAACCACCCCTCACGTCATTTTAGAAATTTTCTTAGGAAAGAACTGAGATCATTTCTGATTATCTCTCCTGCCAGAAATCTTGAACTCCCCCCCACAGAGTGAGCTGAGTTTAGCAACTGAATATTTATGCAAATGAGAGAAAAAAACATGGTAAAATATATTTTTTTCATTACTGCTTTTAAAAAGCCTAGGTGAATCTACAGTGTGAGGGGAAGGGGATATTATGATCAAATATGTAATGGAAGAAAAACACATTAACCAAGGAAACTTTTGTCATTACTTCACAATCTCTTGTCTTGTCCTTGAACAGGTGTTAAGAATTTAAATCCATGGAAAGAAAATATGTACATACACATACCTGTGGCAGACTTACATACTGGTGCATGTGTATGTTTATGTATGGATATAGGTAGATACAGTCGTAAATAGAGATTAGATATAGATATGGACATGAATATAGATATACATTTGAGATACAAGTTACATATGAATAGGGATATAAAGATATGCACATGGATATAGATACACATACAGATATGATATAGATAGATACAGATAGAGATATGGATATAGATACAAACAAATATAGATATAGATGTGATATTGACGTGAACATGAATATAAATATACGTGAAGATAGGTATAGGTACAGATATAGATTGAATATATATATATATGGAAATAGGAATGTACACAGGTTAGACAGGGAAATAGATAGGGACTCAGATATAAATATGGATATGAATATTGCTACCCTGATATAGATATGTAGATACAGATAGAGATTAGCTATAGATATGGACAAGAATGTAGATATAGATAAATATAGGTAAAGATACAGATTGGACAGAGATATGGAAATAGAAACATGGAGATTAGAATGAGATATATAGATAGGGACATAGACATAGATATGGATATGAATATATGTGCATAGATATAGATATGAATATAGAGATGTAGATAGGGATATGGATATAGATGTTGATAGGTATATAAATAATCTAGGAATGGAAAGAGCTAGCTAATAGGGTAAGTTCAGGAAAACTCATTAACACCAAAATCTTTCAGTGCCCATGTCCCAAGGGAAAACACCATACCTTCTCTCAATCTGTAGGTACTGAAGGTTATGAGTCTAGCCCTGTCTCAACCCTCAGCTGCAGGGGAACATGGAAGGGTAGTAACTTGCTCCTCTGCTCTCCACTAAAGGTCGCTCACCTTGCTGTCTGGCTCACCTTTGTTGATCACCTCAGATACACGGAGGGTTTGGAGCTTCTGTCTCCACTGCTCCCAACTTGGGTGGTGGGGTGTTCCTGGACAGAAGGAAGGTGGTACAACTATGTCTCAAGCCAGGGCCTCAGGCACTGGGGACCTCTAGGAACTGAGTCAGTTCAGCTGCCTGGGTGTTATTCTCCTGGCCTCAGCAAGAGGGGAGGAGGATTCTCACAAGCCATAAAATCTTTAAATCCAGGAGGCCTCTGCTGGGATGTCAAACGCCATGTCACTGTCTTCCCCTGCTTCAACCTCCTCCTCCAAGAATCTCCAGCATCCTTGTAAAACTCCTTCTTGGTCATCACAGAGGTGGAGCACACAAAGGAGAGGATCATGACTGGGGGCCAGGAGTGAGAGACACAGGCTTTTTCCCTCTCTCCATTAACTCCCCCACCCCCAAACTAGGCTTTAAATGCAGAGGGCAGCTTTGGATATTGGGGTTGACCAACTGGGTCCTCATTGGTCAGGAGGAAGTGACTAAACAGCAAACTTCTTACAGCAATCTAAGGCAAAACTTATGGGGGCCACACAGAAATGGCTGTCTGTACAGGATCCAGGTTTGGACAATGGTCTCTGACCCCTGTGCTGGTCACAGTCAACTCATCGACACAGAAGGAAAGCTGTGGAGCTGGAATCGAAATGAGAAGTGGCAGATGGGACATGGTGATACCAAGAGAGTGGAAGCCCCCACATTCATGGAAGTGCTCAGCAAGGAAGTGATGGAGTCCACTGACTGTGGTAGGAAACACACTCTGGCTTTGACAGAAACTGACTTCATGTTTCCATTTGGAGAGAACAAGATGGGGCAACTTCGCCTTGGCAACCAAAACAATGCCATTCTCAGGCCTGCCCAGATAATGTACAATGGCCAGCCAAATACCAAAGTGACTTGTGAGGCTGAATTCAGCATGATAACAGACTGCAAAGAAAACTTCTGCTCCTTTGGGTGCCCTGAATGTGGTCAGCTGGGACACAATTCTGAAGGGAAATTCATTGCTACAGGCTTTCCAGGCTCCTCCAGGCAGTAGACATTGCCAGTGTGCCTTGGAACACAAACAAGACAGATGAGAAGAGATTACTCAGTGAAACGTTGCCCGATGCTCTTATGTGTTGGTCTTCCCAAGGTTGCATTTTATACGCAAATTCAACATTGACTACGTTTTTACTGTATGATCTCCAAAGCTTTACTGACTCCCTTTCTCTCTTTTCTCCCTTCTCCCAACCCAAATGTCCAGCTAAAATATTGCTTCTTAGTTGACGACTTAGCATTCCTAAAAAAAGAAAAACAAAAAACACAAAAAACCTTCCAAGAGCATCATTGTAAAAATCCCCACTTCCAAGAATGTCACTGTAAAAAAAGAATCCCTCTTTCAAACGCATCCTCCTGTTCCACATGTAAACAGATTCCTGAGAGGCTCTTTGCAACTAAATACACCTACTCATGCAAGTTTTGCTTTCATATTGACTCCAACAGTGACATTTTCCAGGGCTGGCTATTATGCTAACAGCCTAATAATTGAATTTTTATCTAGTTTCCAAAGTACTAACCTTTGTCTAGAACGGGCATTTAATCATAGAAACAACAGGAGCCTTTTCTAAAGCTTTAAAACAAAGAATTGATCTACAGCTAAATACATGGCCGCCAATATCCTGTGATGTTGAAGGGATGCTGAAAGAATCCTGAACTCACAATCATGTTCTTCTTTGCCACCTGAACGATTTCAGCCTTTTATTTTTCCCAGTCACAGAATCAATATTGGAAGGAAAACCCCAAGTTCCTCTGAAATAATTCATATAACTCATCAACAAAGAGACTCTTCAACAATACCCCCAATGGACCAGAAGAGCAAGGACAGGGAGTCTCTGAGGTTTCCTCCTTCCACAGTGCTTATACAGAACCCACTCCTCGATTGCTCCTCAGAGGTGCCCTTACCTACCTGTCCACCTCCACCTCCACTAACCAATGCTTTGTCCCTCCTCCCTTTGATGCAGCAGAAGCAGCTCAGCCACCCCCACCTCCTGGCCCCTGGCCTCAGCTGCCATTGCGCCGCTACTGCTTCCCCAACTACAGCCCCAGCCACTGCACAGCCTCCACTGCTGCCATGACCATGTCGGCCCCCTCTCAGGTGCAGCAGAACTACCACCAGGACTTGGAAGCTGCCATCAACTGATAGATCAAATGGGAAATCTACGCCTCCTATGTCTAAATCTCCATGTCTTACTACTTACACCAAGATGATGTAGCATTGAAGAAATTTGTGAAGTACTTCCTCTACCAGTCTCAAGAGGAAAGGGAGCATGCTGAGAAGCTGATGAAACTCCAGAACCAGCTTGGTAGCCCATCTTGCTGCAACACATCAAGAAGTCACACCAAGGTGACTGAAAGGGTGGGCTGAATGCAGTGGTATGTGCTTTGCGCTTGGAAAAAAATGTCAATCAGTCATTACTGGAATTGCACAAGCTGACAAATGACAAGAATGACCCCATGTATGTGATTTCATCGAAACCCACTATGGGACGTACAGGTAAAGTCCATCAAACAACTGGGTGATCAAGTGGCCAACCTGGGCAAAATGGGGGCCCCAGATTCTAGCACAGAGGAATATCTTTTGGACAAGCACACCCTTGGGCACAGTGACAATGAGATCTAAGCCAGCCTGGCTTCCCACACACCTGGGAAATGTGGGCATGACTCTTACTGTCTTTCAGTGCATGCATATTTTGGTTATCTGGCCGTAATTCCTACCAAAAAACTACCACCATATACATCTAAATAAAGTGACTAGGCAATAATAAAAAAAAAAGAAAAACAAGCAAAAAAAATGAAAAACAACCCTAATATCCCCAATCAATGCTTATCTCAGACCTTTCAATATCACCAAAATGATGAAGATCACCCAGGATGACCTGAAGAATCCCATTGCATTTTGGACAGCACTCATTACTAGAAAGCCTTCTCTTTGCTTGGAGCTGAAAACTCTACAATTTATTCCCTAAGGTAAGTGGATTTTGATTCTGAAGACCCTGTTCATATTGCAATCATTTCTGGGAAGGGGTTAATACATGAACACTTGGAGCTTAGTTGAGTTTCTCTGGTTTCTGGTTGTCCCTTAGGGGAATAGGGAAGGCTGTGAATGGGACATAGACCTGGCAAATTTTCATATGATAAGGCTATGTTAAAGCAAGGAGTAGGGTATTTTTCAGTAGATAGAGTGTTGAGCCTGGGATCGGAAGACCTGAGTACAAATTCAGCCTCGGACCCTACCAGCTCTATCACCCTGAAAAATTCACTTAATCTTCATTTTCCTTAATCCACTGGGGTTTGGAAATGGCAAACCACTCCATTATTTTTGCCAAGAAAATTCCATGGACTGTATGGTCCACATGCCCATAGTCAGATACAAGTGAGCAGCACCCAGAAGAGTTATAGCAGAGAACACAAAGAGCTGAGAAAATGTGGGCCCGGGCTCAAGTCTGAGATCTTACACTTACTAGCTGGGTGACCTTTCTGGGCCTTGAGTCTCTAATATTGAAAACTGACAGGTTGAATAAGAGAGCTTAAGAACTCTTACACATTTTACAACTCTAAAATTTCTTTAAATTCTTAACTGAGCAATTGAATACTACATTCCTGCTATGGAATTCTCTTGGTTTTAAGTAGATCTAACAAGGGTAGGTGTCCTGTTTTCTCTTTAGTAGAATATTTCCCTTCCCACCTATGTCTGCAGATTCCCTTGATTCCTTTACCTAAGCTCCCTAGCAGAGGACAGCATTGTCAGGGCATCAGGAATCCTATGCTTTCACCTGCTGAACTCACAATAGTTTGTCCTTGGTGATAAGACAGGTGTCATGTCTAAAGAATTTCTTTTCTTTTCAGCCTCAAAAGAGCCAGGGAACAAGTCATTATCAGGTCTGCATCTCTACTGAATATATGAAAATCTTATCTCTGAAGATTTTTCCACATTTTATGTCTGTTGAGGTATTATCGGTACATTGTGTCAGAGTGAAATATTTCCAGGTTCCTGCAATGGTTTATTATTAAAATGAAAATTCCTAGAAGACAGAAGAGACTTTGGGTGAGAGAGTAGATTACACTTGAAAGAATTTAACATGATGTTGTGGTGGAATGGACTTCAGGGGTTATGGAAGTCAACGCTTATTTGAAAAATGAAGAAATTTTCTCCAAAAAACCAAAAATTTTAATATTTGCAAATGTTTTCCTTCTAACAATCATGTTGAGCTGCTAATGACATTGTCTTCATGCTACAGATGAGAAAATTAAACCTGGGTATTTGAGCCCAAATCCAAGTTCTGCAAACCAATTACTAGGGAAGGATGACTCCAAACCTCAAATACCTTTCTGAATGTCATATGGTACTTTAATAGCTGGAATCTAGAATTCAAGGACAAGCTTCTGATATGCAATCAAGTGTTGTCTCCACTGACCTACCAGACTTCCACTGACAAAGGCTTCCTGGCTGCATTTAGTTTTCATAAATAATATTTGTTTAATTGAACTGAATTGAACTGAGTTCAGCAAATATTTTTCATCATGTCTTCCTTCATTCAACAGGCAGCTGATTCATTTCTATTCTGTGGATGAAAGCTATGCTTGCATTTGTTCTGATCAGTATGTTGATGGATAACATTTGTAGATCTGACCAAGGCCTTTGACACTGTTACTGGTGAGGGATTAAGGAAAGTTAAGTCAAAATTTGATTGCCCAAAGAAGTTCATTAATATTGTATGTCAATTTTGTGATGGCATGTTTGCTCTGGTTCTGGACAATGGACAAAGCTCTCGTGACTTCCTAGTCACCAGTGGAGTGAAACAGGGCTGTCTGCTTCTTCCCATGCTTATTAGCATGATGTTTTCCGCCATGTTGACTAATGCTTTCAATGAGGATTAGCACGACCTCAAGGTCTACTACCGTACTGATGGCAAATTCTTCAATTTGAAAAGACTAAAAGCGAAGACCAAAGTGGAGGGAGTTTTGGAGCATTATTTTCTGTTTTCAGATGATTGTGGACTCAGTGCTGCCTCTGAAGATGAGATGCAACAAAGCATGGATCAATTCTCTGTTGCTTGTGCTAATTTTGGCCTATTAATTAATACCAAAGAAACACAGGTGTTCCATCAGGCACCACCACACTATCTGTACATGAAAGCATCAGTTACAACAAATGGAGGAGTTTTGAAAGCTGTGAATAAGTTCGCTTCTCTTGGTACTGTACTTTCCAAGGATGAACACATTGACAATGAGGTTGATGCACACATTTCTAGAGTTCGCTCAGTGTTCGGGAGGCTCTGAAGAAAAGTTTGGGAGAGAAGAGGTATCAGACTGACTACCACGCTGAAAGTCTACAGAGCCATTGTGATGACCTCATTGTTGTGTGCTTCTGAAACAAGGAAAGTCTACCAGTGCCATGCCAAGAAACTGAATCATTTCCATTGGAATTATCTTAGGAAGATTCTGAGGATCACATGGCAGGATAAGGTAGGAGATACTGGAGTCCTTGCTAGAACTGAATTACCAAGTATTCAAACTATGCTTGAGAGGGTGCAACTCTGATGGGGTGGCCTAGATGTTTGAATGCCAAATGTTAGCTTGCCAAAATGATTATTATATGGAGATTTCACATGGGACAGGAGATCACATGGTGGCCACAGGGAATGATATCAGTACACTCTCAAAAACTGTGGATTTATCTATGCAACATTGGAGACACTGGCACAGGACGGCTCAGCATGGTAGGCCCACATCAGAAAGGGTGCCGTACGCTTTGAGCAAAGCAGGATTGAGGCAGCACAAAGCAAATGCAGGAAACAGAAATTTGGAATATTCACCTCAAATATTCACATGGACTCTCTGAGTCCCACCTGTAGCAGAGCATTGTCAGTTCATATTGGTGTATTCAGCCACAGTCAGACACACTAAAATTCCATTTCATCTTGGAAATTGCATCCAAAAAAACAAAAAAAACCAAAAAACCAAAGTCATAAAAACTAAAAAAGAAAAAACCTTCTTCCAAGAGCATCCTTTTAAAATTCCCCACTTTGAAGAATGTCACTATAAAAAAAGAATCCCTCTTCTAAAGGGATCCTCCTGCTCCACATGGAAAAAGATTCTAGAGAGGCTCTTTGCAGCTAAATACACCTACTCATGCAAGTTTTCCTTTCATATTGACTCCAACAGTGACATTTTCCAGGGCTAGCTATTGTGCTAACAGCCTAACGACTGAATTTTCATCTAGTTTCCTACGTACTAAGTTTTGTCTAGAACAGGTATTTAATCATTGAAACAACATGAGACTTTTCTAAAGCTTTAAAACCAAGAATTGACCTACAGCTAAATATATGGCCTCCAATATCCTGTGATGTTGAAGGGATGCTGAAAGAACCATGAACTCACAATCCATGCTCCTCTTGGCCAGGTAAATGATTTCAAACTTTTATTTTTCCAGAGTTGCAGAATCAATATTGGAAGGAAAACCCCAGGTTCCCTTGAAATAATTCATATAACTCATCAACAAAGAGACTCTTCAACAATACTCCCAATGGACCAGAAGAGTAGGGAAAGGGAGTCTCTGAGGTTTCCTACTTCCACAGTGCTTATACAGAACCCACTCCTCCATTTTTCCCCACAGGTGCCCTTACCTACCTGTTCACCTACACCTCCAATAACCAACACTTCCTCCCTCCTCCCTTTGATTCAGCAGAAGCAGCTCACCTGCCCCGAGCTCCTGGATCCTGGCTTCAGCTGCCATAGCTGCCTCTACAACTTCCCCAACTTCAGCCCCATCCACTGCACAGCCTCCACTGCTGCCATGACAACAATCGGCCTCCTCTCAGGTGCAGCAGAACTACCACCAGGACTTGCAAGCTGCCATCAACTGCTAGATCAAATGGGAACTCTATGCCTCCCATGTCTATCTCTCCATGTCTTACTACTTACACCAAGATGATGTATCATTGAAGAACTTTGTGAAGTACTTCCTCTACCAGTCTCAGGAGGAAAGGGAGCATGCTGAGAAGCTGATGAAACTCCAGAACCAGCTTGGCAGCCCCATCTTCCTGCAACACATCAAGAAGTCACACCAAGGTGACTGAAAGAGTAGGCTGAATGCAGTGGAATGTCCTCTGTACTTGGAAAAAAATGTCAGTCAGTCATTACTGGAATTGTACAAGTTAACAAATGACAAGAATGACCCCATTTATGTGATTTCATCTAAACCCACTATTTGGACGAACAGGTAATGTCCATCACACAACTGGGTGATCACGTAGCCAACCTGGGCAAAATGACAGCCCCAGATTCTATCACAGAGGAATATCTTTTTGACAAGCACATCCTTGGGGACAGTGACAATGAGAGCTCAGCCAACTTGGCTTCCCCCACATCTGGGAACTGTGTGCATGACCCTTCCTATCTTTCAGTGCACGTATATTTTGGTTATATAGCCATAAGTTGTACCAAAAAATTACCACATTTACATCTCAATGAAGTGACTAGTTACTCATCCAAAAAAAAAAAAAACCAAATATCAAGCCAATATCCCTAATCGATGCTTATCTGAAACCTTTAAAGATCACCACAATAATGATCACCCAGGATGACCTCAGGAATCTCATTGCATTTTGGACAGCCCTCATTATTAGAAAGTCTTCTCTTTGCATGGAGCTGAAAACTCTACAATTTATTCCCTGAGGTAAGGGGATTTTCTTTCTGAAGACCCTGTTCTTATGCAATCATGTCTGGGGAAGGGGTGAATAGATGAACACTTGGAGCTTAGTTGATTTTCTCTAGTTTCTGGTTGTCCCTTAGGGGAATAGGGAAGGCCATGAATGGGATATATACCTGGTCAATTATCCTATGATAAGGCTGTATCAAATCAGGGAGTAGGGCATCTATCAGTACATAGAGAGTTGAGTCTGGGATCAGAAGACCTGAGTACAAATTCAACCTCAGGCCCTACCAACTCTATCACCCTGGGCAATTCACTTAACCTCCAGTTTCCTTAATCTACTGGGGTTTGGAAATGGCAAACCACTCCATTATTTTTGCCAAGAAAACCCCAAAGACTGTATGGTCCACATGGCCACAGTCAGACACAAGTGAACAATAGCAAGAAGAGGTAGAGCAGAGAACACAAGGAGCTGAGAAAGTGTGGGCCCAGGCTCACGTCTGAGATCTTACACTTACCCTCTAGGTGACCTTTCTGGGCCTTGAGTCTTTAATATTCAAAATTGACAGGTTGAATAAGAGATCTTAAGGATTCTTTCACATTTTACAAGTCTAAAATTTCTTACACTTCTTAACTGAGCAATTAAATACTACAGTTCTGCTGTGGAATTCTCTTGGTTTTAAATAGATCTAACAATGGTAGGTGTCCTGTTTTCTCTTTAGTAGAATATTTCCCATGCCACCTGTGTCTGTAGATTCCCTTGATACCCTTACTTAAGCTACCTACCAGAGGACAGCATTTTCAGGGCATTAGGAATACTATGCTTTCACCTGCTGAACTCACAATAGTTTGTGCTTGGTGACAAGACAAGTATCATGACTTAAGAATTTCTTTTCTTTTCAGCCTCAAAAGAATCAGGGGACATGTCATTATCAGCTCTGAATCTCTGCTGAATATATAAAAATCTTGTCTCTGAAGATTTATCCACATTTTATATCTATTGAGATATTGTTGGTACGTTGTGTCAGAGTGAAATATTTCCAGGTTCCTGCAGAGGTCAATTATGAAAATAAAAATTCCTGGAAGCCAGAAGAGACCTTGGGTGAGAGAACAGATTACACTTGAAAGAAATTTAACACCATAGTGTGGTGGTATGGACATTAAGGGTTATCTCAGTCAACTCTTATTTGAAAAATGAAGAAATTTTCTACAAAAAAAACATAAATTTTAATATTTGCAAACTTTGTCCTCCTAACAATCATGTTGAGCTTCCAATGTCATTGTCTTCATGCTGCAGAAGATGAGAAAATTAAACCTGGGTATTTGAGCCCAAATCTAAATTCTACAAACCAGCTCCTAGGGAAGAATGACTCCAACCCTCAAAGTGGAGAAATGTCTTTCTGAATGTCACATGGTACTTTAACAGCTGGGATCCAGAATTCAAGGACAGGCTTCAGCTATGCAATCAAATGTTCTCTCCACTGACCTACACAGACTTCCATTGACAAAGGCATCCTGGCTACATTGAGGTTGCATGATTGATATTTCTTAAATTGAACTGAATTGAACTGAGTTGAGCAAATACTCTTCATCATGTCTTGTTTCATTCAACAGGCAGCTGATTCATTTCTATTCTGTTGATGAAAATTATGCTTCCATTTGTTCTGATGAGTATGTTGATGGATACCATTTGTAGATATGACCAATGCCTTTGACACTGTTACTGGCGAGGGATTAAGGAAAGTTATGTCAAAATTTGATTGCCCAAAGAAGTTCATCAATATTTTATATCAATTTCACCATGGCATGTTTTCCTTGCTTCTGGACAATGGGCAAAGCTCTCAGGACTTCCCACTCACCGGTGGAGTGAAACAGGGCTGTATACTTGTTCCCATGCTTATTAGCATGATGTTTTCAACCATGTTGACTAATGTTTTCAATGAGGATGAGCATAACCTCAAGGTCTACAACTGTACTGATGACAAGTTCTTCAATTTGAAAAGGCTACAAGCCAAGAACAAAGTGGAAGGAGTGTTGGAGCATAATTTTCAGTTTGCAGATGATTGTGTACTCGATGCAGCCTCTGAAGGTGAGATGCAACAAAACACGGATCAATTCTCTGTTGCTTGTGCTAATTTTGGCCTAATAATTGATACCAAAAAACACAGGTGCTCGATCAGCCACCTCCACACTATTTGTAAGTGAAACCATTGGTTACAACAATTGGAGAAGTTTTGAAAGCTGTGAGTAAGTTCACTTATCTTGGTAGTGTACTTTCCAGGGATGAACACATTGACAATGAGGTGGATGCGCACATTGACAGAGCTAGCTCAGTGTTTGGAAGGCTCTGAAGAAAAGTTTGGGAAAGAAGAGGTATCAGACTGATGACCAAACTTAAACTCTACAAAGGCATTGTGATGACCTCATTGTTGTGTCCTTGTGAAACAAGGAAAGTCTACCAGTGCCTTGTCAAGAAACTGAATCGCTTCCATTGGAACTATCTTAGGAAGATTCTGAGGATCACCTGGTAGGATAGGTTAGGAGACACTTAAGTCCTTGCTAGAATTCAATTACCAAGTATTCAAACTATGCTTGAGAAGGTGCAACTCTGATGGGCTGGCCAAGATGTTTGAATGCATAACGTTGACTTGCCAAAAAGACTTTTTTATGGAGAATTTGCAAGGGGCAGGAGATCGCATGGTGGCCTGAAGGAATGATGCCAGGACACTCTCAAGAACTTTGGATTTGACTGTGCAACATTGGAGACACTGGAAGAGGACGACTCAGCATGGCATGCCCACATCAGAAAGGGTGCTGTGCACTTTGAGCAAAGCAGGCTAGAGACAGCACAAAGCAAACACAGGATGCGGAAATTTGGAATATTTACCCCAAATATTCACATGGACTCTCTGTGCCCCACCTGTGGTAGAGCATTCTGAGCTCATATTGGTGTGATCAGCACAGTCAGACACATTGAAATTCCACTTTATCTTGGAAATTCCATCCAGAAACAAAAACGAACAAAAACCCCCCAAAAACAAAGAAACATAAATAAAACAAATAAACAAAAACCTTCCAAGAGATCCTTGCAAAAATCCCCACTTCCAAGAATGTCACTCTAAGACAAGAATCCCTCCAAAAGCATCCTCCTGCTCCACACGGAAACAAATTCCGGAGAAGCTCTTTGCAACTAAATACACCTACTCCTGCAAGTTTTGCTTTCATATGAACTCCGACAATGACATTTTCCAAGGCGAGCTCTTGTGCTAACAGCCTAACAACTGAATTTTTATCTAGCTGCCTAAGTACTAAGTTTTGTCTAGAACAGGTATTTAATCATACAAACAACACTGGCCTTTTCTAAAGCTTTAAAACCAAGAATTGACCTACAGCTAAAGACATGGCCACCAATATCCTGTGATGTTGAAGGGATGCTGAAAGAATCCCAAACTCACAATCCATGCTCCTCTTTGCCAGCTAAATGATTTCAACCTTTTATTTTTCCGTAGTCACAGAAGCAATATTGGAAGGAAAACCCCAAGTTCCTCTGAAATACTTCATACAACTCATCAACAAAGAAACTCTTCAACAATACTCCCAACCGACCAGAAGAGCAGGGAAAGGGAGTCTCTGAGGTTTCCTATATCAACAGTGCTTATACAGAACCCGCTGCTCCATTTCTATCCAGAGCTGCCATTACCCACTTGTCCACCTACACCTCCACTGACCAACACTTAGTCCATCCTCCCTTCCATGCAGCAGAAGCAGCTCAGCCACCCCCAGCCCCTGGTCCCTGGCTTCAGCTGCCTTTGCTACCTCCACCACCTGCTCAACTTCAGCCCCAGCCACTACACAGCCTCCACCCCTGCCATGACCACATTGGCCCATTCTCAGATGAGGCAGAACTACCACCAGGATTTGGAGGCCACCATCAAACACTATATCAAACAGGAGCTCTACTATTCCTATGTCTAACTCTCCATGTCTTACTACTTTGACCAAGATGATGTAGCGCTGAAGAACTTTGCAAAGTATTTCCTCTACCAGTCCCAGTAGGGGAAACTCCAGAACCAGCTTGGCAGCCCCATCTTTCTGCAAGACATCAAGAAGCCACACCAAGGTGACTGGGAGAGTGGGCTGAAAGTAATGGAGTGTGCTCTGCACTTGGAAAAAAATCTCAGTCAGTCATTACTGAAATTGCACAAGCTAACAACTGACAAGAATGACCCTCATTCATGTGATTTCATTGCAATCCACTACTTGGGAGAACAGGTAAAGTCCATCACACAACTGGGTGATCCCGTAAACAACCCGGGCAAAATGGGGGCCCCAGATTCTGGCATGGAGGAATGTCTTTTTGACAAGCACAGCCCTGGAGACAGTGACAATGAGAGCTAAGTCATACCTGGCTTCCCCCAGACCTGGGAACTGTGGGCATGACTCTTACTGTATTTCAGTTCATGCATGTGTTGGTTATCTGGCCAGAATTTGTACCAAAAAACTACCACCATTTACATCTCAATAAGGTGACTAGTTACTAATGGAACAAGAAAAAAAAAAAAGAAAAAGAAAAAGAAAAACAAGCCAATATCCCCAATCAATGCTTATCACAAATCTTTAAAAATCACCACAATGATAAAGATCACCCAAGATGACCTGGAGAATCTCACTGCATTTTGGACAGCCCTCATTATTAGAAAGACTTCTCTTTGCATGGAGCTGAAAACTCTCCAATTTATTCCTTAAGGTAAGTGGATTTTGTTTCTGGAGCACCCTGTTCATATGCAATCATGTTTGGGGAAGGAGTGAATACATTAACATTTGGAGCTTAATTGATTTCTCTGGTTTCTGCTTGTCCCCTAGGGGGACAGGGAAGGCTGTGAATGGGATATAGACCTGGTCAATTTTCATATGATAAGGCTAAATTAAAGCAGGGAGTAGGGGATCTATCAGGAGATAGAGTGTTGAGCCTGGGATCAGAAGACCTGAGTACAAATTCAGCCTCAGATCCTACCACCTCTATCAACCTGGGCAATTCATTTAACCACCATTTGCCTTAATTCACTGGGGTTAGGAAACAACAAACCACTCCATTGCCTTTGCCAAGAAAACCTCATGGACTGTATGTTCCACATGGCCACAGTCAGACACAAGTGAAAAATACCAAGAAGAGGTATAGCAAAAATTACAAAGAGGTGAGAAGGAGTGGGCTCAGGCTCAAGTTTGGGATCTTACAGTTACTGCCTGGGTGAACTTTCTCGGCCTTGAGCCTTTAATATTCAAAATTGGCAGGTTGAATAAGAGATCTTAAGGACTCTTTCACATTTTACAAGTCTAAAATTTCTTTCACTTCTTAACTGAGCAATTAAATATTACATTCCTGCTATAGAACTCTCGTGGCTTTAAGTAGATCTACAATGGTAGGTGTCACGTTTTCCCTTTAGTAGAATATTTCCCATGCCACCTGTGTCTGCAGATTCCCTTGATTCCCTTATTGAATCTCCCTAGCAGAGGAGAGCATTGTCAGAGCATTAGGAATCCTGTGCTTACACCTGCTAAAATCACAATAGTTTGTCCTTGGTGATAAGGCAGGTATCATATCTTAAGAATTTCTTTTCTTTTCAGACTCTAAAGAGCCAGGGGACATGTCATTATCAAGTCTGAATCTCTGCTGAATACATGAAAATCTTGTCTCTGAAGATTTATCCACATTTTGTATCTATTGAGATATAATCGGTACATTGTGTCAGAGTGAAATATTTCCAGGTTCTTGCAATGGTTGAAAAAATAAAAAATACTAGAAGCCAGAAGAGACCTTGGGTGAGAGAAGAGACTACACATGAAAGAAATTTAACACCACAGTGTGGTGGAATGGACTTTAGTGGTTACCTAAGCCAACCTTATTTCAAAAATGCAGAAATTTTCTCCAAAAAACCATAAATTTTAATATTTGAAAATTTGTCCTCTCAACAATCATGTTGAGCTGCTAATGCTGTCGTCTTCATGCTACAGATAAGAAAATTAAAGCTTGGTATGTGAACCCAAATCCAAGTTCTGCAAACTGGCTCCTAGGGAAGGATGACTCCAATCCTCAAAGTGGAGAAATGTCTTTCTGAATGTCACATGGTGCTTTAATAGCAGGGATCCAGAATTCAAGCACAGGCTTCTGATATGCAATCAGATGTTCTCTCCATTGACCTACACAAACTTTCATTGACAAAGGCTTCCTGGCTTCATTTAGTTTGCATAGTTAATATTTGTTTAATTGAACTAAATTGAACTGAGTTCAGCAAATATTCTTCATCATGTCTTGCTTCATTCAAAAGGCGCCTGATGCATTTCTATTCTGTGGATGAAAACTATGCTTGCATTTGTTATGATGAGTATGTTGATGGATACCATTTGTAAATCTGAACAAGGCCTTTGACACTGTTACTGGTGAGGCTTATGGAAAGTTATGTCAAAATTTGATTGCCCAAAGAAGTTCATCAATATTGTATGTCAATTTCACGATGGCACATTTGCCCTGGTTCTGGACAATGGACAAAGCTCTCGTGACTTCCCAGTCACTATTGGAGTGAAACAGGGCTGTGTGTTTGTGCCAATGATTATTAACAGGATGTTGTCAGCCATATTGACTAATGCTTTCAGTGAGGATGAGCATGGCATCAAGGTCAACTACCATACTGATGGTAAGTTCTTCAATTTGAAAAGGCTGCAAGACAAGACCAACGTGGAGGGAGTGTTGATGCATGATTTTCTGTTTTCAGATGATTGTGCACACAATGCAGCCTTTGAAGCTGAGATGCAACAAAGCATGGATCAATTCTCTGTTGCCTGTGCTAATTTTGGCCTAATAATTCATACCAAGGAAACACAGGTGCTCCATCAGCCACCACCACACTATCTGTACATGGAACTATAAGTTATAACAAATGGAGAATTTTTGAAAGCTGTGAATAAGTTCACTTATCTTGGTAGTGTACTTTCAGGGATGAACACATTGACAATGAGGTTGATGCACACACTGACAGAGCTTGCTCAGTGTTTGGAAGGCTCTGAAGAAAAATTTGGGAGAGAAGAGGTATCAGACGCACTACCAAATTGAAAGTCTGCAGAGCTATTGCGCTGACCTCATTGTGGCGTGCTTGTGAAACATGAACAGTTTACCAATACTATGCCAAGAAACTGAATTGCTTCCATTGTAACTGTCTTAGGAAGATTCTGAGGATCACCTGGCAGAATAAGGTAGCAGACATTGAAGACCTTCCTTGAGCTGAGCTGCCAAATATTCAAACTATGCTTCCGAGGGTGCAACTGTGAAGAGCTGGCCAAGATGTGTGAATGCAAAATGTTAGCTTCCCAAAAATACTATATTATGGAGAATTCTCATGGGGCAGGAGATCAAATGGTGGCCAGAAGAAATGATACCAGAACACTCTCCAGAACTTTAGATTTGACTGTGCAACATTGGAAACACTGGAAGAGGACCACTCAGCATGGCATGCCCACATCAGAAAGTGTGCTGTGCACTTTGAGCAAAGGAGGTAGAGACAGCACAAACCAAACACAGGATTCAAAAATTTGGAATGTTTACCCCAAATATTCACATGGACTCTCTGTGCCCCACCTGTGGTAGAGCATTTGGAGCTCATATTGGTGTGATCAGCCACAGTCAGACACACTGAAATTTCACTTTATCTGGAAAATTACATCCAGAAACAAAAAAAAACGAAAACAAATACCCAAAAACAAAGACACATAAACAAACAAACAAAAACCTTCCAAGAGATCCTTGTAAAAATCCCCACTTCCAAGAAAGTCACTCTAAATAAGAATCCCTCCTCCAAAAGCATCCTCCTGCTCCACACGGAAACACATTCCAGAGAAGCTCTTTGCAACTAAATACACCTACTCATGCAAGTTTTCTGTCATATGAACTCCAACAGTGACATTTTCCAGGTCTAGCTATTGTGCTAACAGCCTAACAATTGAATTTAATCTACTTTCCTAAGTGCTAAGTTTTATCTAGAACAGGCATTTAATCATAGCAACAACACTGGCCTTTTCTAAAGCTTTAAAATCAAGAATTGACCTACACCTACATACATGGCTGCCAATACATGTGATGTTGAAGGGATGCTGAAAGAACCCTGAACTCACAATCATGCTCCTTTTGAACAGCTAAACGATTTCAACCTTTTATTTTTGCCAAGTCACAGAATCAATATTGGAAGGAAAACCCAAAGTTTCTTTGAAATAATTCATATAATTCATCAACAAAGAGACTCTTCAACAATACACCCAATCGACCAGAAGAGCAGGGAAAGGGAGTCTCTGAGGTTTCCTCCTTCCACAGTGCTTATACAGAACCCACTCCTCGATTTCTTCCCAGAGCTGCCCTTACGTACCTGTCCACCTACACCTCCACTAACCAACACTTCGTTCCCTCCTCCCTTTGATGCAGCAGAAGCAGCTCAGCCACCCCCACCTCCTGGCCCCTGGCCTCAGCTGCCATCGCTGCCTCTACCACTTCCCCAACTTCAACCCCACCCACTGCACAGCCTCCACTGCTGCCATGACCACATCAGCCCCCTATCAGGTGCAGCAGAACTACCACCAGGACTTGGAAGCTGCCATCAACTGCTAGATCAAAAGGGAACTCTATGCCTCCCATGTCTAACTCTCCATGTCTTACTACTTACACCAAGAGGAAGTAGCATTGAAGAACTTTGGGAACTACTTCCCCTACCAGTCTCAGGAGGAAAGACAGCATGCTGAGAAGCTGATGAAACTCCGGAACCAGCTTGGCAGCCCCATCTTCCTGCAAGATATGAAGAAGCCACACCAAGGTGACTGAAAGAGTGGGTTGAATGCAGTGGAATACGCTCTGCACTTGGAAAAAAATGTCAATCACTCATTACTGGAATTGCACAAGCTGACAAATGACAAGAATGACCCCATTTATGTGATTTCATCTAAACCCACTATTTGGACGAACAGGTAAAGTCCATCAGACAACTGGGTGATCACATAGCCAACCTTTGCAAAATGGGCACCCCAGATTCTAGCACAGAGGATTATCTTTTTGACAAGCACACCCTTGGGCACAGTGACAATGAGAGCTAAGCCAACTTGGCTTCCCCACATCTGGGAACTGTGTGCATGACCATTCCTATCTTTCAGTGCACGTATATTTTGGTTATCTGGCCATAAGTTTTACCCAAAAATTACCACCATTTACATCTCAATAAAGCGACTAGTTACACATCCAAAAAAAAAATGAATATAAAGCCAATATCCCCAATCGATGATTATCTTAAACCTTTGAAGATCACCACCATGATGAAGATCACCTAGGATGACCTGAGGAATCTCATTGCATTTTGGACAGCCCTCATTATTAGAAAATCTTCTCTTTGTATGGAGCTGAAAACTCTAAAATTTATTCCCAAGGTAAGGGGATTTTCTTTCTGAAGACCCTGTTCTTATGCAATCATGTGTGGGGAAGATTTGAATACATGAACACTTGGACCTTATTTGATTTTCTCTGGTTTCTAGTTGTCCCTTAGGGGAATTGGGAAGGCTGTGAATGGGATATAGACCTGGTCAATTTTCATATGATAAGGCTATGTCAAAGCAGGGAGTAGTGTATCTATCAGTACATAGAGTGTTGAGCCTGGGATCGGAAGACCTGAGTACAAATTCAGCCCCAGACCCTACCAGCTCTATCACCCTGGGCAATTCACTTAACCTCCATTTTCCTCAATCCACTGGGGTTTGGAAATGGCAAACCAATCCATTATCTTTGCCAAGAAAACCCCATGGATTGTGTGGTCCACATGGCCACAGCCAGACACAAGTGAACAATACCAAGAAGACGTATAGCAGAAACCACAAAGAGCTGAGAAGGAGTGAGCCTTGGCTCAAGTCTGGGACCTTACACTTACTAGCTGGCTGACCTTTCTGGGCCTTGAGTCTTTAATATTCAAAATTGGCAGGTTGAATAAGATATCTTACAGACTCTTTCACATTTTACAAGTCTAAAATTTCTTATAACTCTTAACTAAGCAATTGAATACTCGAGTTCTGGAATGGAATTCTCTTGGCTTTAAGTAGATCTGCAATATTAGGGGTCACATTTTTTCTTTAGCAGAATATTTCCCATGCCACCTGTGTCTGCAGATTCCCTTGATTCCCTTATTGAATCTCCCTAGCAGAGGAGAGCATTGTCAGAACATTAGGAATCCTATGCTTACACCTGCTAAAATCATAATAGTTTGTCCTTGGTGAGAAGACAGGTGTCATGTCTTAAGAATTTGTTTTCTTTTCAGCCTCAGAAGAGGCAGGGAGCACATCATTATCGGATCTGAATTTCTGCTGAATATATGAAAATCTTGTCTCTGAAGATTTATCCACATTTTATGTCTATTGAGGTATTATCGGTACATTGTTTCATAGTGAAATATTTCCAGGTCCCTGAAATGGTTGATTATAAAAATAAAAAAGACTAGAAGCTAGGAGAGACCTTGGGTGAGAAAAGAGATTACACCTGAAAGACATTTAACACCATATTGAGGTGGAATGGACTTTAGGGGTTATCTAAGTCAACCCTTATTTGAAAAATGAAGACATTTTCTCCAAAAAGCCATCAATTTTAATATTTGCAAACTTTTTCCTGCCAGCTATCATGTTGAGCTTCTAATATCATTGTCTTTCATGCTATATATGAGAAAATTAAACCTCAATATTTGAGCCCAAACCCAAGTTGCGCAATCTAGCTCCTAGGGAAGGATGTCTCCAACCCCCAAAGTAGAGAAATACCCTTCTGAGTGTCACATGAGACTTGCCCAGGATCACACAGAGTAACTGGCAGAGCAGGTATTTGAATGAGTCTCTTTAGGTCCCAAGTCCAGTCTTCTTTCTGCTTTAATACTTTTTTGGGGCCTTAGTTTAATCATCTGTAAACTGGAAGTCATAATTTCTGCCTTACATTTTTCACAAGGCAGTTATGAATAAGCCATTTTTATAAACTGTAGAGAGATATATAGCATGTGAACTTTGCTTTTATAGCTTTTAATATTCCTGTGCTGTAGCATCTAATCCCTCTCAATTTTCCCCCTTTCCTAATGCTCGTCTATAACTTCCAAATACCCAGATTCCTGCTTAAGGACTCATCTGAGTGGAAAACATGGAGGACAGAAGCAAAGCTAAAACCTTGAAGGCTATTCAGAAGCCTCATGCTGAAGGGTTATACTTGCTTTGCTTCACCTAAGAAGACAGAACTTAAAACAACTGAAAGAAATTGCAAACAGGCAGATTGAGGAGAAATATTAGGGAAATTTGAGTGGAAATTTAAGTGAAATGAGTCACCTCCTCAGGTTATAACAATTTCCCTGTCAATGGAAGCATTTAAGTAGAAATGGGATGACCACTTACTGGGGAATCTATAGAGGAAACAGGATAGGCTGCTCAGGGGTAGAGTGGTGTAGGCTACCTCTGTGATGACATTCAATGTAAGGGTCTATTGTTCCAAGAATGGAGAGCCCCTGTCCCTAAGTCACTGGTCATATGGCAGAGGAGATACTCAACCAATCAACATTCCTTCCGTACCTATCATGCACTTTAAACAGTGCTCAACTCTGAGCATAAAAAGGAAAAAATAGAAAGAGTCCTGCCATCAAGGAGCACACATAGACAAATAAGAATTTACAATACAAAGCATCATATGCCATGGGTCAAATGAGTGGCAAAGACAGTGTTTCCAGCAGGGTAGCAATTTAGCAAAGCCTAGCAGAATTGTTTTCAGGTGATCAAAGAGAGGAGAGATCCCTTTCAGCTGAGATCATCAGAGAAGTCTTCATGGAAGAAGTAAAATTGGAGTTGGACCTGGTATAAAAGTATCATGTTTGTTTCAGTTGAATGACAAGGGTAGAAGCCAGGTAGCAAAAGGTGAAAAGTAAGGATCGGACTTGGAAAGTTTCATTGGGGAAAATCTTCGTGGATGAGATTTGAATTGACTTTTGAAAAATGGATAGGATTCAGAAATGCAATGATTTGGGGGAACTGGAAAAGAAAGTTTTGCAAGTGAAAAAAATGCAGAGTGGAGAAAGTACAAGACAAAGCTCAGTGAATAAATTTGGCTAAACCAAAGGCTATATGTAAGAGAGAAAGAAGCCTGGAATGGTTCAGAGATGAGAACTGATAATCAGGATCTGATCAAAGAACTCACATATGAAGGGCAGCTTAGGCTACCAGGGGAAATACTTACAATACGATGAATAATTATAGTTTGCATTCCTGTAACTCTTTCAAGAGAGGACAGATAGAGAGATAAACGATACATACATACATCCTGTGCCAAGTGCTAGTGATACAAATACAATTAAAAAGAAAGCGTGTGCCTTCAAGGGGCTTCCATTCCAGCCTGTGAAGAGAATATATAAAAGCAAGCTGGGAAGTGGAGGAGGAGAAAGTACATGCTGGTTGGTGGGGAAGGCTTTATAGTTACAATGTACGTTGGCACTTATCATTTTCATCTGCGCCTAGTAGTAACTGTGAATCTCTATCTGATATACAGGGAAGCCTTGAGACATGACTATGTCCAAATAGGGCAAATGCCAGTCCTATCCCACCTTGAAATTCAATAAATTCAGTTAATTATTTATTCAGTACCTATTGTGTAAAGATAACTATACTTGGTTCTAGCACACATACAAATTGGGAAAGACCAGTATGTTGAGTAAGGGAGGTGTTCATTCTGTCTTCCTCCACACGAGTCATAATACAGCTGGTTGATTGTGCCTAGTTCTCTGCATCGCATAACACAAAGACCTCAGATCAGTTGGGTCATGTCCAGAGAAATGTGACTAGGATGGTAAGGGAACTGAAAGCCTTACTACATGACTGGCTAAAGGAATTGGAGATGTTTAGACTGCAGAAAAGAAGACCAAATTAGATGAAGAAACAGGGATCTTCAAATCTATTAAGGGCTGTCATGCAGAAGAGAAATCAAAGTTTTCTTTTACTTGCCCCTAGAAGGCAAAACTAGGACTACTGAGTAGAATTCATAAGGAAGAATACATTGGAAAAACATAAAAGTTTCCTAAATGTGAGTGTCATGCTTAAGTGGACTAAGCTGCTTTGTGAGTTAGTGTGGGAGTTCTCCATGAGTGGGAGCTTTCAAGCACAGACTGTCTGCTCACCTGTTAAAGTAGCTATAGATGAGAGCTTTGCTTTAGGCAGGGGCTAGACAAGACTATCTCCAAAGTGTCTTCCAACTCCTCAGGGAGTTTGTAATCCAGCAGGGGATTCCATTTCCACACATTATATAATACAAAATTATGCTTAAAGAAGCATTCTAATTAACAAATTTCTTTGTAAGAGTTGATGAAGTAGAAAGAGTGCTCAACTTCAAATCTGAGAAGATCCGAGTTTGAATCCAGGTACTGCCAGTTACTTTCTAGCAACAGGCAAGTCATGTAGCTGTCTGAGATTCAGTTTCCTTATCTTTAAAATGGGGGTGATAATATCATACTCCCTGTGTCCCAAGGCTATTGTAAAGAAAGGCTTGGTAAAAGATAAAGTTTTACTATATACTCAAGAATTATTCTTGGTGACAAGGATCTAACATTTTGACCTGTCCATGGTTTTCCCTTTGCTTCCTTAGGTAGAGGGCAGAATCTGTGTGAGAAGCTTCTGTGCTCCTGTGATCAGTGTATGGCTGCTGAGTGTATGGCTGCTGCAGACTTCAATGAGAGTCACAGGTTCTGGAGTAGATCCAGGTGCCAGGAGAATGGAACACTGTGTGAAGACAGTCACCATGAATGGCCTTTGCCTCCCACTGGTTTAGAAACCAGGAGCTTAAGCTCTGAAGAAAACAGCAATGAAGAGTCTGTTCCTTCCCTCACAGGGAGTTTCAGAAGAAAGAAGAGATTCTTGGGAAAGCCATTTGACAATGCTGTTTCCAGGCCAGCCCACGGACAATTATTTGTTTCTTTCATCAGTGAAAAACACCATAAACAGGTCATCTAGATCTATATTATTCCAAATTTAAACTCTCTAAAGCCTAGGATGGCTCACCTGTTGAATCATAATAATGACTCTTCTACATTTCCCCCCACAGGTGTGATGGGAAAATTGATTGAGAAAGTAAAGAAGATGCTTTGAAAGTTAGAATTCCTACACACACATGAGACCTCATTATTACCAGACTTCTTAGAATCCAAGATCAGAGGGGTCTGGATGTACCTCTTTGTCTGATTTGTACTGAATGTATTGTATCATGGAAATTAAATAAAAATTCAAATTCATTTCCCCACTTTAGATGACGATGCACCAGTGGTGCTGGGGGTATATATGGGAGAATGGCTGAGGGAATCACTACCTGAACACTTAGTGTTTGAATACTATTCCTAGGAAAGCTGAGCAATGATAAACCTAAAGTTAGCAGTTCAGGTAAAGGAAGTTCTAGTTAAGTTAGGTATCACTTACTTTCAGGCAAGTAGGTAGCACAATGAATAGAGTGTTGGGTCTGAAGTCAGGATCTCATCTTCCTGAGTTCAAATCTGGCCTTAGACACTTATTGTGTGACCCTGACTAAGTCACTTAACCCAGTTTGCCTCAGGTTCCTCATGTGTAAAATGAACTGGAGAAGGAAATGGCACAGCATTCTCACATCTTTGCCAAGAAAACTCTAAATATGGTCATGAAGTGTCAGACACAAATGAAAAACAACTGAACAATAAAAAAAAAACAACCCACTTCTACATTAGCACCCATGTGACTGGGTAACTAGTAATTCCCCAGTCATAGAGATAGAAATGTAATGTGGTGCAATGAGAGGAACTGAGCTGGGAGGCAGAAGACTTACCTCATGGTGCAGTCACTGAGCAAATTGCTTTCCCTTCCTGGTCCCTCATTGCTTCTTCTGGAAAATGAGGGAATTCGACTCTTTTCTAGCTCTAACAATATATAACAAATTCTACTCAATTTGACTTAAATTCACCACCTGCTCTTGAGAGCTTTCTTTTATGGGATTGTATGTGAGGAGCACAGTTCAGTCAGTGCAACAAAAGACACGTCTTAAACAAAGTACATTCTCAACAACACTTTGAAAAGAAATCTGACACTACATATGACTGTTTTTTTGTTTTAGAGACGATTCAGGCTTTCAGAGACTTTGTGTAATTAAAAATATGCTTTTATTTCACAACTTAAAGCCTACAAACTTTAGGTAAGAAAATTTTTAACCTCATATATCTCAGAGTGGAAAAAATATTTATATAATCAGAAAATACAATACTCAGAATTAGAAGAAACTTCAGAGTTCATGTAGTCGAACTCATCCCTACTTTATTCATGGGTCTCTGTATGTTTGGTGTTCATCCAAAATTCGCTCCAACATTCTTCATGATGGAGATCTTGTTACTTCTTAAAGCAACCTTGTTGGACCCTTGTCTTATGATGAACAAAAACGTGCACCTTCCCCTTCAGTGACCCCACTAATTCTCCATTCTAAGCCAAGGCATGCCATGAAGTATAACTTTAAATAACTTCCGGTACAACCCACTCTAAGGCAACCATTCTGAACACTATTATTTTACCGTGCTGTCTCCTCTCCCAAAATACCTCCCCCACCTCAAGAAGTGCAGGACTCAAATACTACATAGAATTCTATTTCATTAGATAAATGCTTTGTCAGTCTACTACATTACAAAAACCCATTGTCCCTTTTCCCTCTAAAGGAGAATAGTTTTTAAATTAGTCCTTTATATTTAATGGAAACATTCTTTCCCAAGAATAGGTTTTGAAAGATATCGAAGGGATGTGTATACAGCATAAGCTTTTCAGGCATCTGATAGTGGTCAGAGAATGACCAAGGCTGGAAAGGATAGGGGAGGCTTGAGGTGTTGAAGATCTATGAGTTGATAATTTATGAAATTATGAAATGGGTGCAAGCATGTCCAGCGTTTTGGGTACTTGCCAGAAAACACCATAAATTGACAGTGAGACAGGATGTGGCAATCACACTTTCGTTAAACAGAATATGGGGGCAAAAAGTCTGTAAAGAAAGAGTCAAATGGTGAAGAGTGATACAGAGACAGATCTCATAGAAATGGAGTGGTGAAGGAAGGCAGATGGTGTGGAGTAAAGGATAGGGAAAGGGAGAGGAAGAGAATATGACTCAAGTAAACATGGACTAGAGGTGGCCAGCATGAACCTGATTCAAATAGAAGAGTACTGGGGTTGGGGACGAGACAAGAGTCTCTCTATGACACTTTGGAGATAGTCCATTGACATATCCACATCATCTCAAAGTCATCAGCTGATCTGGAACTATGGAGGCTGGATTTTGTCTGGAATTCCCATATCACGGGATCACAACCTTGACATCACCACCTAGATGGTTTCCCCTGATCCAGGACATATTACGAAGATATGAATTTTGGTTCACATATGATACAATGTGCAAATCATGCTCCTTTGACCTTTGAGACAGTTTGTACATGGCTTTCAGGCTCCTCTTTGCAATCTCACTTCCTGCTATTGTCCCTTTATAAATTTTGGTTCACATATGATACAATGTGCAAATCATGCTCCTTTGACCTTTGAGACAGTTTGTACATGGCTTTCAGGCTCCTCTTTGCAATCTCACTTCCTGCTATTGTCCCTTTATACCAATTACCTATAAATTTACTGAGCAGACTGATTAGAAAGAGGGGACCAGAATAAAGTACAATTTTAACACAATCTATTTCGTCCACTGCCTAATTTTATCAAAACTCTGCTCGGCTTAAACACATTTCTAGCTGGAGCTTAAGTCATTAGGAATTCAATATTCCCTAGGTGTACATGGCTGAATATCAGTCCTTTAAACAAATACTTTCTATAATTCTATACATAGGTATCTTGGAACAAACAACTTGGTTGCCCTGCCAATGCTCCAATGAAATGGTAATTCTCTCTCTTCCCATCTATTTCCAGGCTTCCAGGTCTTTCTTAGAGTCCCAACCAAAATGCCATGTTCTGCAAGAAGCCTACCTCAATACTGCTTCATGTTAGTGACTTCCCTTTGTTCATTTTCTAACATTTATCTTGATTATATTTTCTTTGCCCATACTTCTTTGCTTGTTGCTTGGCTACACGAATGTAAAAAGGGCACAGAAGGTCACTTACCTTCAGATGAGTATGACATAACTTAGAAAGTGATGGTTTGGGTGGGGAAAGAAGAGAAAGGAGGATGGAGGGTAAGGGGATCAAAAGGGACAGGGTAGGCTCCTGCTTCAGGGGTGGTGGAAATAATAGGATCATACCTTAAGAACTAGAAAATTGATTGGTAGAGAAACACTTCAGTTTTCCTCTTTTGGATATGAAGAAACTGGGGCCCAGAGAAGAAAGTGTCTGAGGTCATGAAGTTAGCATGTGTTTCTTCTAACCCCATGTCTGGTGCTCTTTCACTTGGTAGAGATTTCAGACAAATCAAGTCAACAAGCACTTTTATATATGTTAATGTGAAGGTTGTAAGTTCAATTCCGTGTGGACGGTCTCGGGCGGGTAAAGGTGGGAGCTTCTAAATCTTAGAGTTCTTACGAGGCCCCCCAGGAAAACAGCAGGGAATCGACAAGGTCAGACTGAGCTAGCTCGGCTAGCTCGGGTATTTCCGCCTCTTCCCGGGAGATACGTGATGGGTGGAGCCTCCCTGCTCTTGAGGCTGTCCCGGATTGGACACACCTGTTGTCTCCTAACAGGCTCGATATTGATATGTAAACTACACGACAGAGGGCTTAAGTAGGTCCAGGAAAGCCCGAAAAAGCTCTTGGGCGGAGGGCCACGTGTGAGCTTACTAGGCTCCCCATTTTCCTCTCTCTTCTCTCCCCTCCCCCTCTCTCCTCACTTATACTTCTACTTCCAATCTCTTATTGTAAGATCTTTGCCTCCTTGGGAGGTCCTTCTCTCTCTCCCTCCTAAGGAAGAAGCCCCTGCACTTGTAACCGAGACCCTGAAATAAAGCTCAACCCTTGTTCGACTCTGGAACGTCCTTTCTCTCATATGCGCACCCGGCGTGGCCAGCCAAAGACCTCGGGAGGTGAGGTAAGAAAGACTCGGGTAGCCCACAGGCCTCTAGGCCTGGCAGTTGGCGTCTCCAAACAGAGGACAGACACAGATTCCTGGGTGCTTTGGGAACACCCGGAAGGGGCTGTGAAAGAGGCGAGTCCCGAATCCTAGATTCGGAAGGAGAGAGAGTGAGAGTAGCTTCCCACACCCATGGGAAAAGGGCAGGGATGGGGAATCAATTGCCAGTAATAAAGCCAGAGGAACAGGAGGTCTGGGCTGAGATACTTTACAGGGAATGCAGGGAGGCGGGGGTCACTATAAAGTTAAACGACCTCCGAGAATTTTGTAAAAGGATTTGGAAAGTTTCTCCTTGGCTCAAGCAGACAGGAATATCAAGAGAAAGATGGGGAGCGGTCGGAGAACAAATGACCGCTTATGAGCAACAATGCCCCGGGGAGCTGGAGGATTTAGATTTCCTGATATACGGTGTAATTAAGAGCCTTTTGGAAGGGCCGGAGAGATTATCGGTCCAATATTTTTTCACAGTGTGAGGGGCTATTGACCACCATTAATAACAGAACACATCCTTTTTATGTTTTACATGTGCGCTCACATACTAATGGCACAGGACCAATTTTTGAAGGGAATCAAATAGCTGACAATTCACTATTCCTTGTAGGGCACACTGTGGAACCACAGGAAGGGCCCAAAAGGCTCATGATAGGTTCCACCTAGCCACAGAAGCCCTCTGCAAATTATATGGGATAACTCAGGAACAGGCCAGAAACATTGTTAAGAGCTGTCTCCAATGTATCCCATTCCACCCATCTCTAGACCAGGGTGTCAATCCTCGTGGCTTGGCACCCAATGAAATTTGGCAAATGGATGTCACCCATCTTAAGGGCCAGTGCATACATGTGACAGTTGACACATGGTCCGGATTCCTTATGGTGACTTTACAGCCAGGTGAATCAAGTGCTAAAGTAATTCAACATCTTTGGCACTGTTTTTCTGTTTCAGGTTTACCCTTAGAAATAAAGACAGATAACGGTCCTGCCTATACTTCTCAAACCCTTACACACTTCCTCCGCGATCTAGGGATTCGACATGTTACAGGAATCCCCTACAATCCACAAGGCCAGGCCATAGTGGAAAGGGCCAATCTCACCTTAAAGGCGATTCTCGCTAAACAAAAAAGGGGGAGATTAAGAGGTCGCCTAACACAATCAGAGCTTGATACAGCTGTGTATACACACAATTTTTTGCATATCTCAAAAAACTCACATACTACTCCAGCTATGAGACATTTTGTGACTATTCCAAGACAACCCCGCAAGGAAAGTAATACCCAGGCTGGAAATAAGGACACATGGGCCATGGTAAAGGATATGGCCTCAGGGAAATGGAAAGGTCCGTATAAGATACTAATATGGGGTCCAGGGTATGTTTGTGTCTCCACAGGAAAAGGGAATGCGTGGATTCCCATTAGAAGGATCCGTAGGTGGGAACCGATGTCGGAGACGGTGGAGACGCAGGAGGCAGAGACCCCGGAGAGCCCGGAGACCCCAGAGAAGGATCATGCACCACCTGAGCCTGCTGCTGACAGCTTTAACCTTGCTGCCCAGAGAGGAAGCAGCACTCATCACAACCACTGACATTGCTGCTGACAGCTTCCCATCTAGGCATCTCTTTCCACCGGCTGAAGGAGGATTTTGATATCACAAACCCAGGACATTGGGGGGGAAGGGGTGATCAACTTTTCGCCTGAATACCACAGGCTTGGCCATTCAGGCTTGGCCGTTGAGATCCATTTGCATGACTGAGGGGGTGGTGATGTGTAAGGCGCCAGCACTAGCTGCTTCTCTTAGAAAATGCTTTGGAATTAGTGATTGCCCTTTCTCTTGCTGTAACTCAGCCATTTAGTTTCATCTTTGTTTTGTCTGATGCCTCCCTTTGTCAGTTGTGCTAGCTGCAGATTTCTGTGTAAATGAAGTCTTGTTGTGAGGTGCTCATATGCTAAAGGCCTTCCTAACCCACTTAAGCCTCCAACTGCTGTTTACTCTAGAGCCAGGTGCGCTCCGCGCATAACAAAGAAGGGGAGATGTGAAGGTTGTAAGTTCAATTCCGTGTGGACGGTCTCGGGCGGGTAAAGGTGGGAGCTTCTAAATCTTAGAGTTCTTACGAGGCCCCCCAGGAAAACAGCAGGGAATCGACAAGGTCAGACTGAGCTAGCTCGGCTAGCTCGGGTATTTCCGCCTCTTCCCGGGAGATATGTGATGGGTGGAGCCTCCCTGCTCTTGAGGCTGTCCCGGATTGGACACACCTGTTGTCTCCTAACAGGCTCGATATTGATATGTAAACTACGTGACAGAGGGCTTAAGTAGGTCCAGGAAAGCCCGAAAAATCCTCTTGGGCGGAGGGCCACGTGTGAGCTTATTAGGCTCCCCATTTTCCTCTCTCTTCTCTCCCCTCCCCCTCTCTCCACGCTTGTACTTCTACTTCCAATCTCTTATTGTAAGATCTTTGCCTCCTTGGGAGATTCTCTTTCCCTCCTAAGGAAGAATTCCCCTGAATTCTAGACCCTGAAATAAAGCTCAACCCTTGTTCGACTCTGGAACGTCCTTTCTCTCATACAAGCATCCGGTTTGGCCAACCGAAGACCTCGGGAGGTGAGGTAAGAAGATTCGGGTAGCCCTCAGGCCTCTAGGCCTCGCAGTTAAGTCTTCATGATATAAAAAAAGGCAAAAATTGGACCTTATAATCTCCCCATCTATGCAAATACTGAGAAAACTCACAAGAATAACAAATATTGTCTTTTCATGTAGGAATGTAAACCATTCAATGTTAGAAACTCCTTTATGTTTTCTCTTTCCTGTTTACCTTTTCATGCTTCTCCTGATTCTTGTGTTGGAAAGTCAAATTTTCTATTCAGTTCTGGTCTTTTCATCAAGAATGCTTGGAAGTGAAGCCAAGACAGCAGATTAGAAATATGCACATACACTAACTCTTCCCCCGCAGTACATAAGATACCTGTAAGGAATGACTCTCAACAAATTCTAGAGAAGCAGAAGCCACAGAACAACAAAGTGGAGAAGGTTTCCAGCAAAGGGTGACCTGAAAGGCCTACAGGAAAGGTCTCTCACAATGGACTTACTAAAGTTGAACTGTTTACATTCCTGCATGAAAAGACAATATTTGTAACTCTTGAAACTTTTTTCAGTATCTGGGTAGTTGGTGGGATTATCCACACACATCCAAACATACACTCACAACCACAAACACACACACATAGAGAGAAAGAGGGTCCTACATGTTTTCTCTTTCCTGTTTATCTTTTCATGCTTCTCTTCATTCTTGAGTTTGAAAGTCAAATGTTCTATTCGGTTCTGGTCTTTTCATCAAGAATGCTTAAAAGTCCTCTACATGATTGAATGACCATTTTTCCCCTGAAGTATTATACTCAGTTTTGGTGGGTAAGTGAATCTTGGTTTTAATCCCAGTTCCTTTGAGTTCTGGAATATCATATTCCAAGCCCTTTGCTCCCTTAATGTAGAAGCTGCCAGATCCTGCATTTTGCTAGTTTTCTTTCTGCAATACTCAAATTGCTTGTAATATTTTCTCCTTGACATGGGAACTCTGGAATTTGGCTACAGTATCCTTGGAAATTTGTTTTTTCAGATATCTTTCAGGAGGTGATGTGTGGATTCTTTCAATATTTATTTTGCCCTCTGCTTCTAGAATATCAGGGCAGTTTTCTTTGATAATTCCATGGAAGATAATGTCTTTGCTCTTCTTTTTTTTTGATCATGGTTCTCAGGTAGTCCTATAATTTTTAAGTTGTCTCTCCTGGAATTATTTTCCAGGTCACTTGTTTTTCCAATGAGAGATTATACATTATCTTCTATATTTTTATTCTTTTGTTTTGTTTTGTGATTTCTTTGTTTATCATAAAGTCGTTAGCTTCCACATGTTCAATCCTAATTTTTAAAGAAGTATTTTCTTCAGTGACCTTTTGAACCTCTTTTGCTATTTGGCTAATTTTGCTTTGTAAAGTATTCTTCTCCTCGTTGGCTTTTTGGAAGTCTTTCACCCATTGAGTTAGACTATTTTTAAAGGTGTTATTTTCTGTAGCATTTTTTTGGATCTCCTTAACAAGCTATTGACTTCCTTTTTTTGATTTTCTTGAAGCATTCTCATTTCTCTTCCCAAATTTTCCTCCACCTCTCTTACTTGATTTTCAAAATCATTTGTGAGCTCTTCCATGGCCTGAGACCTTTGCATATTTATTTTGGGGGTTTTGGATGCATAAGCCTTGACTTCCTCTGATGTTATGCTTTGTTCTTCCTCATCTGAAAGATGGAAGAAAATATATGTTCGCCACAAAAGTAACCTTCTATATATTGTGTTACCTTTTCTCCCTTTTTTTTGTTGAATTTTCCCAGCCGGTTTCCTGACCTCTGTTAAGAGAAGGGTATATTCTGGGCACCTGTATATTCTCAGTTCCTCCTGTGGCACAATCAAGGGAAAGGTGTTTACTCCTCTCCTGACCTGAACTCTGGTCTGGGAGCAACCAAAAATTTTTTGCCAAGAATCTGCAATTGAATTTCCTCTCCAGTGCTTCCACCAGGTCCACCACCAGTGCTCCTCTTCACCCCTGGTGGAGCTCAGGGCTGAAGATCAAATTAGTGACTCAATCCCCCAGGGGCTTTAGGCTGAGATCTCCCAGGGTTGCCACTCAGGGCTGAGATTCAATCAGCCCTTCAATTCCCACAGGGGCTTTGGGTGGAGGGCTGTCTGTACCAAATTCAGGTGCTGTGCTGCTCACAGTCTCCTCATCACAACAGAAGGAAAGCTGTGCAGCTGGGGTGGAAATGAGAAGGGGCAGCTGGGACATGGTGATACCAAGAGAGTGGAAGCCTCCAAACTCAACAAAGTCCTCAGCAAGGAAGTGATCCTTTCTGCTGCCTGTGAGAGGAACCACATTCCAGCTTTGACAGAAACTGGCTCTGTGTTTGCTTTTGGAGAGAATAAGATGGAGCAGCCAAACCGATGCCATAGCCAATACCAAAGTGACTTGTGGGGCTGAATTCAGTATGATAATGGACTGCAAAGGAAACCTCTATTCCTTTGGGTACCCTCAATATTGTCAGCTGGTACACAATACAAACAGGAAGTTCACTACCAGGCCTCAGATGATAGAATATGACTGTGAGTTGTTCCATTTAGGTAGCCATTTTCACTGAAAAGAAAACAATGGACAGATTTTGCAAATCCCCAATGTCATTGTCTGAGACATAACCTGTGGCACCAATCACACGCTAGTTCTAGACTTTCAGAAACATGTTTTCTCTTGGGAGGTTGGAGAGGATGTCCCTCTGGGCTACGCAGAGCAGAAAGTCCCTTGCCTGGTGAAGTTCTTTGATTTTACCCCTATGGGGCTACACAAATCTACATTGGCTACACTTGCTCCTTTGCTGTCAGTGAAATTTGTGGCCTGTATTTCTGGGATGCTACCAGCACTTCTCAGAAGTCTGCCATGTATCCAAAAGCTGTGTAGGAACTCTGCGGTTGGACAATTAGAAGCTTAGCATGTGGGAAGAGTGGTATTATCTTGCCTGCCAAAGAGAACACCATCAACTGGGGCCCCATTCCAACCTTCAATGAACTGGGCTCTGGTGACCACAAGTCCAAGTCTTCCAGCACAGCCCAAGAAGTGAAAAGCCTGGATGGCATTTACACAGAGCAGGTTGCATTGCCTACTTGCACTCCTTGGTGATCCTGAGGGACCACTGAAAAAGAAAACAGAAAAAACTTCACTGACTATAATTCCAGCATCCTATCCTAATGCCAGAGGCAGCAAGGCTGCCAGCGGGTCTGTCTTCAGGCACTTCCAGGCAGCTGACATTGCCAATGCTCACTGGCACACAAAGAAGACAGATTCAGGAAAAGGTGGCCCTAAGCTGCTATTTCTTAGTCTTCTTGAGGTTCCAATTTATCAGCAAATTCAATGCTTACTACCGATTTACCGTAGGATCGCCAAAGGTTTTGTCTCTCCCTTTCTCTCTTTTCTGCCTTCTCCTACCACAAATGTTTAATTAAAATATTTCCTCTTAGTTGATGAGTTAGCATTCCTAAAAAACAAACATAAAAAACCCCTCCTTCAAAGAGCATCCATATAAAAATTCCCTCTTCCAAGAATGATATTTTTAACAAAGTCTCCCTCTTTCAAAAGCATCCTCTTTACCCAAATGAGAAAAGATTCCAGAGAGGTTCTTTGCAACTAAATACACTTATTCATGCAAGTTTTCCTTTCCTATTGAATCTAGCAGTGACAATTTACAGGGCTAACTCTTGTGTTAATAACCTAACCACTGAACTTTTATTTATTTTCCTTAGTACGTTTTATCTAGAACTGACATTTCATCATAGAAAGAATATCAGCCTTTTTTAAAGCTTTGAAACCCAGAACCGACTTATGGCAGAATACATGACTGCCAATATCCTGTCACTTTTAAGAGATGCTGAAAGACTTCTCAGCTCAAAAGCCATACTTCTCAGCCAGCTAAAAGATTTCAACCTTCTATCTTTCCAGAGTCACAGAATCAATATTGGAAGGAAAACCCAACATTCTTCCCAGCTAATTCATAGAATTTATCAACAAAGAGACTCTTCAACAATTCCCCAATCAATGATTATCACAAACCTTTGAAGATCACCAGTACGGGGAAAATCAGACATGATGATGTCAGGAATTCCATGGCATTTTGGAGAGCGCTCATTAATAGAGAGTCTTTTCTTTGCATGAAGCTGAAAACTTTACAATTTATTGCATAGGAAAAGTGGGTTTTGTTTCCGGAAGACACTCTTTATATCCAAGCACGTCTGGGGAAGGAGGGAGTACATTAATACTTGGAGCTTAGTTGAGTTTCTCTGGTTTCTGGTTGTCCCCTAGGGATACATGGAAGGCTGTGAATGAGACATAGACCTGATAAATTTTGATGTCATAAGGCTAGGTCAGAGGCAGGGAAAAGGGGAAGAAAAAGGGAGAAAGGAGGATAAACAACTGTTGGGGGTGTAAGCTCAGTTCCATGTGGACAGTCTCGGGCGGGTAAAGGTGAGAGCTTCTAAAACTTAGAGTTCTCATGAGGCCCCCCAGGAAACAGCAGGGAATTGAGGAGTGAGATCTCGTGTATTTCCGCCTCTTCCCGTGAGAACGTGATGGAAGAGAGCATCCCCGCCCTCGAGACTGGCCCGGATCTGGGCACACCTATTGTTATCTCACAGGCACGGTATTCAGGTGCAAACGATACGGCAGGAGAGCCTAAGTAGGGTCAGGAAAGCCTGAAGGCGCTCTTAGCGCTGAGGGGCCCTTACAGGACAGAAGGCCCCTTTTCCTCTCTTCGCTCTTCCCTCCCCCCTCTCTCCCCACTTCCACTTCTGCTTTCATTCTCTTACTGTAAGATCTTTGCCTCCTTGGGAGATTTCTCTCTGTCTCCTAAGGAAGAGTTCCCCCTGCACATGTAACCAGGACCCTGAATAAAGCCTAACCCTTGTTCGACTCCGGAAAGTCTCTTGTCTCATACGTTTATCCAGTTTGGCCAGCCGAAGACCTGCGATAGGTAAGGTAAGACTCGGGTAGCCCTCAGGCCTCTAGGCCTGGCAAACAACATCTCAGGATATTGTGAAAATCCAGTTACCTTTGGGAAATGACTGAATGGTAGCTAGTTGGCCCAGGCAGTAAGGTTGCTGAGCCCAAAGTCGGGGACACCAGAGTCCACATCCTACCTCAAACATTTACTAGTTGGGTTACCCTGGACAAATCATATAACTTCAATTTCTTTGTATGTAAAATAGGGAAAATAATAGCACCTCCATCACAGAACTCTTATGAACATCAAATGAGATAACGTGTGCAATGCACTTTGCAAACCATTAATCCCTATATAAATATTAACATTATTATTGTTCTAAAGTGAATTTTCATAAATTAAATTCTCTTTTCTTACTTGCTTTTTTGTCTTATTAGCATCATTCAGATATACATTTTCCTAGGTTCCAGTCTGTGAAAAATTCAAAATTAATATTTTTGTGAGCAAACACAAGTGTACTAGGGAAGTCACCTGTTTAAAGAAACCCTGCATTGGTTCCTTTAGAAAGAAGGAAATTCCCACGAAATGGCTGGTTTGATAAGTTCTAGTTTCCATTACAGTGTAAAAGGATGTTTAGGGATTCTTTGATAGAAAAATGGTGACTGTACCTTGAGCCACCCTGCTCTCCTGGCCTTGGCTGCTATCAACAGAGACTGGTACCAGAAGACTATCCCTACTAAATAATAATTGATATCAGATGCAACCAGTTACAGACAAGGCAGGTCAAGGAAGAATGAGGTCATGTTGTGTGGCTTTCATTCTGCTTTAATCACTCAGCTACTCCCTTACTTGACCTGAGTCTTGTCTCTAAGGTTCAAAGCCTTGAAGGAAGGCAGACAAAAAGGAATCAATTGCTTTCTAATTAGCCACAGTGTATCTGCACAGGGGTGATGTTGGCCAATGTCCTATGCATGTGATCTTCCTAATATAGACCCCTGAGTGTTCCAGTCTGGATTACTGTGTCCCCTCCCTCCAGTCATGTTTAACATTTCATGAATAGGTTCACAGATGAGCAGAGGGTGTTAGTCAAAGGGTAATCACTTATACTGGAGGAAGGCAGTATATATCCCTTAGACCTAACTTGGTTCATAGCCATTATCATCCATCTTACTGCACTGGAATAAGACTTTCAGGTAAGCATTTTTTATCCATGTGATACTCTTGAGTGTGGGTATGATGGGTGGGGGTATGTGTGGGGCAGAAGTTGAGTGTCATTGATGGGGAATGGGGAATCTCAATAGAGAGATGGATAAAACACTTCCTAAGTTATTTGCTTGTGTTAGGCTCCAAGTTATAACTACAGTTTGACAATGTGGGTGTGGCTCCAAGGAACTGTAGGCCTCTTATTCTGCAGTACCCTGAACCAACACAAGACAACCAGCTCCTGCTTTCAAATCTAACCACTATGCAGAGATGGCAGGAAGGTTCCTCTCTATCTTTGAGTATATGTGTGTATCATGGCAGGAAATAAAGACACTAATTCAAACATCATATGTGCAAGTCCTTTAGCTAGATGGAAATAACTAATCTCTCTAGGCTGTAATGCTTTCAAAGGACCTTTCTGCAGCAACCCTCTGAGGTGGGTAGCCTAAGTTTCCTGGTCCTCTCCTTGGGTTTGCATTTAAATGACGTATAGCTGTTCAGAATTGTCACCCTCACTCTTTCCTTTAGTCATCAAAGGCAAAAGTCAAGATGAGCAGGGATGACTAAGGAGGCGATAGATGACCTTTATCTTGTCAGATCATAGTCTTTTCCAGGCCTCAGCTGATCTGAGGCAAGAGCTAGGTAAGAAGTAAGACAGAGGATGGTGTAATTTACCATTTACTACCACAAAAGTATCAATCTTGAATTAACTAATTTGCTTGAGGGGAAAGGGAGAGGATATGGAGTAGATCCTGCCATAGTTAGTGTAAGAAGTGAAAAAGGCTGCAGAAAAATAAAAAACAACAGGCTGTTGCTTGCCATTTGGTGAAAGGATAGAACACCCTCAAATACAATTGCAGGCAGCTGGCCTGAGTCAGGTGCTTCCTGCCAGCTCTAAGATTCTGATTGGGGTTCTTCAGGGATTGGTCAGTTTTCCCCTTATTATGTAAGCATTGTCACTGGATACCATGGGAACACAAAGAGACCTGAGAGCTCAGAAAGGGTCTGCCTGAAGAGGAAGAGCACAGACTTCCAAGGAGCTCTTGGGGTAGGGGGAGCAAGAGGAGAAAATGTAGAAAACAAAAGAAGTTGTGGAATTAGAGCTAAATAAATAAGAAAAAAAAGGAGGAGGAAGAAAAAATAAATGTTGATGGTTCATAAAAGCAGATTTTGAGGTGCAAGGAGGAAGCAATGGATTAGCAAAAAGAAAAAAAGGAGAAAAAAAAGAGGAAAAGAAAATGAATAAGAAAAAGCAAATTGAAGAGGAGAAAGAAAAAACCAAGAAGGAAAAGAGGAAGTTGAGAAATAAAAAGATAGAGTGATGGGGAAGAGAAAGCAGAAAACTAAAAAGGAAGAGGCACAAAAAGGTCACAAAAGAAGAAAGATATAAGAAGAAAGACAAGACAAAAGGTAAAGAAAAGGAAGGAGAAAGCAGGAACTGGAAAGAGAGAAGGAAAGGATGAAAAAGTGGAGGAGGAAAGGGAGAAGATTAAGAAGAGTAATATGTTGAGGAGAAAGGTGAGGGATGGGAAGACAAGGAGAAGGAAAAGCAGGAAGGCAGGAGGAGCAGGAGGAGGAGGAGGAGGACAACCTCACCAACAACAGGGGAAGAAAAATGCATGGTCAGGCACTTCCCATCAGAGGGAGGGGTCGTGTAGTCTTTGAGAGTCCCTTTTTATTCCTCTTGAGACCAAGAGTTTAACACTCGAGCAGCAGGACTTATTTGGTTCCTGGAGGTTTTCCCACCTTGCTTGGGGCAGCCTTACTTTTGCTCAGGAAGGCCTTGGTTGGGAGTGGTAGTGGCAGTCGCCTCTTGTCTCTCATCGTATCTGTGGTGACAAAGACATCAATGTGGGACACCCTTGATTGTCATCAGATGGGTGAGTTATTGACCCACCATGAGATTCCCTAGAGCTGGGGCCTAGGTCTCAGCTAGAATCCAAAACAACTTTCAGTACATGGGTAGGTAGGGGGGCAGGATGGGTGATGAGTGTAGGGGGAAGGTTAGAAGGGATAGGGGAGATTGGGAGGGGGTTGTGAGGGAAGTTCTGGTGGCCTACCTTGGCTGACTCATGGGCATTGAACCATTTTTCTCTTTTAAGTAAATGATCCATTTTCACCTCTACAGTGTAATGTTACACAATTGATCACAAAAAATTACTAACATGCTATCCCTCCCTTATCCCAGTTGGCTTGAATGAGCTTACATTTATATGTTATTTTAAGACTTTCAAAATCCTTTCCACATATTATTTAATAATAAACATGCCTTGATTCTTTGTGGAAGAAACTCAGAGAGCATGGGGGTTCATTAGAATAAGTTTCAGTAGACGTGAATCCTTGCTGATTATCTCTGCTGCCAAAAGGCCAACCCTGAGGGAGTAAGCTGAGTTTAGCAATGAAAAATGTATGTGAATGAGAGAAAAGAAAGCAGGATATGACATATGCTTCTTGCTGCTGCTTTTAAAAGGTCTAGGTAGGTCTAAATTGTGAGGGGAAGGGGACAATATGGTCAAGTATCTAACTGAGGAATATCCCATTAAGTATGGAAAGTTTCTTCTTATTTCAGAATCTCTTATCTTGTGCTTGAATTGGTATCGAGAATTTAAATCCATGCCAATAAATACACCTATTCATGCAAGTTTTCCATTCATATTGACCCCAACGGTGACATTTTACAGGGGGAGCTATTGTGCTAATAGCCTAACAATTGAATGTTTATCGCTTTTCCTAATTAGTAAATTTTATCTAGAATTGACATTTAATCATAGAAGGAATATCAGCCTTTTCTAAAACTTTAAACCAGGAACTGACTTAGGGCAGAGTGCTTTGCTGCCTATATCCTATGACTTTGAAGAGATGCTGAAAGACCTCTCCCCTGAAAATCCATACTCCTGTCAGTCAGCTAAAAGATTTCAACCTTTTGTCTTTCCAGAGTCATAGAATCAATATTGGAAGAAAAAACCAAAGTTTCATCAGCAAAGAGATTATTCAACAATACCCCTCTCAGTGGTTACGTCAAACATGTGAAGATACCTCTGTGGTCAAGATTACCCATGATGCCCTGAGGAACCCATTGCATTTTGGACAGCCCTCATTATTAGAAAGTCTTTCTTTTCATGGAGCTGAAAACTCTCTACAATTTATTCCCTAAGGTAAATCGATTTTGTTTCTCACAAACAAACATGTCTGGGGAGGGGTGTATACATTAACACTTGGAGCTTAGTTGAGTATCCTTGGTTTCTGGTTGTACCTGAGGGGGACAGGGAAGGCTGTGAATGGGACATAAACCTGGTAAATGTTGGTGTCATAAGGCTAGGTTGGAGGCAGAGGAAAGTGTACGAAAAAGGGAGGAAAGAGGATAAATAACATCTGAGGATATTGTGAATATACAGAGCTGCCTTTTGGGAAATGAAAACATGGTAGCTAGGTGGCTGAGATGGTGAGGGTGCTGAGCCTAGAATAGGAAGACCTGAGTTCAAATCCTGCCTCAGATGTTTACTAGCTGAGTTACCCTGGACAAATCACTTAACTTCTCTTTCCTTCTACGTAAAATAAGGACAATCATGGCGCCTACCTCACAGGGCTCTTATGACCATCAAATGAGATAAGCTATGCAGTGTGCTTTGCAAAACTTTAAGCCCTGTATGCACGGTAACTCATTATTTTCTGTACATAAAATGAATTTTCATAAAGTAAATCATGTTTTCTTATTTGCCTATTTGTCATATCAACAACATTCATAAATACTTTATCCTTGCTTCCAGTTTGTGAAGAACTATACATTAATATCTGTGTGAGCAAATACGAGTGTACTATGGAAGTCACCTTAAAGAAACTCTGAACTGGTTCCTTAGAAAGGAGGAAATTACCACTAAATAACTGGTTTTTTATGTCCTAGTTTCCTTTAAATTTTAAAGGGATCTTTAGGGAGTCTTTGATAGAAAAATAGTGACTGAACATTGAGTCATCCTGCTCTCCAGTCCTTTGCAATTGTCAACAGAGAGTGGCACCCAACAGCCATTCCTACTAAAAAGCAATTGATATCAAATGCAGCCAGTTGTGTGACTTTCATCCTGCTTTCATCACTGAGCTGCTCCCTTGCTTAAAATGAGTCCTATCTCTAGGGTTGAAAGCCTTGAGGGAAGGTAGAGAACAAAGAATCAATTGTTTTCTAATTAGCCTAAGGGTATCTGAACAGGGGTCCTACTGGACAAGGTTCTGTGCTTGTGAACTTTTTAATATAGAACCCTGAGTATTCTAGTCTGGATTACTGTGTCCCATCCCTCCAGTTATGTTTTGACATTTTATGAACAGGTACATAGAGGAGTAGAGGCTGTGGGGTAGAGACTTATGCTTCAGATAAGTGATATACATCACTTAGCCCTAATTTTCTTCATAGTCATTTTCTTCCATTTATCTCCACTGTAATAACACTATTCACCTAAGCATTTTTTATCCATGTGCTACTCTAGAATGTGGGTATGAAGGATGGGGGTGGAGTATGGGAAATTCAGTGTCATTGATGGGGAATGGGGATATCTCAATAGAGAGATTGATAAAATGCTGGCTAAATTCTTGTTTGTCTATGTTAGGCTCCATGCTATAACGAAATTTTATTAATTTGGGTGTGGCTCCATGGAAATGTAGGCACATAATTCAACAGTACTCTGAGCCAACAAAATCTAACCAAGTCCCCCTTTCAAATCTATCCACTTTGCTCAGATTGATGTAAGGTTCTTGCAGTGTGTCCATCTACCTTTGCATCTCTGTCTGTGTATCTTGGCAGGAAATAAGAATTCTAATTCATACATGCATGGTGCAAATCCTTTAGGTAGGAGGAAAAAACTCTAATTTCGGTGGAAATGTTGATGGGGAACAGAAAAGAGATTTTGAGACTGCCTGGAGGAAGAAACAGATTAGGAAAAAGAAGGAAAGGAGAAAAAATAGGAAGAGAAAATAAAAAAAAAAAAGCAAATTGAAGAAAAGGAAAAATCAAGATGAGACAGAGGAAGCTGAGAAAGAAAAGAGAAAAAGTGATGAGGAAGAGAAAACAGAAAGGAAAAAAGATAGAGGCACAAAAAGGTGAGAAAGAAGATAAAGGTAAGAAGGAAAAGAAGGCAAAAGATAAAGAAATGAGAAAGCAGGAACTGGAAAGAGGAGGAAAGGATGAAAAAGTGGAGGAGCAAAGGGAGAAGTAGAGGAATATGGTCAGGAGGAAAAAGATGAGGGAGGGGAGGACAGAGAGGAGGAAAAGCAGTAAGACAGGGGGTGGAGGAGGAAGAGGAGGAGGACAACCACACCATCTACAGGGTCAGAAAAAGGCATGGCCCGTCACCTCCCAGCAGGGGGAGGGGTTTTGTGGCCTTTGACAGTTCCCCTCCCCTCCTTTGGGGCCCAGGACTTTAGCACTCAAACAGCAAGACTGAGTTTGTTTCTGGAGGGTTCCCTACCTGGCTTGAAGCAGACAGCTTTTTGTCCAGGAAGACCTTCATCATTCCAGTTGGAAGTGGTAGTGGCAGTTGCCTCTGGTCTCTCATTGTATCTGAGGTGACTCAGACATCAATGTGGGACCCCCTTGATGGTCATCAGATGGGTGAGTTATTGACCCCACCATGAGATCCCCTATAGCTGGGGCCTAGGTCTCAGCTAGACTAACAAACAACTTTCAGTACCTGGGGAGGTGGGGGGGGCAGGTTGGGTGATGAGTGTAGAGGGAAGGTTAGAAGGCATAGGGAAGACTTGGAGGGAGTTGTGAGGGAAGTTAAAGTGGCCTAGCTTGGCTGACTCATGGGCATTATTACTATTTTTCTCTTTTAAATAAATGATCCATTTTCACTTCTACAGTGTAATGTTATACAATTGATTACAAAATTTACTTGCATGCTGTCCCTCCCTTACCCCGGTTGGGTTGAATGAGCTTACATTTATATGTAACTATAAATATTTCAAAATCCTTTCCATATTTTATTAAACAATGAACATGGCTTTATCTTTGAGGAAGAAACTCAAAGGGCTTGGGGATTCATTAGAATAAGTTTCATTAGATGTGAACCCTCAGCCAAGTTTAAAAGCTTGTGAGTTGCTCAGGGGCCACTTCATGGTGAGATTTTTCTCTCTAATATTTTATTTCACAATTGATAGGCCTGTGTGGAAACCTCTAGTCAATGGTCAATGAGTTTTGAAGAATTTTTTCCACACTGAAAATCTTCCTGATTATACCCGTTGTTCTCTTGTGTGTCCACATGCCAAGATGTATTGCTCATTTCATTTGAATATTGGGCTCCCCTTGTTTTGGAGATCCTGTGGTCTACAGAGAAGTCCAGTGTAGGGCTAAAGAGTTGGATTGTGTAGCAGGTATCCAGTTAGTAGGAGGAAGATATGGTTGAGCTAGGCTTGCTGTATATATTTTGGGGAGAATGGCAAATACAAGGTGAGGCCTGGGAGTGAATAAGAACAGTAGTATTAGTTAAAATTTGTTGAACATTTGGGCTTGTATGCATTCCATCATCTATGATCATTGCTACTAATGAGAATGCTTGGGGACTATGCTAATCTATACTGCAACGAGAAGATGGCAAGAAAATGCAACAACATCCTTCTCAGAGAAGGACAAATCCCAGATCACGTAAGAGGTCTGCTAATTGAACCAACCTCGCCTTGAGCAGTTCTTGATTGAGGGGCAGTAGCATTCTTTATAGAGCATGCCTCAAGACCTGGTCAGGTGCAGCAAGTGGTGATGGCATGCAACCTTTCCACCCAAAAATCTGTAATATGGAACCATATCTACAGGACCCTAGTTTTCAAAGGAATAGATCTAGAAATACTAGAAAATGAAACACATGAAGTGAAGAAAAAAAAGATGGACAAGTCTTTAGATGGATCCGTGAAGAAAGGCAGAGACTGAATTTGGGGAGGAGAAATTTAGGAGAATTGAGGAAAAATTGAAGATTGACTTGAGTTTATGGAAGATGAGGTGGACTCCATCTAATGAGGCCTCCAGATGGAGAAGGATAAAGGAAAAAATTTCAAAAAGGAAAACAACTCAAGGAAGTGCAGAAGGTATAGCAAAGTACAAAGAGGAAGGTGAAACACTTTGGTAAGGATAGAAGGAATGAAACAATTGGATGAGTCTACCTATGTGCTGCTTAGAGAACTGAGAGAAAATAGCTAGTCAGGTTTTTAACAGGTTAAAAACTAAAATGAAACAACCCATAAAGGAAACAGAGAACATGAAGAGAAGAGTTCTTAAGGGAATAAATCTGTAAGGAAAGTCTACCTGTAAAAGATGGAATGAGGTGATGCAGTGGATGGGGAGCTAGAATTGGAGTCAGTATGACCTGAGTTCAAATCCTGCCTCAGACAATTATTAGCTATGTGACCATGATCAAGTCACTTGTTTTTTCTCTGTTTAAGAATAACTTTTGAAGAAGAAAGGATAGAATGAAAATGACTAATTAGGAAATTTATACGACTTAGCAAATATATACTCTATACTTATGAATATATGGACATTTGTTTCATTAGCCAATTAAATAAGGAGACCAAAGATGTCCTTGATGAATTCAAATCATGGACCCTAAGAAAATGACATCTCTGGGAACTGACGGAATTGCTAGATGAGATTGTTGAACCACCGTTGATGATGGTAGTGACAGTGTTTAGCATAGGAAGACCCTGAGAAGAAGAAATACAGGTCTGAATTTTTTTTAAATGGAAAAAAATGGATGGAATAGATCTTTATTGCCTTTGAATAATGTGCTAAATATAAAAGGATTAATTTCAGTATGGTAAGTTCTTCCACCTGGGTTTGAGATATAAAGAGTGAAAGACACAGATAGTAATCATAACTGGGAATGTGAATGGGATGACATCTCCCAAAAAACTGAGAGAGATAGCACAATGGATTATGAACCAGAATCTAACAATATGTTGTTTACAAGAAACATATTTGAATTAGGGGGATACACACAGGATGAAGGTAAAAGGTTGGAGTGGAATATATTGTGCTTCAACTGATATAAAAAAAAATCAGGGGTAGCAGCCCTAATCTCAGAAAAAGCACAATCAGAAATAGATCTAATCAAAGAGATAAGGAAGGAAACAATATCCTGCTAAAACACACCATGGACAATGAAGCAATATCATTTCTAATCACATATGCTCCAAGTGGTATAGCATTCGAAATCTTAGAGGGAAGTAAAAGGAGTTTCAGGAAGAATAGACAGCAAAACTATACTAGTGGAGGACCTCAACCTCTCCCTTTCTGAACTGGAGAAGTCTACCCTCAGAACAAACAAGAAAGCAGTTAAGGAGGTGAATAATCAAGATACGTTAGATGCATTCCCAATAAGAATCAGAGATGAAATAAGCATGGCCATTGTCAGCAATATTAACCAATATGGCTCTAGAAAGGTTAGCTGTAGCAATAAGACAAGAAAAAGAAATTGAAGGAATTAGAACAGGCAAAGAAGAAACTAAGTTAACACTCCTCACAGATGATACAATGATATACTCAGAGAATCCTAGAGATTCAAGTAAAAAACTATTGAAATAATAAACAACTTTGGCAAAGATGCAGGTTACAAAATAAACCCACACATATCTTCTCCATTTTTATCTATTACTAACAAAGCCCAACAGCAAGAGATAGAAAGAAAAGTGCCATTTAAAGCTAGGGTAGACACTACAAAATATTTGGGAATCTACCTCCCAAAAGAAATCCAAGGACTATATGAATACAATTACAAAACACTTTTTGCACAAATAAACTCAGATCTAAGTAAGTGGAAAAACAGCACTTGCTCTTGGGTAGGCATAGCTAATATAACAAAAATGACTATTCTACCTAAATTAAATTACTTATTCAGGGCCATACCAATCAAACTATCTGATAATCATTTTCTAGAGATAGAAAAAATAATATCAAAACTCCTCTGGAAGAACAAAAGGTCCAGAATATCAAGGGAACTAATGAAAAGAAATGCTAGGGAAGGTGGAATAGCTCTATCCGATCTCAAATTGTGTTATAAAGCAGCAATTACCAAAATATCCTCGTAGTGGATAAGAAATAGAAAGGCAGGCTAGTGGAACAGGTTAGATACTCAAGACACAGGAATCAATGAATATATCAATCTTCTCTTTCATAAACCCAAGGACCCCAACTTCTGGCATAAGAACTTACAGTCTGACAAAAGTTATTGGGAAAACTGGATAACAGTGTGGCAGAAACTAGGCATAGACCAATGCCTGACACCATACACAAGAAAAAGCTCCAAATGGGTATATGATTTAGGTATAAAGATTGATACTATAAACAAATTAGTGGAGCAAGGAATAGTGTATTTATCAGATTTATGGAGAAAGGAAGAATTTTTGACTAAAGAAGATATTGAAAGCATTATGAGGTACGAAATGGATAATTTTGATTACATTAACCTGAAAAGTTTTTACACAACCAAACCCAATGCAATCAATATTTGGAGGGAAGCAGAAAACTGAGAATTTTTGCATAGTATCTGTGATAAAAGTCTCATTTCTAAAATATACAGAGAACTAAATCAAATGCACAAGAATACACATCATTCCCCAACTGAGAAATGGTCAAAGGATATGAATAGGCAGCTTTTACAGTAAGAAATTCAACCTATGTATAGTCATGAGAAAAAATGCTCTAAATCACTATTGATTACAGATATGCAAATCAAAACAACTCTGAAATACCACATCAAACCTATCAGATTGGCTAATGTGACAAAACAGGAAGATGATAAATATTGGAACACTAATTCATTGTTGGTGGAACTGTGAGCTGATCCAAGCATTCTGGAGAGCAATTTGGAACTATGGCCAAAATGCTAAAAAAATACGCATACCTTTTGACTCAGTAATACGACTTCTAGGACTATATTCTCAAGAGATCATAAAAATGGTACAAAAATGTACAAAAATATTTATAGCAGCACTCTTTGTGGTAATCAAAAACTGGAAATCAAGGGGATGCCCATCAATTGGGGAATGGCTGAATATATTGTGGAATATGAATGAAATGGAATACTATTGCGCTATAAGACATGATGAACAGGAAGACTTCAGAGAGGCCTGGAAAGACTTAGATGAACTGATGCTGAGCAAAAGGAACAGAACCAGGAGAACTTTGTACACAGCAAGAACCATACTGTGCGAGTAGTTTTTCTGCTAGACTTAGAACTTCATTGCAATGGAAGGACTTTACAAAGTCCCAATGGTCTTTTAAGGCAAAACGCCTTCCACATCTGGAGAAAGAACTACAGAATTCGATCACAGAATGTAGCAAAACATTTTCTTTTGCATTACGTTTTCATTTGTTTTATGATTTCTCCCATTCGTTTTAATTCTGCTTTGCAACATGACTAAGGTGAAAATGTATTTCATAGGAACGTATGAGTAGAACCTATATAAACTTGTATACTGTGTCAAGAAGAGAGGGGAAAATTAGGGGGGAAGGAGAGGAAGGGAGGGGGAAAATACTCAAATTACGTAAGTGAAGGTAGAACACTGAAAACAAATAAAGTAATAGAAAATAAAGAAGCTCAGCTTGTGGGCAGATCGGTATTATCTTAGCAGCAGATGAGAGCACCATCAGCTGGGGCCTCTCCCAACCTTCCATGAATTGGGCTATGGCAATCACAAGTCCAAGTCTTCCAACCATGGCCCAAGAAGTGAAAATCCTGGATGGCATTTACATCGCGCAGGTTGCCATAGGCTCCTCGTATTATTTGGAGATCAAGAGACAACAGAACGAGACTGAAAAGAAAAAGTGAAAATAAATTGCCTGAGTATAATCCCTGCATCCTCCCCTGATGCCAGGGGGAAGTAAGGCTGCCAGGGAGCCTGTCTCCAGGCAGCTCCAGGCAGCCAACATTGCCACTGGAACACAAAGAAGGCCAATGAGAAGAGATTATTCAGTGAAAAGGTAGCCCAAAGCTCCTATTTGTTCGTCTTTCAGAGGTGATATTTTATAAGCCATTTAAACATTTAATACCTATTTATTATATCATCTCCAAAGAGTTTCTCCCTTCCTTTCTCCATTTTCTTCCCCATCATACCAAAAATATTTAAATAAAATATTTCCTCTTAGTTGATTAGTTAGCATTCCTAATAAAACTAACATAAAAACCCTCCTTCTTTCAAGAGAATCCTTACCAAAAAACTCTTTCCAAGAATGTCACTGTAAAAAAGACTCCCTCTTTCAAAAGCATCCTCTTCATGCAAATGGAACCATATTCCAGAGGGCCTCTTTGCAACTAAATACACTTATTCACGCAAGTTTTCCTCTCATATTTCCTCCAACAGTGACATTTCACAAGGCTAGCTATTGTGCTAATAGCCTAACAACTGATTTTGTTATATATTTTCCTAAGGAATTTGTTTTACCTAGAACTGACATATAATCATGGAAGGAATATCAACCTTTTCTAAAGCTTTAAGACTAAGAAATGACTTAGGGTAGAATACATGGCTGCCAATATCTTGTGACTTTTCAGAGATACTGAAAGACCTCTCAACTCAAAATCCATACTCCTGTCAGCCAGCTAAAAGGTTCCAAATTTTTATCTTTCCAGAGTCACAGAATCAATATTGGAAGGAAAACCCAAAGTTCCTGCCAACTAATTCACAAAAATTATCTACAAAACGAATCTTCAACAATACTCCCAATCAATGGTCATCTCAGTCCTTTAAAGATCACCACTATGGTGAAGATCACCCATGATGCCTTGAGAAATCCCACTGCATTTTGGACAGCCCTCATTATTAAAATGTCTTTTCTTTGCATGGAATTGGAAACTCTTGACAATATATTCCTGAAGGTAAGTGGATGTTGTTTCTAGAAGATCCTGTTTATATGCAAGCATGTCTGGGGAAGGGTGAAATACATTAAGTGAGCTTAGTTGAGTTTCTCTGGTTTCTGGTTGTCCCTGAGGGGGCTAGGGAAGGCTGTAAATGGGACATAGACCTGGTAAATTTTGATGTGATAGGGGTAGATCAGAGGTAGTGTAAAGGGGAAGAAACAAGGAGGAAAGAGGATGAATAACATCTGAGGATATGGTGCACATCCAGCAGTGCTCTTTTGGAAATGAAGGCATTGGAGCTAGGTGACCCACCAGGTAAGGATGCAGAGCCTAGAGTGGGGAAGACATGAGTTCACAACCTCCTTCAGACATTTCCTAGGTGGGCTGACCTGCAAAAATTGCTTGACTTCAGTTTCTTTGTGTGTAAAATGGGGACAATGATTGCACCTACCTCACAGGGCTCTTATCAAAATCAAATGATGTAACATGTACAATTCACTTTGCAAACTTTAAGCCCTATGTAAGTGGTTATTATTTTCTGTAGATAAAATGAATTTTCATAAATTAAATTCCCTTTTCATGTTTCCTTATTTGTCTTCTTAATATCATTCAGATGTACCTTATCCTTGGTTTCAGTTTGTGAAAAATTCAAACTTAGTATCTTTGTGAGCAAACACAAGTGCACTAGGGAAGCCACCTGTTTAAAGAAACCCTCCATTGTTACCTTTAGAAAGGAGGAAATTCCCACTAAATGGCTACTTTGATAAGTCCTAGTTTCCTTTACAGTTCAAAGGGATCTTTCGGGGGCCTTTGATGGAAAAATTGTGACTGCACATTGAATCACCCTGCTCTCCAGTCCTTGGCTGCTGTCAACAGAGACTGGTACCCAAAGACCATCCCTACTAAATAACAATTGATATCAGATGCAGTCAGGTGTGGACAAAGCAGGTGAAGGAAGATTGGGGCCATGTTGTGTGGCTTTCATTCTGCTTTTATCACTGAGGTGCCACCTTGCTTAACCTGAGTCCTGTCTGAAGGGTTCAAAGCCTTGAAGGAAGGTAGTCAATAAGGAATCAAAGATTTTCTCATTATCCTAAGGGTATTTGAACATGGGTCCTGCTGGCCAACGTCGTGTACATGTGCGCTTGTTAGTAGAGAGACCTGAGTGTTCCAGTCTGGATTACCCTGTCCCCTCCCTCCACTTATGTTTTCACATTTTATAAAGAGGTTCCCAAATGAGCACAGGCTGCTGGCTAGAGGCTAATCCCTTATACTGAGGGCAGGGAGTATCTATTAATTACTCCTCACTTTGTTCATAGCCATTATCATCCATCCTACTGTCCTGGAATAAAACTATTCAGATAAACATTTTTTATCCAGGTGCTACCCTTGAGTGTGAGTATGATGGATGGGGGTGAAAGGGTAGTTGAGTGTCATTGATCTGAAGTCTGCAGTACCCTGAACCAACAGAATCCAACCAAGTCCCCCTTTCAAATCTAACCACTGTGCCCAGATGGATGAAAAGTTCTTGCAGTGTGTGTGTCTATCTTTGAGTCTTTTTCTATATATCTTGGTGGGAAATAAGCACACTAATTCAGACATCCATAGTGCAAGCCCTTTAGGTAGATGAAAGTGACTCTACTTGCCGTAGGCTTTAAGGTTGGAAAGCACCTTTCTGCCAGCAACCCTCTGAGGTGGGTAGCCTAAGTTTGCTGGTCCTCTTTTGGGTATTGTATTTAAGTGAGGTAAAGCTGTGCAAAATTGTCACCCTCACTCTTCTTTAGTCATCAAAGGCCTGTGGTAAGAACAAAGTCAACATGAGCAGGGATGACTAAGGAAGCAGTGGATGACCTTGGTGTTTCTAAATGAAGATCTTTCCCAGGCCTCAGTTGAACTGAGGCCAGACCTAGGTCAAAAGGCAGACAAAAGATGACCTAATTGACCATTGACTATAACAAAAATATCAATCTGGGAGGGCTTAACTAATTTGCATGAGGGCAAAGTGGGAGGATAGGGAGCAGGCCCTCCCATAGTTAGAGCCAGAAGTGAAAAAGACCTCAGAAAAATATAAAATGCCAAACTGTTGTTGCCATGTGTTCAAAGGAAAATACCTTGTACTCAATTATATTTGGAGGCAGTTGGCCTAAGTCAGGTGGCTACCTCCAGTTCAAAGATTCTGATTACAAGTCTTCAGGGACTGGTCAGTTTTCCCCTTATTATGTAAGCGTTGTCACTGGATACCATGAGAACACAAAGAGACCTGAGAGCTCAGAAAGGGTCTGCCTGAGTTTGAAGAGCACAGTCTTCAAAGGATCTAAGAAGGAGAAGAAGGCTTCCCTTGGGCTAGCCTTCCCCTTGTCCAGGAAGACCTTGGTCTTCCTAGTTGGGAGTGCTCCTGGCAGTTGTGTCTAGACTCTCATTGTGTCTGAGGGGACCCAAATAGCAACATGGGACACCCTTGGTGGTCATCAGATGGGTGAGTTATCGACCCCACCATGAGCCCCTTAGAGCTGTGTCCTACGTCTCAGCTAGACTCACAAACAACTTCTAGTACCTGGGGGTTCGGGGGAGGTGAGGGAGGTGAGGGAGAGGCTGTATGATGAGACTAGGGAGAAGGTTAGAAGGGATAGAGGAGACTGTGAGGGAGATGTGAGGGAATTTCTTGTGCCCCAACTTGGCTGACTCATGGGCATGGAAATCTGCTTTGTTATTAATGTATTTATACCTTGTTAATTAATTAATTTAATCAGTTAATTCATTGATTTATTGATGTATTTATACCCTGTTTTTCTATTTTAAACAAAGGATCCATTTTCACCTCTACAGTGTACAGTATACAATTGATTATAAAAAATAACTCCCATGCTGTCCCTCCTTTACCCCACTTGTGTTGGATGAAGTTACATGTATATGTAAATTTAAGGTTTCCAACCTCCTTTACACATATTATTTAATTCTAAACATAGCTTAATCTTTTTTTGCAACATTCAAAGCTGTTCAATTGAAAATATATCCCTTCAATTCAGAGTGCTTTAGAAGAGTCCCATAAACTACATTGTTTAAATTGTTATTATTTTGATATTCTTATTAAATACAGCTCAAAGCCTTAATGGCAATGACTTTAAAGTATTAAGCGATTATACAATCAGACCTCTTGTGACGTTTCCCTCCTCTGTCAAATACCAAGTAAGATGGCACTCGTACATTTCTTGTCTGCTGAAGTAGACATCTGTAGTTAAAAAAGAAAGAAAGAAAAGGCCTATGGGAACTGCCAAGTATCCAGGAGTTCATTATATAGTTGGTTTGGATTTCAATTTGACATGGAGTGTTAAGTTTCATCAGATATAGAAGTAGTAAACTAGAAGGAATCAATGATAGGTTATCAGTCATCCAAAAAATAAAACAGAATGCATATAACGAAGAATGGACTTAATGGGAATTATCATCACTACATAGGGGACAGGGGAAAATCTCAAACTCTAAAATGAGATTTAAAAAGAAAAAAGCCCCACATCATAGAAAATAGGGAAAGACATATATAAATTAGGACACAAGATAGGACTGTAGTTTTGTCTTATGCATGGCAGGCATTCAATAAATATTTCTTTAACAAATGAAGTAATGATCAAATCACCATATGGTCTTTGTCTTCTGGTGTGTTTTGGGTTTATAGATTTTGATTGTTTTGTTCTTGTACATAATTTCACTGAGTTCCAAAGAAACATACTCACAAATTGTAAGCTTTGGATGGGAATTAATGAGAACAAATGTGCCAGTCTACTTGTTCAAATAGAGGAGCTATCTTTCCACCCATAACCATGTGTATGTTCAATTGCTTCCATTCCTTTAACATAACTCTGGTTAATCATGACAGTGCAATCATCAGTGTTTTACATCTCTCAGAGAGAGATATCATCATTTTTAAAGTGTAACCTAAGATGATCTTGAGTTATTTCAATATTACAAACATGGCTCTCATCCTATGTCCTTGATACCTTAAGTATAGTTGTTTTAAGTATTAGGTTTTAAGTCAATCTCAATTAAAAGTTTAGGAAGAAGCAAAAATGCCTGAACTATGGATAATAGCAGAAACAAAAAATATGTGCAATCTACATATGAGGCAATCCCACCATTAAAAATTCTGGAATGACTGCTCACTAACAATGTACGTCTCATTCTTTCCCTGAGCCCCCGTTTCCCTCCTATTGCTTTCTCATTTTCAAATAAGTGTCGATTTGGAACATAATACATTTTGGGTTTTCAAGTACAGGAAAGCAGATTTCATGAAATGATCCATGAGAAAAGATTATATTAAGGAGGGAAAAGTCACGTCTGCCATCTTTTAAATGCAAAGGTAGTATTGACTTCCAAAAAGAAAAACAAACACCAATCACTTCAGCCTCTAAACTGCTTTTACAACTCTCTGTGCTTCAGAATTATGTCAAAGAACAATAGGTTTCCAGTCCTGTTTACAAGTTTGTCCTGAATGGCAGCTCTTGACAAGAAACCTCTCAGTTCCAATCTCCAGGATTAAATAAATTCCTTCACAACAAAGAAAACAGGACCACCAGGAGAGCACCACTGGATAATGATAGAGCCAACTGCAGAGGTACATGGAGTGTTAGCACTGCCTTGGGTACTATTCTTTGGAGTATGTGGTGCAAAAGGTCAATATTGTTTTATGGTGCATAGTTTACCACCCTGCCATGCCAACAGCAACACCTAGATTGTTCCACAGTTAATTCTTAAGTTGTGAACTAGCAGTTGGATTATTTGAGCTTTTCCCTGCCAGAAATAATCAGATATTCAGGGGTCATTATATGAGCAGCATACTTCTAAGATGGTTGACAAAGCTATCTCTTATGCTCTGCATTTAAAACTGCAGGGATAATGTTCTTCAAAATGAATCAGCTCAAGTAAGTCTTTCTTATACAACTAAGTTCTATAAAAGAGTTTGAAATGATCAAGTATCCTTTTAATTCATATTTCAAAAGAATAGCACACTTACAATACTACCTTTTGAAATTTATACTGACTAATTATCATTAAGATGTCTTTAAAAGTACTATTGCAACTGTCATTAAAAATCTTTGTATTAAAAGAGGATATTATTATGGCACACAGGAAATAAAATACAGATTTTGGAAAATACAAATGCAAAGATGTATTAGAAGACCCAGAACAAAGATCCCAAGGCCGTGCCAGTGGTGCCCCAGTCAGCATTCCCAGAGCCAGGTCTCCATCGTGATCCCAGTAATGCTTACAGACGATGACATGGTTGACAGGCTGCTGTACATAAGGTCCTGGATATGGATACTGGTATGGTATCGCATAAACCTGCCCATTAGTAGGCATAGATAACTTGAGTTCCTGGAGGCTATGCACCATTATAATGACCATAGCCAAATACCTCTGGAGACTGTGTGGCATAAGCTGTACAAGGAAGAGGAGATGGAGCAACAGCAGTCTCATCATACATGACTGCTGAGCCAGCATAAGCTGTATTTATTCTGGCATCCTGGAGTGCAAATTTCCATGCCAAGCAATCATCTTCACTTTGTGCACAAAGACTGATAGTTGTCCCATCAGGGAAAACAATTTGCAGTATGCGGTCTTTTGGCTAACCCTCAGGAGCCTGAAAAATCATAGCACTCATTTTCCATTTGGATGTTGATGCAGTCCACCAGCATGTCAATCTTCTACATTCTACCTAGTCTGGTCGTCATAATAAATTAGCTGGTCATCTGACCACAGATCGAACCAGGATTTTTTCCACCTCTTCAAGATCGTGCTTTGTCAAAGCAGCCAACCACTCTTCACAAATGCCATCCTTTCACCTTCTGGAGAATTCAGTTGGCCACGAAACTCATGTGGGAGTCTGGTCAGAATGACAAATGACGGATGCACTTGCTCGGGCTCTTCCCTACTGGACACTGGCTTAATCTTTTGAGGAAGAAATTCAAAGGGCCAAGGTATTCATTCGAATAAGTTTCAGTAGATGTGAACACTCAACCAAGTTTAAAAGCTTGTGAGATGTTAAGGGGCCACTTCATGGTGACATTTTTTCTCTAGTATTTTATTTGTCAATTGATTGGCATGTGTGGAAAGCTCTAGTCAATAGTCAATTAGTTTTGAAGAATTATTTCCACACTGAAATTCATCTGGATTATACCAGTTTTTCTGTTGTGTGTCAACATGCCAATGATGTAGTATTGTGCATTTCATTTGAATATTGGATTCACTTCCTTTGAAGAATCAAGAGAAGCATGAAAAAGTAAACAGGAAATAGATGTCATTAGGGACTTACCAAAATTGAACTGTTTACTTTCCTACATGGAAAAAAAATTATAACCCTTGAGAGTTTTCTCAGTATTAAGATAGTTGGAGGGAATATTTTATATATACATACACACATGTGTGTATGTGTGTGTGTTGTGGTGGGTTTATATATATATATATATGTTTAGGTGAGTACACACATACTCATATATATATGTATATATGTACCAAGGTATATGTATGTAGTCATCAGATAAAGACCCAGCTGAGAGGATGTGACTAGCAACCACCACAACACAAGGAGAACATGTGGAGCAATGTGTCTAGCAGACTCCATACTGAGCAGGAAACAGGCCAAATGAGAAGACATGAGTTATTCTGCAACATCACAAGTGTCAGCTGCCCCTCCACCTAGAACCCAGCACCACACATGCCCTACAAGGTTGCCCTTTAGTTAGGATCCTCATAGATCCATCCTCTTCCCACTCACACTGTGTCTATTTATGAGAGAATATGCCCTGCTTGGATTGTTGGGGGGGGGGGAGCTGCTGTCATTTTTCTTATCATGTGATTGAACTTCATGTCTTTCCCTTAAAATAGCTGTGTCCTCAGGGACAGCACATAACTTGAACATTACAGTCTTACACTACCAAACATGCAGTGCTCCCTTTCCTTTTCTTCTTCCCTCACTCACCCTCCCTTCTGTGCCCTGTCTCTCTGTTCCCTTATCCCCACACATGCTTTGTTGAGTCTCCTCTGAGGTCACCCGTTTTCTCACCAGAGTCTGAAGATACTGCGGTGCCACTGCTGGCTCCTGAGTGTGTTTTCAGACAGGAACCTTGTGCAGTAACAACACAGGATGAAATCTGAAGTGACCTGGGCTAGGTCACCTCCACTGGCGGCTTTACAGGGACTGGCTGGTGAGGAGAGTCACCTGAGGGACCTAAGCTCACTTCTGTTTTTAGATAGCACATTCACATTTAGTGTGCTGTCTGGGGGCTCATTAGGGAGTCAGTGTCCTAAACAAATAACCCTCTATTTATGGACCACAGGGTCATCTCTGCAGAACTGTTCTGTCTAGAGTCTGGAGATCAGGACTCAAACCAGCTCTCATTTACTTGGTTCAAGATTCACTTTTGTGTTTCTTTTATGATTTTCCTTTCCTGTTTTCCTTTACATGCTTCTTTTGATTCTTGTCTTGGGAAGTCAGATTTTTCTATACAGATCTGGTCTTTTCCTCAACATGAATGATTGAAAGTCATCTATATCATTGAATGACCCTTTTTTCCCTTGAAGTATTATCCTCAGATTTGAGGGGTAGGTGATTCTTGGTTTCAATCCCAGTTCCTTTGACTTTTGAAATATCCCATTCCCTTCAATCCCTTAATGTTGAAGCTACCAGATGCTGTGTTATGCTGATTATATTTCCACAGTACTCAAATTGTTTCTCTCTAGCTGCTTGCAGTATTTTCCCCTTGATCTGGAAACTCTGAAATTTGGAATATTCCTAGGAGTATTTTTGAAATATTGAAATTATTGAAACATTGAAATATTCCTACGAGTTTCTCTGTTTGGGTCTCCTTCAGGAGGTGATCACTGGATTCTTTCAATGTATATTTTGCCCTCTGATTATAGACCATCAGGGTAGTTTTCCTTGGTAATTTCATGGAAAATAATATCTAGACTCTTTTGGGATCATGGCTTTCAGGTAGTCCTATCATTTTAAAATTATTTCTCCTGGATCTATTTTCCAGACCAGTTGTTTTTCCAATGAGTTGTTTCACGTTATCTTCTATATTTTCAAATTTTTGGTTTTGTCTACTAACTGCTTGGTTTAACTCAAAGTCATTCATTTCCCTGAACTCAATTCTTTCTTTCAACACATTCTTTTATTCCATAAACTTTTAAACCTTCTCTTCCATTTGGCTAATTCTGCTTTTTAAAACCTCCTTCTCCTCAATGGCTGTTCAGATGTCTTTTTCCAATTGGGTTAGCCTCTTTTTAAAACTGTTATTTTCCTCAAGATTTTTTGGTTCACCTTAAGTAAGCTGCTAAATTCTTTTTTAAGGTCTTCTATTGCCTGAGAGCAGTTTAAGTTACCTTTGGAGGCAGAGGCCTTGACTTCCTGTGACAGTATGCCTTGTTCTTTCTCATCTGAAAGGATGGGGGCAGACAGCTGTTCCTCAAGAAAGTAAGCTTTTATGGTCTTATTTTTGTTCCCTTTTTTGGGCATTTTCCCAGACACTTACTTGACTTCAGAGTATCCTCTCCACTGCCACCTGGCCTCACGACCATCAAGCCAGCACCTGGGGACTGAGATTCAAATGAGCTGCTCCCAAGCCTCAGGGGCTTTGGGCAGGGGCAAGGCTGCTATTCAGTGTGAGATTAAGATCAGCTGCTCAGGTGGGGACAGGGCCACCACAGAGGGCTCATTTCCCTCAGGGGCTTTCTGATGAGACCTTCAACAATGGATGCAGGCTACTGCTTGCTTTGGGAACGCTGTCTGCTGCTGCCTCTCCTGCTGCCACCTGAGCAGGCCTGAGGTATGGGGAAATCATGTTCCCCTTTCAGCCAGTCCAAAGGATCTGCTCACTGATATTTGACACTTGTGGGTTGAGGGATCTGGGGTGCTGTGGGACATTCTGTCCCTGAAGCCTGCTTGGATCTGCTACTTTCAGTGCTGGGTGGCCAAGGCAGGGCTGGGATCTGCTCCATTTTATGTAAAACTGACAATCATAGCCTTTACTAATGCTTTAAAACCAAGAACTAACTGATGGCAGAATACATACATACCAATATCCTGTGACTTTTAAGAGATGCTGAAAGACGTCTCAACTCAAATTCCATACTCCTGTCAGCCAGTTAAAAGATTTCAAACTTTTGTTCTTCCAGAGTCACAGAATCAGTATTGGAAAGAAAACCAAAAGTTCCTCTCAAATAATTGATATAACTCATCAGCCAAGAGACTATTCAACACCATCCTAATCAATGGTTATCTCAAACCTTTGAAGATCATCAATGTGGTGAAGATTCTGAGAAACCCATTGCATTTTGGTCAGCCCTCGTTGTTAGAAAGTGTTTCCTTTGCATGGAGCTGGAAACGCTCTGCAATTTATTCCCTAAGGTAAGTGGATTTGGTTTCTGGAAGACCATTTTTATATGCAAACATGTCTGGGGAAGGAGGGAATACGGTCAGTGAGCTTAGTTGAGTTTCTCTGATTTCTGATTGTCCCTGAGTGGGACAGGGAAGTCTGTGATTGGGGCACAGATCTGATAAACTGTGATGTGAAAAGGTTGGGTCAAAGGAACGGAGAAGGGGAAGAAAAAGGAAGTTAAAAGGATAATTAATATGGGAGGATGCTGTGACAGTCCAGAGCTGCTCTTTTGAAAATGAAGGGATGGCAGCTTGGTGGCCCAGAGGGAAAGGGTGCTGAGCCTAAAGTCAGGAAGACCTGAGTTCAGAGGTTGCCTCAGACATTTCCTAGCTGAGTTACCCTGGACAAATCACTTGACTTCAGTTTCCTTGTATGTAAAATAGGGACAATAATTGCACCTAACTCACAGGGCTGTTACCAAATCATTATGAAATGAGATAACATCTACAATGCACTTTGCAAACCATTAAGCCATATATAATGATAATTTATTATTTTCTCTACATAAAATGAATTTTCATACATTAACTCCTCTTTTCTTATTTGTCTTATTAACATCAAGCACAAATACTTTGTCCTTGCTTCCCGTTAGTGAAGAATGATAAATTAACACCTTTGTGAGCAAACACTAGTGTACTCAGGCAGGCACCTGTTTAAAGAAACCCTGCATTGGTTCTTTTACAAAGGAGGAAATTCTCACTAAGTGGCGGGTTTGATAAGGCCTAGTTTCCTTTGAAGTTTATGGGAATCTTTAGGGGCCATTGATAGAAAAATCATGACTGAACATTGAGTCAGCCTGCTGCTGTCTACAGAGACTGGTACCAGAAGGCACTCCCTACTAAATAACAATTGATACAGATGCAGCCAGTTGTGTTCTAGGCAGGTGAAGGAAGAATGGGGCCATGTTGTGTGCCTTTCATCAGGCTTTAATCACTGAGCTGCTCCCTTGCTTACCCTGAGACCTATCTCTAGGGTTCAAAGCCTTGAAGGAAGGGAGAGAACAAAGAATCCATTGTTGTCTAATTAGGCTCAGAGTATCTGAACATTGGTCCTGGGGCCAATCTCCTGTGCAGGTGAGCTTCTTATTATAGATCCTTGAGTGTTCCATTCTGGATTACTCTGACGCCTCCCTGCAATTATGTTTGGACATTTTGTGAACAGGTTCTCAAAGGAGGAGAGGTTGTTGGCTAGTGGGGAATCACTTATACTGGTGGTAGGGAGTATATACCATTCAGTCCTAACTTTGTTCATAGCCATAATCATCCATCCAACTGCATAGGAATAAGATTATTCAGATAAACAATTTTTATCCATGTGCTGCTTTTGAGTGTGGGTGTGATGGATGGGGCCAAGGTCGTTGGGGAGTTGAGTGTCATTGATTGGGAATGGGGCCATCTCAATAGATATATGGATACAACAATTACTATGTTCTTGTTTATCTGTGCTAGGCTCCATGCTATGCCTAAAGACTGATGGGGAAGAGAAAGCAGAAAAGGAAAAGGAAGAACAAAAGAAAAAAGGAAGGGTCATAAAAAGATCAAGAAAGAAGAAGAAGATAAGGAAAAGAAGGAAAAAGAAAAAGAAATGCAAGGAGAAAGCAGGGACTGGAAAGAGAGGAGGAGAGGATGAAAAAATGGAGGAGAAAAGGGAAAAGAGGAAGAGGAATATAATGAGAGAAAGATGAGGGAGAGGAGGATGGTGAGACGAAAAAGCATGAGGACAGGAGGAGAAGGAAGAGGAGGAGGAGGAGGACAATCACCCCATCTACAGGGGAAGAACAAGGCATGGCCAGTCACCTCCCAGCAGGGGGAGGGGTTTGTGTCCTCCTGTTGGGACCTGCAGTTTAGCACTCAAGCAGCAGGACTGATTTGGTTTCTGGAGGTTTCCCCACCTGGCATGGGACAGCCTTCCTTTTGTCCAGGAAGACCTTAGTCATTCCAGTTGGGAGTGGTTGTGGCAGTCGCCTCTACCCTCTCAGTGTATCTGAGGTGCGTCAGACTTCAACGTGGGACACCCTTGGTGGTCATCAGATGGGTGAGTTATTGATCCCTCCATGAGCTCCCCTAGAGTTGGGGCCTAGGTCTCAGCTAGACTCAGAAAGAAACTTCAATACCTGGGTGGGGGGCAGGTTTGAGGATGAGAGTAGGGGGCAAGGTAGAAGGGATAGAGGAGATTGTAAGGTGGATGTGAGAGAAATTCTGGTGACCTAACTTGGTTGACTTGTGGGTACTGAAACTTGTTTTGGTGTTAATGTATTTATACCCTGTTTTTCTATTTTAAATGAATGATCCATTTTCACCTCTACAATGTCATGTTAAGCAACTGATTATAAAAAATAACTCACAAGCTGTTTCTACCTTAATCCTACTTGAGTTGATTGAAGTTACATTTATATATAACTTTGAAAGTTTCAAAATTTTTTACACATATTATTGAATAATTACATTGCTTAGTCTTTTGAGGATGAAATTCAAAGTGCTTGGTGGTTAATTAGAAGAAGTTTCAGTAGATGTGAACCCTCAACCTAGTTTAAAAGCTTGTGATCTGCTAAGGGGCCTCTTCATGGTGAGGTTTTGTCTCTGGGATGTTATTTTTCAATTGATTGGCATCTGTGGAAAGCTCAAGTCCATAGTGAAAACCTTCTCAATACTTTTTTCCACACTAATATTCTTCTTCATCATACCAGTTGTTCTGGGTGTGTCAACAGGCAAATTGCTCCTGTAGTACTGTTCATTTCATTTCAACCTTGGGTTTCCTGTGCTTTGGAGATTCTATCATCTCGAAAGAGGTCCAGTGGTGGGGCTGGACAGGTGGTGTGTGTAGCAGGTGTCTAGTGACTAGGAGGAAGATATTGTTGAGCAAATCATGCTATAGGCATTTTGGGGAGAATTTCAAATGAAGAATGAGACATATGAGTAAATATAGTATTAGTTAAATTTTATCAAACATTTGGGGATGTTTATCATCTACATGTACATCATCTGCAGTAATTGCTACTAATGAGAATGCTTAAAAACCATTCTACCATTTACTGGAATGAGAAGATGGCAAAGAAATACGACATCCATCTGAGAAAAGGAAATATCTGAGATCACATGAGAGGTTTCCTAAGAGAATCAACACTACCTTGACAGCTCCTGATTTAGGAACAGCCATATTATTTAGAGAGCATGACTCAAGAGTTATACCAGATGCAGGAAGTGGTGATGGCAAGCAAACTTTTCACCCAACAATCTGGAATATTGTGTCCACCACATTCCCAGGAACTGAGCTTCAAAACTAGCAGATCAGAAATGAAGAGGAAATGAAAAGGATATATTGAAAAAAAGAAGAGAGAAAAGACTTTAGATGGAGGGATGAAGAAGGCCAGAGACTGAATTTGGGGAGCTGAAATATAGGAGAATTTGTGGAAAAATGGAAGGAAGATTTGAGATGATGGAAGAAAGCTGGAAACCATCTAATGAGGACTGCAGATTGAGAAGGATCAATGAAAAATTCTCCAGAAGGGAGGAAAAAACTCAAGGAAATGTAGAATGTATAGCAAATAAGAAAAGGAAAGTGAGACACATTGGTAAGGACAGAAGGAATAGAAAAGTTGGATAAATCTGCCTATCTGCTGCTTAGAGAACTCAGAGAAAATACTTAGGTGTGACTGTCAAGTTATTAAGTGGTGAAAAAGGAAAGTGAATCAACACCTAAAGAAAACAGGGAACATGGAGGGAAGAGTTGTTAAAGGAGGAAATCTGTAAGGAAAGTTAACCTATAAATGTTGGGATTAGGTGATGAAGTGGATGGGGAGCTTGAGCTGGAGTCAGTACGACCTGAGTACAAATCCTACCCCAGAAAATGGTTAGTGATGTGCCCATGATCAAGTCACTTAAACTTTCTTAGTCTCAGTTGGCTCATCTGCAAAAGCTGAATAATATGTCCCACCTTGCAGAAATGTTGCAAGGATCTAAAAATTTAATATCTTAATGCTTAATATAAATACTAGTTGTAGAGCAGTAGTACTACTAGTAGTACCAGAAGTAGTAGTAGTGGTAGTAATTGTAGGAGTAGTAGTAGCAGCAATAGTAGTATGAGGAGTAGTAGTAGTAATAGCAGCAGCAGCAGCAGCAGTAGTAGCAGTAGTAGTAGTAATAGGAATAGTAGTAATTGTAGTAGTAGTAGTAACAGTAGTAGTAGAAGTAGGAGTAGGAGTAGTAATAGTAGTAGCATTAGCAGCAATAGTAGTAGTAGGAGCAGTAGTAGGAGTAGTTATAGGAGCAGCAATACTAGTAGTAGCAGTAGTAATAGTAATAAAAGGAATAAACATGTAGAAGGAATACACCTAGAAAGCAAGCAAAAAAAGTACATCTTATAAATAGAGTAAAGTAGTAATTAAATCCAAAAGCATGGAATATTACTTTGGTAACAAGGAAGATCAAAACATATAGCCAGAAGATAACAAAGGAAAAACTCCTACATCCAAAACCTCCAAGAGAGATATGATTGGTCACAGGCCCTGGAAGACCTAACAAAGGATTTGGAAAATCAAGTAAGACAAACAGAAGAAAAATTGGGGAGAGAAATGAGAATGATGGAAGAAAATCATGTAAAATGAGTCAATAGCTTGCTAAAGGAGACACCCCAAAAATGGAAGACAATAACACCTTAAAACACCCAAATGGCAAAAGAGGTCCAAAAAGCAACTGAAGAGAAGACTGTATGGAAAACCAGAATTGGCCTAATGGAAAAAGAGGTCCAAAAGCTCACTGACGAAAATAATTCCTTAAACATTAGAATGGAACAGATTAAAGCTAATGACATTATAAAAAATCAAGAAATTGTAAAACAAAACCAAAAGAATGAAAAAATAGAAAACATTGTGAAATATATCACTGAAAAACAAATAACCTGTAAAATAGATTGAGGAGAGACAATTTAAAAATTATTGGACTACCTGAAAGTCGTGATTAACAAAAAGAGCCTAGAAATCATCTTTCAGGAAATTATCAAGGGGAACTTCCCTGATATTCTAGAACCAGAAGGTAAAATAAATATTGAAAGAATCTATGCATGACCTCCTGAAAGAGATCCCAAAAAGAAAACTCCCAGGAATATTGTAGTCAAATTCCAGAGTTCCCAGGTAAAGAAAAAATAATTCAAGCAGTCAGAAAAGAAACAATTATAGTGTTGTGGAAATACTGTAAGGATAACACAAGAGTTAGGAGAGATGCTATAATGTAAAAGCTACTAGATCTTGTGTTGACCTGATTGTATTTACACAATACTGGAATAGGATATTCCAGAGGTCAGAGAAACTCCAGAATTCAAACCAAGAATCACCTACCCAGCAAAACTGAGTATGCTATTTCTGGGGGAACAATGTATGTTCAATGAAATACAAGCCTTTCAAGCATTCTTGCTGAAAAGACCAAAGCTGAATGGAAAATTTGAGTTTCAAATACAAGAATCAAGAGAAGCATGAAAAGGTAAACAGGAAAGAGAAATCCTAAGGGGCTTTACAAAGTTGAAATGTTTAGATTCCTACATGGAAAGATATTTGCAACCCTTGAGTTTTCTCACTATTAGGATAGTTGGAGGAAATATTATATATATATATATATATATATATATATATATATATACATAATCACATATATATGTAAATATGTATATGTGTGTGGTGTGTGAATATGGATATGTATGTGTGTATGCACACATACACAGTATATAGCCATCAGATCAAGACCCAACTCAGAGAAAATGACTAGCAGCCATAGCAAGATCAATGGAGAACTTGTGCAACAATGTATCCAACAGACCCCATCCTAAGCAGAAACAGGGACATTGAGAAGACATCAGTTTTGCTGGAACATCACAAGGGTGAGCTGCCCCTCCACATGGAATCCAGCCCCACACTTTCCCTACAAGTTTGCCCTTTAGGTGGAATCCTTACACATCCCTCCTCTTCCCACTCATGGTGTATCTATTTATGAGAGAACATGCCCTGGTTTTATTGGGGGGGGGGGACAAGTGTGACTTTTCTTACCATGTGATTTAATTTAATGCCTTTCCCTTGAAATATTTGTGTCTTCAGGGAAAGCACACACCCTGAACATTGCAGTCCTGTACTACCAAATATGCAGTCCTCCCTTTCTTTTTCCTCTCCCCTCCTCCTCCCTCCTCCCCCTGCCTGTCTCTCCATCCCCATAGCCACACACCCCACTTTTGGCGTCTCCTCTGAGTTCCGTTAAAGCCAGTCATCCATTTTTCCGTAGTTTCAATTAAGGGGTCACTGGGTTTCCTTTCACCTACGAAATTCGACGATGCTCCCTTGACAATACCTGTTCATGCCAATGAGCCTGTCAACACAATATTTTGAGAAGTAAATTAAGGAGAGAGATGGTCACGGTCTGGGGTCAACCTACATTACCCAGGAACTTTGAGTCTGTTAGTATATGTCATTGAAGTAAAGCCATATTGACAGAGAACTGAGGTGGAGAAATGTAGGAGGTTAATCTAAATGCTCAGGGACTAGTTTTTGATCTTGTATAATGTCTGAAAATGGAGCTTCACAAAATTGTGTTGTTGGAATGCTTGCAGGAGTGAGATGGACAATTAGAGAGCTTTTCTGGAGAATACACGGGAATCTCTGCTTAGTTCATCAGGGCTTTTCTGCATGAGGGAGAAGGTGCTTCTGACTATGTTACATGTGAAAAGGTGCTTCAGGAGGTGGGACTCAAAGATGAGTGACTGTGGAGGAGACAAATGTATTGCCCCAAAGAGGCGCCATTTCATTATCAATGTGTGCCATCACATGGTAGTGGTGAAAAGCACTAGTTTACTTAAAATAGAAAAGCAGTGGAATTGGCATTCAGGGACTCTTCCCCACTTATTAGCAGCAAATGCTACATGGATGGCTCTTTTAGTAAGTCAGAGGGGACTTCAAGCAATGACAAAACCAACCATACACCATACACAAAAGGAGAAAGAATAACAATAGTGAGGATAATAATAACTCCCATTTATGTAGCAATTCACTCTGTGCCAGGCACAATGCTGGGCACTTCAGGAGCAGTTTACAATTACTTCACGTGATTCCCACACCTGGGGGAGTAGCTGCTATTATCAGCCCCATTAAACAGTTAAGGCAATAAAGGAAGAATTACTTGTCCAGGATCAAAGACAAGACAGGATGGTCTTGGAAATATGTTAGTGTTAAGTACGAAGGGAGGCAACTAATTCTTTAAGTAAATTTATGAATACATATTCATGGGAAAACTTTGACTTCCCTCAGGAACTTCCAGGGGAGGCAGTATAGCACAATGGTCTCTGGAGCAAGAAAATCTGAGTTCAGATTCTGCCAGTAAAACACACTAGACTGCTAGCTTCACCTTCCAATTTTCTGGGCAATATTCTATGACCATAAATTGCTGGGTAATTGCTGAGCTCCTGATTGGCTGAAATTTTCTCACTGTGTGGTCCCTAATCAGCTACCATGAAAGAAATCCATACTCAAACAAAATGCAGCCTCATAACTTTGAGAACTAATATAATAAATACTCAAATGATGAGAAACACTTATTCTTATGTATTCATATATTTGTACCTTATTCCAATACAAGATTTTTCTGATTAAAACAATAGGAACTTTAAGGCATTTAATATACGTATGTCTACATATGCACACATGTGAAATTCATTGGATTAGTACTTGGCAATGAATTTATCTACCTCTAATGACTTCTAGTAAATACGTTTGTGTGTGTGTGTGAGAAACCATCATTTTCATTTCCCCACACTTTGGATTAAGCACCACTATGTGCTAGACACTGTGCTAATTTCTTAACCAGTATTTCCTTTGATCCCCACCACAACTGTAGGAGATAGGTTTTATTATTTTCATTTACTGTGCCTTGCCCAGCACACACAAGGAAAGTGCCTGAGGACAGGTTTGAACTCTGTCTTGACTCCAGATCAGCTGCCACCTAGTTGCCCTCATTTAATAGGAAGGTAGTTTAAAGAAATAAGAAGGAAAGATCTCTTATTTTCTCCCCCTTTTGCTAGAAATGGGGGGGGAGAAAATTTCACTCTTAAATTCATCAATAAAGATGGGAAAAGAAAAAAAAAATCTTTCATAAGGAAACCTCTTTGACTAAAGATACATACACAGGAGCACAAACACTGCTTTATACAAGTTAGGATGACAAAATTATATGTTTTAATAAATATCCCTTCTGGGCTTACTGAGAAATGGATTCAAATTTTAAAATGGAAGCAACCTCCCCTCCTCCAAGCCATTTTAGGCGTTTTCTTGGGAAAGAAAAGGAATCTTTGCTGATTATTTCTTTGGCCAGAAGGCCTCCTCTATCTCAGTGAGCTGTGTTTAGCAAATCAAAATTTATGTGAGACAAAAGAAATAGGATATAACATATGCTTTTCACCACAGCTTTTTAAAAGTATAGGTGGGCCTAGAGTGTGGGGGAAGAGAACATTTTGACCAAATATCTCATTGAAGAATAACACACTAACTGGGGAAACTTTTGTTATTGCTTCAGAATCTCTTATCTTCTCCTTTAATTGGGATCGAGAATTTAAATCCATGGAGAGAAAATATGCATGTACACATACATGTACAGACATGCATGTTTGTGTACGTGTATATGTTTAGGTGTTTATGTGTGGAAATAGAGGGATACAGATATAGATATGGATATAGATACAGACATAGATACAGATAGGATATTGATAATGGACATGAATATAGATTAGATAAAGATAGGTATAGGTACAGGTACAAATTGGATATATATGTGGAAACGGAAACATATACAGATTAGACAGGCATATAGATAGGGACCCAGATATAGATGTGGATATGAATATAGATACACTGATATAGATATGAAAATAGATACAGATACAGATTCAATATAGATATGGACAGGAATATAGATATAGATACAGATTGATATAGGTACAGACACTGATTGAATAGATATAGAAATAAAAACATAAGCAGATTAGATCAGGACATAGATATGTATATGAATATAGATATAGATACACATAGATATAGGTATAGACACAGATCAGATAGATATGGAAAGAGAAACATAAGCAGATTAGATAGGAATATACATATAGACACAGATATAGAAATTTATATGAATATAGATGTAAAAATATAGATATGGAGATATATATAGATTACAAATAGATAGGGATATATACATATATAGATAGATATAGAAGTAATCTAGGTATTGAAAGAGTTAGGTACTAAGGTAAATTCAGGAAAACACATTTACACTGAACCGTTTCAGTGCTCACATCCCAAGGGAAAACACCAAACCTTCTCTCAGTCTGTAGGTACTGAAGGTGATGAGTCTAGCCCCGTCTCAACCCTCAGCTTCAGGGGAACATGGAAGGGTAGTAACTTCCTCCTCTGCTGACCACTAAAGGGGGCTCACCTTGCTGTCTGACTCACCTTTGTTGATCACCTCAGATACACAGAGGGATTGGGGCTTCTGTCTCCACTACTCCCAACTAGGGTGGCGGGGTGTTCCTGGACAGAAGGAAGGTGGTACAACCATGTCTCAAGTCAGGGGCCTCAGGCATCGGGGACCTCTGGGAACTGAGTCAGTTCCGCTGCCTGGGTGTTATTCTCCTGGCCTCAGCAAGAAGGAAGGAGGATTTTGACAGGCCACAGAATCCTGAAGTCCAAGAGGCCTCTGCTGGGATGTCAAGTGCCATGTCATTTCTTCCCCTGCTTTAATCTCCTCCTCCAAGAATCCCCAGCATCCTTGTAAAACTCCTTCGTGGTCATCATGGAGCCAGAGCACACCAAGGAGAGGATCATGAGTGTGGGGCAGAGGCGGGGGACCCAGGCCCTTTTCCTCTCCCCATTATTCCCAACCCCAACCCAGGCCCTAAGTGCAGAGGGTAGCTTTTGATTTTGGGAACAACCAACTTGGACCTCATTGGTCAGAAGGAAGAGACTAAACAGAAAACTGCTTACAGCAATCTGGGGCAGAACTTGTGGGTGTCCCACAGAAACGGCTGTCTGTCAGGGGTCTATGTGGGGATGAATGTCTCTGACCCCTGTGCCACTTGCAGTATCCTCCTCACTTCGGAAGGAAAGCTATGGAGCTGGGGTTGAAATGAGAATTTGACAGGATGATACCAAGATAATGGAAGCCCCTAAAGTTATGGAAGTCCTCAGCAAGGAAGTGATCTTGTCTGTTGGCTGTGGGAGGAACCACACTCTGGCTTTACTGGCTTCATGTATGCATTTGGAGAGAATAAGATGGGGAAACTTGGCCTTGGCAACCACACCAATGTGATCCCCAGCCCTCTCTAAATAATGTACAATGCCCAGCCAAAAACCAAAGTGAATTGCGAGATTGAATTCAGCATCATAATGTACTGGAAAGGAAACCTCTACTCCTTTGGGTGCCCTGAATATACTCAGCTGGGATACAATTCTGACAGGTAATTCATTGCCTGGCCTCAGAGGACAGAATATGACTATGAGCTGGTCCTCTGCCGAGTTGCCATCTTCATTGAAAAGACAAAAGGTGGACAAATTTTGCCAGTCCCCAATGTCGTTGTCTGAGATGTTGCCTATGGCACCAATCACATGCTGGGTGTAGACTCTCAGAAACGTGTTTTCCCTTAGGGATTTGGAGGGGATGGCCAGCTGGGCCACACAGAGCAGAAGGATGTGATGGTCCCTCAACTGGTGAAGCACTTTGATTTCAAAGGCCAGGGGGTCAGGCAAATCTACGCTAGCTACATCTGCTCCTTCACCTTCGGTGAAGTGGGTGGCCAGTTTTTCTGGGGTGCTACCAACACTTCTCGGGTGTCCACCATGTATCCCAAAGCTGTTACAGGACCTCTGTGGCTGGACCATTAGAAGCTTTGCTTGTGGGAAGAGCTGTATTATCGTGGCTGCAGATGACAGCACCATCAACTGGGGACTGGCTCCAACCTAAAGTGAATTGCCCAAGTCTTCCACCACAGCCCAAGAAGTGAAAACCCTGGATGGCGTTTCCACAGAGGAGGTTGCCATAGGCTACTCACACTCGTTGATCAATGCCAGGGACCAGAACAAGACAGAAAATGAAAAGAAACAAAAAATCCCTGAGTATAATCCCCCACACTCTCCTGATGCTGGGGGCAACAAGGCTGCCAGTAGTCTCTCCAGGCCCCTCCAGGCAGTTGACATTGGCAGTGTGCCCCAGAACGCAAAGAAGGCAAGAAGAGATTTCTCAGTGAAAGGTAGCCTGAAGTTCCTATTCGTCAGTCTTCCCAGGTTCCCTTTTATAGGCAAACTCACAGTCAACTACCTTTTTACTCTAGCATCTTCAAAGCATTTCTTGCCCATTTTCTCTCTTTTCTCCCTTTCCCTAAGCCAAAAGTTCAATTAAAATATTTGCTTTTAGGATTCTTAAAAAAACAAAACGAAGTAAAAGAAAAAAACCTCCTTCTCCCAAGAGCACCCTTTTAAAAATCCCTGCTTTCAAGAACTTCATTATAAAAAAAAAAAAAAAAAAAGACTCCCTCTTGCAAAAGCATCCTCCTGCTCCAAGTGGAAACAGATTCCAGAGAGGCTCCTTGCAAGTAAATACATCTATACATACAAGATTTGTTTTCATATCGACTGCAGCAATGACATCTTGCAGGGCTAGCTGTTGTGCTAACAGACTAACAACTGAGTTTTGATGTAGTTTCCTAAGTAGTCTGTTTTGTCCAGAACAGGTATTATGTCATATGAAGAACGTACTAAGCCTTTTCCAAAGCGTTAAAACCCAGAACGGACTTACGCCAGAATCCATGGCTGCCAGTATCCTGAGAGGTTTAAGGGATCTTGAAAGACAGCTGAACTCAAAATCCATGCTCCTCTCTGCCAGCTAAACGATTTCAACCTGTTATTTTTCGGGTGTCACAATCAATATTGGAAGGAAAACCCAAATTCCTGCGAACTAATTCATGTAACTCATCAACAAAGAGACTTTTGAACAATGCCCTCAATTGGTGAGAAGCGCAGGGAAGGGGAATCGCTGTGGTTCCCCACTAAAACAGCGCTTGAATCGAACTCACTGCTTGATTCCTGGCCAGAGCCGCCCTTCCCGACCTCTCCACCTTCATCTCCACTAATCAGCACTTGGTCTGTCCTCCATTCACGCACCAGCCACCTGTCAGACACACTTGGCCACCCGCCTGTTCTCCCTCCACCGCAGCCCCAACCTCAGCCCCAGTCACTGCCCAGCCTCCACCTCCATCATGACAACATCGACCCCCTCTCAGGTACAGCATACTTACCACGAGGACACGGAGGCCGCCATCAACGGCCAGATCAACCTGGAGCTCTACGCCTCCTACGTCTATATGTCCATGTCTTACTACTTCGAAGGTGATGATGCAGCGTTGAAGAACTTTGCCAAGTACTTCCTCCACCAGTTCCAGGAGGAGAGGGAGCACGCTGAGAAGCTGATGAAACTCCAGAACAAGTCCAACGACAGCATCTTCCTGCAAGACGTCAAGAAACCATCCCAGAACAATGGGAAAATGGGCTACATGCAATGGAGTGTGTGTGCTCTGCCTTTGGAAAAAAAATGTTAGTCAGTAGTTACTGGAACTACACAAGCTGGCAAATGACAAGAATGCCCCCATTTATGAGATTTTATTGAAACTCACTACCTGGATGAACAGTTAAAGTCCATCATACAACTAGGAGATCATGTTACCAACCTGGGTGAAATGGGGGCCCCCAATTCTGGCCTGACAGAATATCTTTTTGACAACCACACCCTTGGAGACAGTGACTAGGAGAGCTAAGTCACACCTGGCTTCCCCACCTCTGGGAACGGTTGGCATGGCTCCTACTGCCTTTCAGTGCATACATATTTTGGTTATCTGATCATAATCTGTACCAAAAAATTACTACAATTTACATCCCAATAAACTGACCTGACACTGATGAAAAAAAAACCGAAAAACCAACCAATACTGCCAGTCAATAGTAATCTCGAACGTTTGAAGATCGCCACTATGTTGAAGATCCTCTATGAAGACCTGAGGAATCCCATTGCATTTTCCACAGTCCTCGTTATTAGAAAATATTTTCTTTGCATGGACCTGAAAACTCTACAATTTCTTTTGTAAGGTAAGTGGATTTTGTTTCTGGAAGACCCTGGTCACATGCAAGCATGTCTGGGGAAGGGGTGAATACATTTACACTTGGACCTTAGCTGAGTTTCTCTGGTTCTGGTTGTCCCTTAGGGGAAGAGGGAAGGCAGTGAATGGGACATAGGCCTGCAAAATATTGGTATGGTAAGGCTAGGTCAGAGGCAGGGAGAAGGGGAAGGAAAAGGGAAGAAAGAGGATAAATACCCTCTGAGGATATTGTGAAAATTCAGAGCTCTGCTTTTGGAAATGAAAGCATGGTAGCTATGGTCCAGCAGGTAAGGGTGCTGAGCCTAGAGTCAGGAAAACCTGAGTTCAAATCCTACTTGACATTTACTAGCTGGGCTACCCTGGACAAATCACTTCACTTCAGTTTCCTTGTGTGTAAAACAGGGACAATAATTGCACCTACCTCCCAGGGCTCTTATGAACATCAAGTGAGACAACATGTAGAGTGAGCTTTCAAACTTTTAAGCCCTATGTAAATGGTGAATTATTTTCTGTCCATATAAAGAAATTTCTTAAATTAATTCCTCTTTTCTAATTAGCTTATTTGTCATACTAACATCATTCAGAAATACTTTACCCTTGCTTTCAGTTCATGAAGAATTCTAAATTAAAATCTTTGGGAGCAAACAGAGTGTACTAGAGAAACCAACTGCTTAAAGAAACCCTGCATTGGTTCCTTTAGAAAGGATGAAATTTGTGCTATATGGCTGGTTTGTGAAGTCCTAGTTTCCTTTAGAGTTTACAGGAAAATTTAGGGGGTCTTTGATAAGAAAACAGTGACTGAACAATGAGTCACCTGCTCTCCAGTCATTTGCTGCTGTCAGTAGAGGCTATTACCTGAAGGCCATCCCAACTAACAACTGATATCAGATGCAGCCAGTTCTGGACTGGTAAAATGAAGGAAGAATGGGGCCATGTTGTGTGGCTTTCATCAGGCTTTAATCCCTGAGCTGCTCCCTTTCTTAACCTGAGTCCTATCTCTAGGGTTCAAAGGCTTGAAGGAAGGTGGAGAAGAAGGAATCAATGGCTTTTTTAATTAGTCTCAGGGTATATTAACAGGGGTCCTGCTGACCAATGTCCTGTAGAGGAGAGCTTCTTAATCCAGAGCCCTGAGTTTTCCAGTCTGGATTAATCTGTCTGCTCCCTCCAGTTATGTTTTGATATTTTGTGAACAGGTTCACAAATGAGCAGAGACTGTTGGCTAGAGGCCAGTCACTTATACTGGGGCTAGAGGGTATGTATCACTTAGTCCTAACTTTGGTAATACCCATTCTCATCCATTCAACTGCACTGGAATACGACTACTCAGGTAAGCATTTTTTTATCCACGTGACTAGGTGGGGAGTTGAGTGTTGCTGATGGGGAATGGGGACATCTCAATACAGACATGGATAAAACAAAGTTCTTGTTTACCTGTGCTAGGCTCCATGCTATTACTCAAGACTCATGGGGAAGAGAAAGGAGAAAAGAAAAAAGGAAGAGACCGAAACGAAAAAAGGAAGAGGCACAAAAAGTCAAGAAAGAAGAAGATAAGGAAAAGAAGGCAAAAGAAAAGGAAAGGAAGGAGATAGGAGAAAATGCAAAGAGGAGGAAAGGATGCAAAAGTGGAGGAGAAAAGGGAGAAGAAGAAGAGGAATATGGTGAGGAGAGAAAGATGAGGGAGAGGAGGACATGGAGGAGTAAAAGCAGGAAGACAGGAGGAGAAGGAAGAGGAGGAGGAGGACAACCACACCATTTACAGGGAAAGAAGAAGGCATGGCCAGTCACCTCCCAGCAGGGGGAGGGGTTTGTGGCCTTTGAGAGCCCCCTCCTCTCCTGTTGGGACCAGGCCTTTAGCACTCAAGCAGCAGGACTGATTTGGTTTCTGGAGGTTTCCCCACCTGGTTTGGGACAGCCTTCCTTTTGTCCAGGAAGACCTTAGTCATTCCAGTTGGGAGTGGTTGTGACAGTCGCCTCTGCCCTCTCAGTGTATCTGAGGTGCGTCAGACATCAACGTGGGACACCCTTGGTGGTCATCAGATGGGTGAGTTATTGACCCCACCATGAGCTCCCCTAGAGCTGGGGCCTAGGTCTCAGCTAGACTCACAAACAACTTTCAGTCCATGGGGGAGGTGGGCAAGGTTGGTGATGAGAGTAGCAGGAAAGTTAGAAGGGATAAGGGAGATATGTGAGGGGGATATGAGGGAAGTTCTGGAGTCCTAGCTTGGTTGACTTATGGGCATTGAAACCTGATTTGGTGTTAATATCTTCATACCTTGTTTTTCTCTTTGAAAGAAATGATCCATTTTCACCTCTACAGTGCAATGTTATACAAATGATTATAAAAACTACCTCACATGCTGTCCCTCCCTTACCCTACTTGTGTTGAATAAAGTTACATTTACATGTACCTTTGAAATTTTCAAAATCGTTGGCAGATATTATTCAATAGTAAACATGGCTTAATCTTTTCAGGAAGAAACTCAAAGGGTCTGGGGGTTCATTAGAATAAATTTCAGTAGATTTGAACCCTCAATCAAGTAGAAGATCTTGTGAGCTGCTAAGTGGCATTTCATGGTGAGGTTTTTTCTCTGGGATTTTATTTCACAATTGATAGGAATGTGTGGAAAGATCTAGTCCATAGTCAAAATGGTGTGAATACTTTTTTCATACTAATATTCTTCATTATAATAGTTGTTTTACTGTGTGTCAACATGAAAGTTGTTCGTATAATATTGTCCATTTCATTTAAATATTGGGCTCCCTGTGCTTTGCAGATCCTGTCTTCTGTAAAGAGGGCCAGTGCTGGGGCTGGACTGCTGATTTGCATTGCAGGTATCCAGTCACTAGGAGGAAGATGTGGTTGACCAAGTCATGGTGCAGACATTTGGAGGAGAATGTCAAATGCAAGCTGAGACATATCAGTAAATAAAAATAGTATTAGTTAAACTTTATTAAACATTTGGGGATGTATGCATTCCATCACCTACAATCATTGCTACTAATGAGAATGCTAGGGAGTTATTCTACCCTTTACCGCAATCAGAAGATGGCAAGAAAATACATTGAATCCTTCCAGGAGAAGTAAAAATCCCAGGTCACATGAAAGGTCTGCTAATTGAAACAGAATCACCTTGACAATTCTAGATTTAGGAGCAGCAGCATTCTTTAGAGAGCATGACTGAGGAGTTACTCTAGGTGCAGCAAGTGGTGATGGCAAACAACCTTTCCACCCAACAGTCTGTAATATCGTGATCACAACAACACCATGATCCTGAGAGGGGCACATCAGAAAAGACTAGAAAATGAAAAAAAATGAATAAAAGGATAGAGAAGACTTTAGATGAATGAGTGAAGAAGGCCAGAGACTGGATTTGGGGAAGAGAAATTTAGGAAAATTTGAGGAACAATTGAAGACTGACTTGAGCTGATGGAAGAAGAAGTGGACTCCATTTTATGAGACCTCTAGATGAAGAAGAATCCAGAAAAAAATCTTGGAAGGGAGGAAGAAAACTCAAGAAAATGCAGAAGTTATAGCAAATAAGAAAAGGAAAATGAAACATATTGGTAAGGATAGAAGAAAGAGAAAAATTAGATAAGTCTGCCTATCTGCTGCTTAGACAACTCAGAGAAAAGAGTTTGGTAGGCCTATCAAGTTTTTAAGAGGTCAAAAAGTAAAGTGAATCAAACCGTAAAGGAAATAGAGAACATGGAGTGAAGAGTTGTAAATGAAGTAAATCTGTAAGAAAGAAAACCTATGAAGGATGGGATGAGGGAATACAGTGGATAGGGTACTAGATTTGGAGTCAGTAGGACCTGAGTAAAAATCCTGCCCCAGCAAATGATTGATGACCTGCCCATCATCAAGTCAGTTAAACTTTCTTTGTCCCTATTTCCTCATCTGAAAAAGCAAAATAATAGCTCCTACCTTACAGAGATGTAGAAAGGATCGATTGATTTAACATATATAAAGTGCATGCAAATCTTAGTGCTCTATATTAATACTAGCTGTAGTAGTAGTAGTAGTAGTAGTAGTAGTAGTAGTAGTAGTAGTAGTAGTAGTAGTGGTAGTGGTGGTGGTAGTAATAGTAGTAGTAGTAGTAGTAATAAGAGTAGTATTAGTAGTAGTGGTAGTAGTAGTAGTAATAGCAATAGTAGTAGTAGCAGCAGCAGTCAGTAGAAGGTAGAAAGGGAATAAACATGTAAAAGGAATAAGCCTATAAAGTCAGCAAAAAAGTGAACCTTATAACTGGAGTGATGCAGTAATAAAACCAAGAAGGACAGAGTCTCACTCTGTAACAAGGAAGATCAAACACACAACCAGAAGATGACAACGTCAAAACTCCTACTTCCAAAGCCTGCAAGAAAAATAGGAATTGGTCAAAGGTCCTGGATGACCTCAGAAAGGATTTTGAAAATCAAGTAAGAGAAGTAGAGGAAGAATTGGGAAGCGAAATGATCATGATGTAAGAAAATCATGTAAAATGAGTCAATAGCTTCCTAAAAGAAACCCCACCCAAAAAATACTGAAGAAAATAACACCTTAAAACACTCAAATGTCAAAAGACATCCAAAAAACAAATGAAGAGAAGACTGCCTGAAAAACCAGTGTTGGCCATGTGGAAAAGGAGGTCCAAAAGCTCCCTGACGAAAATAATTCCTTAAAAATTAGAATGGAGCAGATGGAAGCTAATGACTTTATAAAATGTCATGAAATTGTAAAATAAAATCAAAAGAATGAAAAAGTAGAAAACAATGTGAAATATCTCACTGGAAAAACAAACAACCTATAAAATACATCCAGGAGAGACAATCTGAAATTTTTTAGAGTGCCTGAAAGCCATGATGAGAAAAAGAACTTAGACACCATCTTTCAAGAAATTATCAAGGAGAACTGCCCTGGTATTCTAGAGCCAGAGGGTAAAATAGATATTGAAAGAATCTTCACATCACCTTGTGAACGAGATTCCAAAAGAAAAACTCCTAGGAATATTGTAGTCAAATTTCAGACTTCCCAGATCAAGGGAAAAATACTGCAAGCTGTAAGAAAGAAATAATTTGTGTATTGTGGAAATACAAACAGGAAAACAGAAGAGTTAGCAGAGATGATATAATGTGCAACCTGCCAGATCTTGTGTTGTCCTGATTGTATTTCCACAATACTGGAATAGGATATTCCAGAGGTCAAAGGAACTCTAGGCTTCAAACTCACCTACCCAGCAAAACGGAGTATACTATTTCAAGGGGGAGAATATATATTCAATGAAATAGAGGCCTTTCAGAAAATATATACTATATATTCATGAATTCATATAAATTTATTTCATTAGCAAATTAAGTGAGGAGATCAGAGATGTCCTTGATGAATTCCAGTCATGGAGCCTAAGAAAATGACATCCCTGGGCACAGATGGAAGTGCTCGGTGAGATTGATGACCCTCTCCTGGTGATATTCACAAGACTGTTTAGCAAAGGAAGGCCTGGAGAAGAACAAGTACTATTTTGATTTTTTTTAAAAGAAAAAAAGAATGGAAAAGATCTTGAATGACTTCGAATATTGTGCTAAATCTAATAAGATTAAACATTGTAAGTCTAACACTTGTGTGTGAGAAATAAAGTTTTGAGGTCCTATATAATCAGCAGTTTCCCTGGAAAAAGATCTGAGAGTATTAGTGAACTTGTAATGTTAGGAGAGTTAAAGCTTCTGGAATAAGGAGGTGATTGTCCTGTGGTCAAAGCCCAATTACACTCTAGCGTTGGTTCTGAGCCCCAAATTTCGGAAGGACGTTGATGGGCAGGAAAGTATCCAGACATGGTTAATTTCCATAATAAAGAGCTTGGAGCACAGGCCAGCTTGACATTGGTTGAACAAGTGGTTACATTGTTTCTCCTGGCAAGATAGGACCAAGGAGTAACAGAATAACTCTAAGTACTTGAGAGGCCCAACCTATGGAAGAGAAATTAGATTTGTCCTGTTTGACCCCAAGGGCAGATCTGGGAATAATGTATACATTAAGCCTAAATTTGAGGTTGATCTAAAGCAAAATGCTCAAGCATTTAGAGCTCTCCAGAAGTGGAATGGCTGCCACTGGGAGTAGTGGAAGGTCTTATTGAAGGTCTTGAACCAGAGGCTGATAGTTAAGTTGCAATGCTCATCCTTTATCAAGTATGTCGTTTGAATTAAGCGGTCACTGGATTTCTTTTCAACTCTGAAGTTCTCTGATGCTCGCTTGACAATAACTGCTCATGACAATCAGCCTGTCAACACAATATTTTGAGAAGTTCATTAAGGGAAGCAAGGGTCACTTTCAGGGGTCAACCTGCCTTGTCCCAGGGACTTTTGAGTCTGTTACTCTATGTCACTGAACCAAAAGCACATTGTCAGAGAACTGAGGTGGAGAAACTTAGAAGGTTAACTTAAATGCTCAGGTGATTAGTTTTTGATTTTGTATAGTTCCTGACAATGGAGCATCACAAAATTGTGTTGTTGAAATACTTGCAGGAGTGAGATGGAAAATTTGAGAGTTTTTCTGGAGAATACTCAGGAATCTCTGCTTATTCATCAGTGTTTCTCTGCATGAAGGAGAAGGTGCTTCTGACCGTGTTACATGTGAAAAGGTGCTTCAGGAGGTGGGACTCAAGGATGAGTGACTGTGGAGGAGATAAATATATTACTCCAAAGAGCCTCCATTTCATTATCAAAGTGTGCCATCACATGGTAGTGGTGAAAAGCACTCGTTTACTTAAAAGAGAAAAACAGCTGAACTGGCATTCAGGGACTCTTCCCCACTTATTAGAAACAAATCCTAAATGGATGGCTCTTATAGTAAGTTAGAGGGGACTACAAAGAAATGACAAACTGACCATACACAAACTGGACACATTTGAAGCCAACTTTACTGGGATGAAATTTGAGGGTTAGCCCTTGGTCTCCTACAGATAAGAACGGGACTCAAAGTGCTTTCAGTTCAGGGTATGTGCCTCTAGGTCTGAGGGTCTTTCTGGCATTAGACCCACTGCTGACCCCTAGTGGCATAAGTGCTAATGGCAGATAGGAAACTCCCTGAAGCTTGCAACAGTCTCATGGTGGGGCTTGGTTCTTTTCCTGTATGTAGAAATATAACAATAGTGATGATAACTATAAGTCCCACTTATGTAGCAATTCACGATGTGCCAGGCACAAGGCTAAGAACTTTATGACCAATTGACAATGACTTCATGTGATTCCCCCAACTGCGGGAGATAACTGCTATTATCATCCCCATTTCACAGTTAAGGTAATTCAGGCAAAAATGACTTGTCCAGGGTCCCAGATGAGACAAAGACAAAAGAGGATGGTCTTAGAAATATGTTAGCGTTAAGTAGGAATGGAGGCATCTAATATTTAAAGTGTTGAATTCATGGGTATATATTCATGTTACAATTGTGGCTTCCTTCAGGAACTTCCAGGGGAGGGAAGATAACAGAATGGTCTCTGGAGCAAGAAAATCTGAGTTCAGATTCTGCCAGTAAAACGCACTAGACAGTTAACTTCACCTTTCAATCCTCTGGGCAATATTCTATGACCATAAATTGCAAGATAATTGCTGATCCTCTGACTGGTAGAAGTTTTCTCACTGGGCATTGCCTAATCAGCTACCATCAAGCAAACCCAGGCTGAAACAAAATGCAGCCTCATGACTTTGAAGCCTCAAATAATGAATAGTCAAATAATGAGTAACATTTTTGTAATATATTCATATACATATACCTTATACTAATACAAGATTTTTCTGAATAAAATAATAGAAATATTAAAGCATTTCAATATATGTATGCATACATACGCACATATGGTATTCATTGCTTCAGTACTTGGCAATGAATTTATCTACCTCTAATGAATTCTAGAAAATATTTTTGTGAGTGTGTGTGAGAAATCATCCTTTTCATTTCCTCACACTTTGGATTAAGCACCACTATGTGTTAGACACTGTGCTAATCTCTTAACTGATATTTGCTTGGATCCTCACAACAACTGTAGGAGATAGGTACTATTATTTTCATTTTACTGTGACTTGCCCAGGACACACCAGTAAAGTGCCAGGGGCCAGGTTTGAACTTAAATAATCTTGACTCCAGACCAGGTGCCACCTAGTTCCCCTCATTTAATAGAAAAGTAGTTTTATCAGAAAAGAAGTAAAGATCTCTTTTACAAAGGAAACTAAAAAAGCACAGTGATTTTGGTTGTTTTCTCCCCCTTTTGCCAGAAATGGATAGAGAGAAGTATTTATACTCATCAATTAATATGCGGAAAGGGAAAAAAATCTTTAGTCAGGTAAACTCTTTAAAGATGCATACACAGGAACACAAAGACTGCTTTATACAAGTTAGGATGAAAACATTATATGTTTCAATAAATATCCCTTCTTGGTTCGTAACTGAGAACTTAATACAGATATTTAAATAAAAGCAACCTCCGCTCATGTCATTTTAGGATATTTCTTAGGAATGAAATGGGATCATTTCTGATACTCTCTCCTGGGAGAACCCCACCTGACAGAGTGAGCTGAGTTTAGCAACTGAATATTTATGTGAATGAGAGAAAAGAAACATGATATAATACATGACTTTCACTGCTGCTTTTAAAAAGGCTATGTGGGCCTACAGTGTGAGGGGAAGGGGATATTATGATCAAATATCTAACTGAAGAATAACGCATTAGTTGGGAAAATTTTTATCATTACTTCAAAATCTCTTGTGTTGTCCTTGAATTAGGGTTAAGAATTTAAGTCAATGGAGAGAAAATATGCACATACATGTAGGAGACATGCATATTTGTGTATGTATATATGTTAATGTGTGCATATATGTGTAGATATAGATAAGGACATGAATATAGATATACACTTCAGATACAAATTAGATATGCATACGGATATGAATATATGGACATGGATGTAGATACACGTAGAAATATAATACAGATAGATGCAGATACAGATATGGACATAGATATGAACATAGATACAGATAGAGATGTGATATAGTTATGGATATGGAAAAAGGAACATGTACAGAGTAGACAGGGATATAGATAGGGACTCAGATATAAATATGGATATGAATATACATAACCTGATATACCTCCATAGGTAAAGATAGAGATAAGACATAGATATGGACATGAATATAGGTATAGATAAATATAGGTACTGATACAGATTGGCTATAGATATGGAAATAGAAATATATGGAGATTAGACAGGTATATTGATAAGAACACATAATAGATGTGGATATGAATATTCATATGAAGATAGTGATACAAATATAGATTAGATGTAGATAGGTATATGGATATAGATATGGATAGGTGTATAAATAATCTAGGAATTGAAAGAGCTAGGTAATAGGGTAAATCCAGGAAAACACATTAACACCAAGACCTTTCAATGCTCATGTCCCAAGGGAAAAGACCAAAGCTTCTCTCAATCTGTAGGTACTGAAGGTGATGAGTCTAGCCCCGTCTCAACCCTCAGCTGCAGGGGAACATGGAAGGGTAATAACTTGCTCCTCTGCTGAGCACTAAGGGGGGCTTACCTTGCTGTCTGGCTCACCTTTGTTGATCACCTCAGATGCACGGAGGGACTGGGGCTTCTGTCTCCACTACTCCCAACTGGGGTGGCGGGGTGTTCCTGGACAGAAGGAAAGTGGTACAACCACGTCTCAAGCTAGGGTCATCAGGCATGGGGGACCTCTGGGAACTGAGTCAGTTCGGCTGCCTGGGTGTTATTCTCCTGGCCTCAGCAAGAGGAGAGGAGGATTCTCACAGGTCATAAAATCCTCAAATCGAGGAGACCTCTGTTGGGATGGCAAACGCCATGTCACTCTCTTCCCCTGCTTTAACCTCCTCCTCCAAGAATCCTCAGCATCCTTGTAAAAATCCTGCTGTGTCACCACAGATCCACATCACAACAAGGAGAGGTTCATGACTGTGGGGCTGGGGCAGAGGTACGGGGGACCAAGGCTTTTTCACCCTCCCCATCATCTCCTCCCCACTTCTGAAGGTTCTAAGTACAGAGGGCAGCTTTTGATTTTGGGGGTGAGCAACTGGGACCACACTGGTCAGAAGGAAGTGACTAAACAGCAAGCTGCTTACAGCAATCTGAGGCAGAACTTGTGGGGGCCACACAGAAATGACTGTCCAGAATCCAGGTTTGGATGGTGGTCTCTGACCCCTGTTCTGGTCACAGTCTCCTCATCACCACAGAAAGAGAGCTGTGGAGCTAGGATCGATATGAGAAGGGGCAAGAGAATGGAAGTCCCCAAACTCATGGAAGTCCTAAGCAAGGAAGTGATGGTATCTGCTGGCTGTGGGAAGAACCAAATTCTAACTTTGACAGAAACTGGCTCTGGGTTTTCATTTAGAGAGAACAAGATGTGAAAACTTGGCCTTGGCAATCAGACCAATGCCATCCCCAGCCCTGCACTGATAATGTCCAATGACCAGCCAAATACCAAAAAGACTTGTGGGGCTGAATTCAGCATGAGAATGGATTGCAAAGGAAACCTCTACCCTTTGGGTGCTCTCAGTATGGTCAGCTAGGACACAATTACAAAGGGAAATTCATGCCTGACCTAAGAGGACAGAATATGACTATGAGCTGGTCCCTTGTTGAGATGCCATTTTCATTGAAAAGACAAAAAAATGGACAGGTTTTGCCAGTCACCAACTTCGTTTTGTGAGATGTTGCCTATGGCACCAATCACACGCTGTTTTGGATTCTCAGACAGGTGCTTTCTCTTGAGGGTTTCGAGGGGATGCCTGGCTGGGCCATGCAGGACAGAAGGTTGAGATGATCCCTCAACTGCTGAAGCTCTTTGATTTCCCAGGTCCTGGAGCCAGGCAAATCTATGCCATCTATACCAGCTACACCTGATCCTTCACCTTCAGTGAAGTTGGTGGCCTGTTTTTCTGGGGAGCTATCAACACTTCTCAGGAGTGCACCATGTATCCCAAAGCTCTTCAGTACCTCTGTGGCTAGATCATTAGAAGCTTAGCTTGTGGGAAGAGTGGTATTCTCCTGGCTGCAGATGAGAGTACTGTCAGCTGGAGCCAGTCTCCAACCTTCAGTGAATTGGGCTACCAGGATCACAAGTCCAAGTCTTACACTGGTGTCTGAGAAGTGAAAACCCTGGATGGCATTTACACAGAGCAGGTTACCAAAGGCTACTTCCACCCCTCGGTGAAACTGAGGGACTAGAGGGAGACTGAAAATAAGAAGCCAAAACATCTCCCTGAGTATAGTCCCTGCACCCTCTCCTGATGTCAGGAACAGCAACGTTGCCAGCAGACTCTCCAGGCTCCTCGAGGCAGGGGACATTGCCAATGTGCCTGGAACACAAAGAAGATAGATGGGAAGAGATTACTCAGTGAAAGGTCGCCTGAAGCTCTTATTTGTTAGTGTTTCCGAGGTTCCATTTTATAAGCAAATTCAACGTTTACTACTTTTTTACTATATGATCTCCAAAGTGTTTCTCTCTCCCTTTCTCTCTTTTCTCCCTTCCATTACACCAAATGTTCAATTAAAATATTTTCTCTGAGTTTAGAACTTAGCATTCTTTAAAAAAAAAAAAACCACCAAGAAAAGCACACAAACCAAAAGAAAACCTTCCAAGAGCATCCTTGTAAAAATCCCCACTTCCAAGAACATCACTGTAAAAAAAGAATCCCTCTTCCAAAGGTATCCTCCTGCTCCAAATGGAAACAGATTCTAGAGAGACTTTTTGCAACTAAATACACCTATTCATGCAAGTCTTGCTTTCATACTGACTCCAACAATGCTATTTTCCAGGGTTAGCTATTGTGCTAACACCCTAACAACTGAATTTTTATCTGTTTTCCTAAGTACTAAGTTTAATCTAGAACAGGCATTTAATCACAGAATCAATATTAGCCATTTCTAAAGCTTTACACCAAGGATTGGCTTAAGCCTAAATGCATGGCTTCCAATATCCTGTGACGTTCAAGACATGCTGCAAGATCCCTCAATTCAAAATCCATGCTCCTGTTGGCCAGCTAAACGATTTCAAGCTTGTCTTTTTCCAGAGTCACAGAATCATTATTGGAAGGGAAACCCAAAGTTCCTCCTGAATAGTTCATATAACTCATCAGCAAAGAGACTCTTCAACCATATTCCCAATGGGCCAGAAGCGAAAGGAAGGGGAGTCGCTGAGGTGTACTTCTTCAAGAGGGCTTGTACGGAACCCGCTGCTCAGATTCCTGGCCAGAGCGGCCCTTAGGCACCTGTCAACCTTCACCTCCACTAACTAACACTTCCTCTGTCCCCCAGTTCACTCAGCAGACGCAGCTCAAGTCACTACCTACCCCGGCCCCACCTCTGCTGCCCCCAGCACCTCCACAGCCTCAGCCCCAACCTCTGCACACTCTCCACCACTGACATGACCACATCGAACCCCTCTCAGGTGCAGCAGAACTACCGCCAGGACTCAGAGGCCTCCATCAACCGCTACAGCAACCTGTAGCTCTATGCTTCCTATGTCTACATGTCCATGTCTTACTACTTTGACCAAGATAATGTAGTGTTGAAGAACTTTGCCAAGTACTTTCCCCACCAGTCCCACGAGGAGAGGGAGCATGCTGAGAAGCTGATGAAACTCCAGAAGCAAGCCTGCAGCCACATCTTCCTGCAAGAAATCAAGAAACCGGCCCTAGAAGACTGGAAGAATGGGTTGAATGCAACGGAGTGTGTTCTGACCCGGGAAAAAAATGTCAATCAGTCGTTACTGGAATTGGACAAGCTGCAAACTGACAAGAATGACCCCTTTTATGTGATTTCATCCAAACTCACTACCTGGACCAACAGGTAAAGCCCATCAAACGAGTGGGTGATCATGTAACCAACGTGTGCAAAATGGGAACATCAAATTCTGGCAAGGAGAAATGTCTTTTTGACAAGCACACTCTTGGAGACAGTGACAGTGAGAGCTAAGCCACACCTGGCTTCCCCCACACCTGGGAACTGTGGGCAAGAGTCCTCCTGTTTTTCAGTGTACGTCTATTTTGGTTATCTGACCGTAATCTGTACGAAAAATGGCACTCTTTGCATCCCAAAAAAGAGACTGGGTACTAATGAAAAAAAAAAAAAATAAAGACAACTCAATACCCCCAATCAATGCTTATCTCAAATCTTTGAAGATCCCCAGGATGGTGAAGAGCACCCAGAATGAACTGACCAATCCCATTGCATTTTGGACACCCTTCATTATTGGACATTCCTTTCTTTGTGTGGAGCTGAAAACTCTCTACAATTGATTCCCTAAGGTAAGTGGATTTTGTTTCTGGAAGACCCTGTTAATATGCAAGCTTGTCTGGGGAAGGGGTGAATACATTAACACTTGGAGCTTAGTTGAGTTTCTCTGATTTCTGGTTGTCCCTTAGGGGAATAGGGAAGGATGTGAATGGGACAGAGACCTGGAAAATTTTGATATGATAAGGCTAGGTTAGAGCAGGGAGAAGGGTCCGAAAAATGGAGGAAAGAGGATAAATAACATGTGAGGATATTGTCAAAATCCAGAGCTGCTTTTCTGGAACTGAAGGCATGGTAGCAAGGTTGCCCCAAGGGTAAGGGTGCTGAGCCTAGAGCCAGAAAGATCTGAGTTCAAATGCTGCCTCAGACATTTACTAAATGAGTTACCCTAGACAAATCACTTCACTTCAGTTTCTTGGTGTTTAAAACAGAGACAATAACCGCACCTACCTCACAGGGCTCTGATGAACATCAGATGAGATACAGTGTGGTTTGCAAACTTTTAAGTCCTGTATCAATGGTAACTTATTTTTGGGAAAGTGAACTTTCATAAATTAAATCCTCTTTTCTTATTTGTTTGTTTGTTGGATTAGCATCATTCAGAAATACTTTGTCCTTGATTCCAGTTTGTGAAGAATGTGAAATTAATATCATTGTGAGCAAACATGAGTGTCCTAGGGAAGCCACCTCTTTAAAGCAAGCCTGCATTAGTTCCTTTAGAAAGGGTGAAATTCAGACTAAATGGCTGGTTTGAGAAGTCTTAGTTTCCTTTGGAGATTACACGAATTTTTAACGAGTCTTTGATAGGAAACTGGTGACTGAACATTGAGTCACCCTGCTCTCCATTCCTTTGCTGCTGTCAACAGAGACTAGTATCCAGAGGCCATCCCTACTAAATAACAATTGATTTCAGATACAGCCAGTTGTGGACAAGGCAGGTGAAGGAAGAATATGGCCATGTTGTGTGAATTTCATCAGGCTTTAATCACTGAGGTACTCCCTTGCTTAACCTGAGTCCTATCTCTAGAGTTAAAAGACTTGTAGGAAGGTAGAGAACAAAGGATCAATTGTATTCTCATTAGCATCAGAGTATCTGAACAGAAGTCCTGCTGGCCAATGTCCTGTGCAGGTGAGCTTCTTATTATAGAGTCCTGAGTGTTCCAGTCTGGATTACTCTGTCTCCTCCCTCCAATTCTATTTTGACGTTTTGTGAATAGGGTCACAAATGACCAGAGACTGTTGGCTAGAGGCTAGTCACTTATACTGGGGATAGGAGGTATATGTCACTTGGTTCTAACTTTGCTCCTAGCCATTATCATCCATTCAAATGCACTTGAATAAGAGTATTCAGATAAGTATTTTTTATCCATGTGCTACTCTTGTATGTGGGTATGATGGATGAAGCCAGGGTTGGTGGGGACTTGAGTGTCATTGATGTGGAATGGGGATATCTCAATAGACATACAGATAAAACACTTACTTAGTCCTTGTTTACCTGTGCTAGGCTCCATGCTATAACTAAAGAATGATGGGGAAGAGAAAGCAAAAACCAAAAAAAGGAAGAGGCAGAAAAGAGAAAAAGAAGAGGCAGAAAAGAAAAAAAGAGGCACAGAAAGGTGAAGAAAGAAGAAAAAGATAAGCAAAGGAAGGCAAAAGAACAAGAAACAAAAGGAGAAAGCAGGAACCGAAAAGAGAGGAGGACAGGATGCAAAAGTGGAGGAAAAAAGGGGGAAGAGGAATATGGTGAGGAGAGAAAGATGAGGGAGAGAAAGATGGCAAGGAGGAAAAACAGGAAGACAGGAGGAGTGGGAAGAGGAGGAGGAGGAGGATAACCACACCATTTACAGGGGAAGAACAAGGCATGGCCAGTCACCTCTCAGCAGGGAGAGGGCTTTTGTGGCCTTAGAGAGTCCCACTCCCCTCCTGTGAGGACCAGGAGTTTAGCACTCAAGCAGCAGGACTGATTTGGTTTCTGGAGGTTTCCCCACCTGGTTTGGGACAGCCTTCCTTTTGTCCAGGAAGACCTTAGTCATTCCAGTTGGGAGTGGTTGTGACAGTCACCTCCGCCCTCTCAGTGTATCTGAGGTGCGTCAGACATCAACGTGGGACACCCTTGGTGGTCATCAGATGGGTGAGTTCTTGACCCCACCATGAGCTCCCCTAGAGCTGGGGCCTAGGTCTCAGCTAGACTCAAATACAACTTTCAGTATGTGGCGGGGTGAGGTGGGGTAGGGTTGGGGATGAGAGTAGGGGGGAAGTTAGAAGGGATAGGGGAGACTGTGAGAGGGATGTGAGGGAAGTTCTGGTGCCCTAGCTTGGTTGACTCATGGGTATTAAAACCTGCTTTGGTGTTAATGTATTTAGAGCCTGTTTTTCTATTTTAAATAAATGATCTATTTTTACCTCTACAGTGTAATGTTATGCAATAGTTTATCAAAAATTCCTCCTATGGTGTTCCTACCTTACACCACTAGGGTTGATTGAAGTTGCATTTATAGGTCACTTTGACATTTTCAAAATTCTTTAACCATATTATTTAATAATAACATGGCTTAATCTTTTGAGGATGAAATTCAAAGGGCTTGGTGGTTAATTAGAATAAGTTTCAGTAGATGTGAACCCTCTACCAAGTTGAAAAGCTTGTGAACTGAGAAAGGGCCACTTCATGGTGGTTTTGTCTCTGGGATTTTATTTCTCAACTGAGAGGCATGTGTGGAAAGCTCAAGTCCATACCAAAATCTTTTGAATAACTTTTTCCACACTAATATTCTTCATCATTATTCCAGTTGTTCATCTGTGTGTTAATGAGCAAACTGCTATATACTCTATACTACCTCATACTGTTCATTTCATTGAAATATTGGGCTCCCTGTGCTGTCAACATCCTGTCCTCTGTGAACAGGACCAGTGTTGAGGCAGGACAGGTGGTTTGTGTAGCAGGTGTCCAGTTACAAGGAGGAAGATATGCTTGAGCATGTCATGCTGTAGATAATTCAGGGAGAATTTCAAATGCAAGATTTTACACATTAGTAAATAGAAATAGTATTAGTTAAACTTCATTGAACATTTCAGGATGCATGCATTCCATCATCTACAATAATTGCTACTAATGAGAATGCTTGGGAGTTATTCTAACATTTACTGCAATCAGAAGATGGGAAGAAAATACAATGTCCTCCATCTGAGAGAAGGAAAAATCCCAGGTCATGTGAGAGGTCTGCTAATTGAATCAGGAACACTTTGACAGTTACTGATCTAAGAGCAGCAGCATTTTTTAGAGAGCATGACTCAAGAGTTTCTCCAGATGCAGCAAGTGGTATGGGAAACAATATTTCCAACGAATAAACTGGAATATGGTGACCACAACAACCCCAGGAACCCAGCTTCCAATGGAGCAGGACAGAAAAGACTAGCAAATAAAAAAGATAAAAGGAATAAAAAGAAGACAGGGAAGACTTTAGATAGATGGGTGAAGAAGGCCAGAGACTGAATTTGGGGAGGTTAAATTTAGGAAAATTGGAGGAAAAATTGAAGATTGACTTGAGATGATGGAAGAAGAGGTAGACTCCATCCAATGAGGTCTCCAGCTGGAGAAGCATTCGGGAAAAAGTGTCTAAGGGGAGGAAAAATACTGAGGGAAAGGCAGAAAGTACATCACATAAGAAAAAGAAAGTGAAAGACAATGGTAACAATAGAAGAAAGAGAAAAATTGGATGAGCCTGCTCTCTGCTGCTTGGGGAATTCAGAGAAAATAGTTAGGTGTGACTGACAAGTTTTTAAAAGCTGAAAAAGTAAAGTGAATCAACCCATAAAGGAAATAGAGAACATGGAGGGAAGAGTGGTTAAAGGAGGAAATCTGTAAGGAAAGTAAACCTATAAATGGTAGCATGAGATGATGCAGTTTATGGGGAGATAGATTTGGAGTCAGTATGACTTGAGTACAAAATCCTTCCCCAGACAATTATTGATGTGACCACAATGAAGGCACTTAAACTTTCTTAGTCTCACGTTGCTCATCTGCAGAAATGAAATAGTATGCCCCAACATACAAAGATGTTGAAAAGATCCATGATTTCACATACAAAAAGTGCTTCCAAATCTTTATGCTCTACATAAATGGTAGCTGATGTAGCAGCAGCAGCAGCAATAGCCGCAGCAGTAGTAGTAGTAATAGTAGTAGAAGTAGTAATAGTAGAACTAGTAGTAGTAATAGTAGTAGAAGTCATAGTAGTAGTAGTAATATTAATAGTAGTAGTACTAGTAATAGTAGTAGTAGTAGTAGTATTAGTAGTAGTAGTAGTAGTAGTAGTAGTAGTAGTAGTAATAAAGGGAATCAGCATGTAAAAAGAATATACCTACAAAGTAAGCAAAAAAGTAAATCTTATAACTGGAGTAATGTAGTAACAAAATCAAAAAGCACAGAATCCTACTTTTGTAACAAAGAAGATCAAAACGTACAACCAGATGAAGACAACAAAGTCAAAACTCCTACGTCCAAAGCCTGCAAGAAAAATATAAATTGGTCACAGGCCCTGCAAGACCTCAAAAAGATTTTGACAATCAAGTAAGGGAAGTAGAGGAAAAATTGGGAAGAGTATTGAGAAAAATGGAGGAAAATCATGTAAAATGAGTCAACAGCTTGCCAAAGGAGACCATGCCCCCAATAATACTAAAGAAAATAATACCTAAAAATGCACAAATGGCAAAAGGCATCCAAAAGGAAATGAAGAAAGATTGCCTGAAAAACCAGAATTGATCAAATGGAAAAGGACGTCCAAAATCTCCCTGAAGAAAATAATTCTTGAAAAATTAGAATGGAACAGATGAAAGCTAATAACATTATGAAAAATCAAGAAAATACAAAACAAAACCAAAAGAATGCAAAAATAGTAAATAATGTGAAATATCTCATTGGAAAAACAACCAACCTGTTAAACAGATCCTGGAGAGATAATATAAAAATGATTGGACTACCTGAAATCCATGATCAAAGGAAGAGTCTAGACATCATCTTTCAAGAAATTATCAAGGAGAACTACCCTGATATTCCAGAACCAGAGGGTAAAATGCATATTGAAAGAATCTACCCATCACCTCCTCAAAGAGATCTCAGAAGGAAAACTTGTTGGAATATTGTGGTCAAATTACAGAGGGCCCAGATCAGGGAAAAAAATCACTGCAAGCAGTGAGAAAGAAACAATTCGAGTGTTGTGGAAATACAATATTAATAACACCAGAGTTAGCAGAGGTACTATAATGTATAAGCTGTTAGACCTCTTATTGACCTGACTGTATTTCCACAATACTGGAACAGAATAGTCCAGAGGTCAAAGGAACTCTAGAATTCAAACCCAGAATCACTTACCCAGCAAAAGTGAGTATAATATTTCAGGGAGAAAAATACATATTCAGTGAAATAGAAGCCTTTCAAGCATTTTTGATGAAAAGACCAAAGCTGAATAGAAAATGTGACATTTAAATACAAGGATCAAGAGAAGCATGAAAACTTAACAGGAAAGAGAAATAATAGGGGATTTCCTAAAGGTGAACTGTTTCCATTCCTGCATGGAAAGATATTTGTAACCCTTGAGAGTTTTCCCAGTATTAGGATAGATGGAGGAAATATTATATTCATACATACATTTATGGAGTGTGAATACATATATGTATGTACACACATATGCACATATGTGTATTTATGCCCGTATGTACATGTACATAGCCATCAGGTCAAGACCCAACTCAGAGCAAATGATTATCAGCCAGAGCAAGATCAATGGAGAACTCGTGCAACAATGTATCCAACACACCCCATACATAGGAGAAAACAGGCCCACTGAGAAGATGTCAGTTTTTCTGGAACATCACAAGAGTAAGCTGCCCCTTCACATGGAACCCAGCCCCACACTTTTCCTACAAGATTATCCTTTAAGTGCAGTCCTTACACATCCCTCCTCTTCTCACTCATGCTGTGTCTATTTATGAGAGAATATAGCCTCGTTATATTGGGGGGGAGGGTGGGGCTATTATGATTTTTCTTACCATGTGATTTAATTTAATGCCTTTCCCTTGAAATAGTTGTGTCCTCAGGGAAGGCACACAACCTGAACATTGCAGTCTTGCACTACCAAACATTCAGGCCTCCCTTTTCTTTTCCTCCTTCCTCCTCATTCCTCCTCCCCCAGACTGTCTTTCCATCCCTTTATCCCAAGAACCCCCTCTTTGGGTCTCCTCTGAGTCCCCTTGAAGCCAGTCACCCATTTTTCTGTAATTTGAATTAAATGGTCACTGGGTTTCCTTTCAACTCTGAAATTCTATGAATCAGCCTTGACAATGAGCCTGTCAACACAACACAATATTTTAGAAGCTCATTAAGAAAAGAGATGGTTACATTCAGGGATCAACCTGCCTTGTCCAAGGGACCTTTGAATCTGTTATTATATGTCATTGAAGTAAAACCACGTTGAGATAGAAGTGAGGTGGAGAAACTTAGGAGGTTATTTTAAATGCTCAGGTGACTAGGTTTTGATTTTGTTTAATTTCTGAAAATGGAGCATCACAAAAATTGGCTTCTTGGAATGCTTGCAGGAGATGGACAATTTGAGGGATTTTTGGAAAATACCCAGGAAACTCTGCTTAGTTCATCAGGGCTTTTGTGCATGAAGGAGAAGGTGCTTCTGATTTTGTGTTGCATGTGAAAAGGTGCTTCAGGAGTTGGTAGTCAAAGATGAGTGACTGTGGAGGAGATAAATATCTTGCTCCAAAGAGTCGCCATTTCATTATCAAAGTATGCCATCTCACTGTAGTGGTGAAAAGCACTAGTTTAATTAAAATAGAAAAACAGTTGAATTGACATTCGGGGACTCTTCTCCACTTATTAGCAGCAAATGGGAAATAGATGTCTCTTTCGGTAAGTCAGGGAGACCTGCAAAGGAATGACAAAACAAACTGTCCACAAATTGGAGACTTTTCAACCAAAATACAGACCGGAACAGGGCTCTCAAAGTGCTTTAAGTTCAGGGTTTGTGGATTCTAAGTCTGAGGGGGTGTGTGGCATTAGACACTCTGCTGATCCCGAGGGGCATAAGTTCTAATGGCACATAGGAAACTCCCTGAAGTTTGCAACAGTCTAATGGTGGGGCTTGGATCCATTACTCTATGTAGAAATAATACCAATAGTGATGATAAGAATAACTCCCATTTATGTAGCAATTAACCCTGTGCCAGGCACAATGCAAAGCACTTCAGGAACAATTTACAATTACTTCACTTGATTCTCACAAATATGGAATGCAGATGATATTATCATCCCCATTTTACAGTTAAGGGAATTCAGGCAAAAAGCATTTGTCCATGGTCACCAGAGCAGAAAAAGACAAAACAGGATGGTCTTGGAAATATGTTAGTGTTAAGTACGAATGGTGGCAACTAATTTTATAAGTGGTAAATTTATGAATTCATGTTAAAACTTTCAATTCCCTCAGCAGCTTCCAGAGGAGGCAGTATAACAGACTGGTCCTGGGAGCAAGAAAATCTGAGTTCAGATACTGCCAGTAAAACACACTAGACAGTTAACTTCACCTTTCAATCGTCTGGGCAATATTCTGTGACCATAAGTTGGAAGATAATTGCTGATCCACTGATTGGTACAAGTTGTCTCACTGCATTCCTAATCACCTACCCTGAAACAAAGTCAAACTCAAACCAAATGCAGCTTCCTAACTTTGAGAACTCAGATAATAAATACTCTAGTAATGGGTTACATGTATTTTTAGGTAATCATATATGTGTAACTTATTCTAATAAACATTTTTCTGACTAAAATAATAGGAAGAATGAGGCATTTAATATATGTATGTATACATACGCACACGTGCAATTCAGTGGTTCAGTACTGGCAAGGAATTGATCTCCCTCTAATTACTTGGAGTCAATATGCTTGTGTGTGTATATGACAAATCATCAATTTTATTTCCCCACACTTTGGATTAAGCACCACCATGTGCTAGACACTGTGCTAATTTTCTTCACCAGTATTTCTTCACCAATATTTCCTTTGGTCCTCACTACAACTGTAGGAGATAGGTATTATTATTTTCGTTTTACTGTGTCTTGCCCAGGACACACCAGGAAAGTGCCAGAGGCCAGGTTTGAACTTACATAGTCTTGACTCCAGCCCAGCTGCCACCTAGTTCCCCTCATTTAATAGAAAGGGAATTTGAACTGAAAAGAAGGAAAGGTCTCTTTTATAAAGCAAACTAAAAAAGCACAGTGATTTTATTGGCTATTTCCTCCCCCTTTTGCCAGACATGGATGGGAAGAGTATTTCACTCTTTTATTCATCAAGAAATATGGGAAAAGAACAAAAAATCTTTAATGACGAAGCCTCTTGGACTAAAGATGCATACGCAGGAGCCCAAAAACTGCTTTATACAACTTAGTATGATAAAATTATATGTTTTCATAAATATCCCTTCTTGGTTCTTAGTGAGAAGTGAACTCACATTTTTCAATGAAAGAAATCTCCACCCCCACGCCATTTTAGGATTTTTCTTACAAAAGAAAAGGGATCATTGCTGATTATCTCTCATGCCAGGAGCCTCCCACCCCGACAGAGAGAGCTGAGTTATTAATGGAAAATTTACGTGAATGAGAGAAAAGGAACAAGATATAACATAAGCTTTTCACTATTGCTTTTAAATAGGTTGGATGGGCCGAGAGTTTGAGGGGAAGGGGACCTTATGAACAAATATCTAATGGAAGAATAACACTTTAACTAGGGAAACTTTTGTCATTGCTTCAAAATCTCTTGTCTTGTCTTTGTATTGGGGTCAAGAATTTAAATCCATGGAGAGAAAATATGCATATGCACATACATGAAGCAGATATGCATATTTGTGTATGTGTATGTGTTTATGTATGGATATAGGTAGATCCATATATAGACACAGATGAGATGCAGATATCAACATGAATATAGATAGAGATTTTAGATTCAGATTATATAAGCAAAGTGTTATGAATATATGCACATGGATATAGATACACATACCGATATGGATATGGATGTAGATACAGACATAGATACAGATGAGATATCAGTGTGGACATGAATATAGCTGTAGATAAAGATAGGTACAGGTACAGATACAGATTGGATATATATGTGGAAATAGAATCATATACAGATTAGACAGGGATATAGATAGGTTCAGAGATATAGATATGGATACGAATATAGATACACTGATGTAGATATGAAGATAGATATAGGTACAGATTAGATATAGATATGGACATGAATATAGATATAGATATATAGAGACACAGACTGGATAGATATGGAAACAGAAACATAAGCAGATGAGACTGGTGTACAGATATGGACATGTATATAAATATAGATATAGATAGATATAGGTATAGAAACAGATGAGATAGATATGGAAAGAGAAACATAAACAGATTAGACAGGGATATAGGTAGAGAAACAGATATAAATGTTTATATGAAAATTGATACACTGAAGTAGTTATGGAGATAGATGTAGATGCAGATAAAGATTTGATATAGACAGGGATATGGATACAGATATGAGTAGATATATAAATAATCTAGAAATTGAAAGAGCTGGGTAATAGGGTGAATTCAGGAAAACTCATTAACACCAAAACCTTTCAATGCCCATGTCCCAAGGGAAAACACCAAACCTTCTCTCAGTCTGTAGGTACTGAAGTTTATGAGTCTAGCCCCATCTCAACCCTCAGCTGCAGGGGAACATGGAAGGGTAATAACTTGCTCCTCTGCTCTCCACTAAGGGTCACTCACCTTGCTGTCTGGCTCACCTTTGTTGATCACCTCAGATACACGGAGGGATTGGGGTTTCTCTCATTACTACTTCCAACTAGGGTGGCAGGGTGTTCCTGGACAGAAGGAAGGTGGTACAACCATGTCTCAAGCCAGAGCCTCAGGCATTGGGGACGTCTGGGAACTGAGTCAGTTCAGCTGCCTGGGTGTTATTCTCCTGGCCTCAGCAAGAGGCGGAGAGGATTCTCACAGGCCATAAAGTCCTCAAACCTTTGCTGGGATGGCAAAAGCCATGCCACTGTCTTCCCCTGCTTTAACCACCTCCTCCAAGAATCACCAGAATCCTTGTAAAACTCCTTCTTCGTCATCACAGAGGCAGAGCACACCAAGGAGAGGATTAGGAGTGTGAGGCAGGGGCAGGGGTGCAGGGGACCGAGGCTCTTTTCCTCTCCCCATTATTCCCTGCTCTCATCCAGGCTCTAAGTGCAGAGGACAGATTTTGATTTTGGGAGCAACCAACTGGGACCTCTTCTTTTGGAAGGAAGTGACTGAACAGCAAACTGCTTACAGAAATCTGGGGCAGAACTTGTGGGGACCTTACAGAAACTCCTGTCTGGGGTCGATGTATGGACTGAGGTCTCTGAACCCCTGTGACACTCACAGTCTCTTCCTCACCACAGAAGGAAAGCTATGGAGCTAGGGTTGAAATGAGAAATTGCAGCTTGGACAGGGTGATAACAAAAGAGTGGAAGCCCCCAAATTCATGGAAGTCCTCAGCAAGAAAATGATCCTGTCTGCTGGTTGTGGAAGGAACCACACTCTAGCTTTAATAGAACCTGGCTCTGTGTTTGCATTTGGAGAGAACAAGATGGGGCAACTTGGCCTTGGCAACCGGACGGATGCCATTCCCAACCCTGCACAGATAATATACAATGGCCAGCCAAATACCACAGTGACTTGTGGGGCTGAATTCAGCATGATAATGGAGTGTAAGGGAAAACTCCATTCCTTTGGTGCCCTGAATGTGGTCAGCTGGGACACAATTCTGACAGGAAATTCATTGCATGGCCTCAGAGTTTAGAATATGACTGTGAGCTGGTCCTCTGCTGAGTTGCCATCTGCACTGAAAATACAAATATTGTACAGATTTTCCCATTCCCCAATGTCATTGTCTGGGATGTTTCCTGTGACACCAATCACACTCCAGTTCTAGACTCTCAGAAACCTGTTTTCCCTTGGGGGTTTGGAGAAGATGGCCAGCTGGGTCTCACAGAGCAAAAATATGAGATGGTCACTCATCTGGTGAAGCTCTTTAATTTCTTACGCCAGGGGCCACGTAAATCTATGCCAGCTACATCTGTTCCTTCACCTTCAGTGAAGTTGGTGGCCAGATTTTCTGGGGTGCTACCAATATTTCTCAGGGGACCACCATGTATCCCAAAACAGTTCAGGACCTCTGTGGCTGGACCATTAGAAGCTTTGTTTGTGGGAAGAACTTTATTACCTTAGCTGCCACAAAGCAGGTTGCCACAGGCTATTCACACTCCTTGTTGAACACCAGGGACTAGAGCCGGAATGAAAAGGAAAAGCAAAACAACCTCCCTGCACATAATCCTGACATCCTCTCCTGATGGCTGCAAGGCTGCCAGCCAGCTCTCCAGGCCCATCTAGACAGTCGAGATTGTCAATGTGCCCAGGAACACAAAGAAGGCAGATGAGAAGAGACTCCTCAGGGAAAAGATCTCAAAGCTCCTGTGTTAGTCTTTCAGGTTCCCTTTTAGAACCAAATTCATCGTCAACTCCCTTTTTGCTGTAGGATCTCCAAAGTGTTTCTCTCCATCTTTCTCTGCTTTCTCCCTTCCCCTACCACAAATGTTTCATTAAAATGTGGCTCTTAGTTGACTACTTAGGATTCTCAGAAAAACAAAAACACAAACAACAGTAAAAAACCTCCTTCTACCAAGACCACACTTGTAAAAACTCCCACTTCCAAAAACCTCATTGTAAGAAAAAAAGGACTTCCTCTTCAAAAGGCATCCTCCTGCTCCAAATGGAAAGAGATTCCAGAGAGGGTCCTTGCAACGAAATACTTCTATTCCTGCAAGGTTTGCTTTCATATTGAATGCAACAATGACATTCTGCGGGGCTTGCTATTGTGCTAACAACTTAACAACTGAATTTTTATCTATTTTCCTAAGTAGTAAGTTTGATATAGAGCATATATAATATCATAGTAAGAATATAACAAGCCTTCCTAAAGCGTTAAAACCAAGAAGTGACATGGAAGAATGCATGGACGCCAATATTCTGTGAGGTTTAAGAGATACTGAAAGACTGTTGAACTCAAATCCACGCTTCTGTCGGCCAGCTAACGGATTTCAACTTTTTATTTTTCAAGAGTCACAAGCCATATTGGAAGGAAAACCCAAAGTTCCTCTGAACAAATTCATGTAACACATCAACTAAGAGACTCTTCAGCACTGCCCCCAATCAGCTGGAAGGAGAATCACTGTGGTTTCCCACTATAATAGTGCTTCAATCTAAACAGCTGCTTGATTCCTGCCCAGAACCACCCTTACCTCCTATCCATCTTCATCTCCACTAATCAACAGTTTGTCCATCCTCCCATTCGCCCACCAGCCAGTTGCATAGTTGCCCCTGCCTGTGATCCTCTCCCTCCACCACGCCAGCCTCAGCCCCAGCCCCTGTACAGCCTACACCTGCATCATGACAACATCGACCACCTCTCAGGTACAGCAGACTTGTCACCAGGACTCGAAGGCCGCCATCAACCGCCAGATCAAAGAGCTCTAAGCCTCCTGAGTCTACCTGTCCATGTCTTACTACTTTGACCCAGATGACGTACCATTGAAAAACTTTGCCAAGTATTTCCTCCACCTGTCCCACTGGGAGAGGGAGCATGCGGAGAAGCTGATGAAAGGCCAGGACAAGTGCAGCGACTGCATATTCCTGCAAGACATCAAGAAACCCAACCAAGAAGACTGAGAGAGCGAGCTGAATGCAATGGAATGTTCTCTGCCCTTGGAAAAAAATGTCAGTCAGTCATTACTGGAACTGCACAAGCTGTCAAAGGAAAAGAATGACCCCCATTTACATGACTTTATGGAAACCCCACTACCTGGACAAACAGTTAAAGTCCATCACACAACTAAGTGATCACGTAACCAAGCTGCAGAAAATACACCCCACCCCTGCCAATTCTGGCATGGAGGAATATGTTTTTGACAAGCACACCCTTGGAGACACAGCTAAGTCACACCTGGCTTCCCCCATACCTGGGAACTGTGGGTTAGACTCCTACTGTATTTCAGTGCATGCCTACTTTGATTATCTTACCATAATCTGTACCAAAAAACTACCACCATTTACATTCCAATAAAATGACCTGGTTCTTATGAAAGAAAAAACAAAACGTACCAATATCCACATTCAATAGCAATCTCAAATGTTTGAAGACCACCACTATGGTGAAGATCGGCCATGAAGACCTGAGGAATCCCACTGCACTTTGGACAGCCCTCATTCTTAGAAAGTGTTTTCTCTGCATGCAGCTGAATTCTCTACAATTTATTCCCTAAGGTAAGTGGATTTTGATTCTGGAACACCCTGTTTGTATAGAAGCATGCCTGGAGCAAGGGTGAATACACGAACTCATGGAGCTTAGTTGAGTTTTTCTGGTTTCTGGTTGTCCCTTGTAGGAGGAGAGAAGGCTGTGAATGGGACATAGAGCTGGAAAATTTTTATGTGATAAGACTGGATCAGAGGCAGGGAGAAGGGTCAGAAAAATGGAGGAAAGAGGATAAATAAGATCTGAGGATATTGGGAAAATCCAGAGCTTCTCTATTGGAAATGAAGGCATGGTAGGAAGGTAGTCCAGATGGTAAGGGTGCTGAATCTGGACTTAGGAAGACCGGAATTCAAATCCTACCTCACCCATTTACTAGCTAGGTTACCCTGGACAAATCACTTTACTTTAGTTTTCTTATGTGAAAAACAGGGACAATAATTGCACCTACCTCCCAGGGCTCTTATGATCATCAAGTGAGAAAACATATACTTTCCTTTGCAAACCTTTAAGTCCTATATAAATTGTAACTTATTATTTTCTGTACTTACATTGAATTTTCATAAATTAATTCCTCGTCTCTAAATGCTTATTTGTGTTATTAACATCATTCAGAAATACTTTGTCCTTGCTTCGAGTTCATAAGAATTCTAAATTAACATCTTTGTGAGCAAACATGAGTGTACTAGGGAAGCCACCTGCTTAAAAAAGCCCTGCATTGGTTACTTTAGAAAGAAGGAAATTTGCACTAAATGGCTGGTTTGACAAGTTCTAGCTTCCTTTAGAGCTTACAGGAACCTTTAGGGTGTCTTTGACAGGAAACTGGTGACTGAACATTGAGTTGCCCCGCTCTCCACTCCTTTCTTGCTGTCAACAGAGATTGGTACCTGAAGGCCATCCCTATTAAATAACAGCTGCTGTCAAATACAGCCTATTGTGGATGAGGCAAGTGAAGGAAGAATGGGGCCATGATTTGTGGCTTTCATCAGGCTTTAATCACTGAGCTGCTCCCTTCCTTAACCTGAGTCCCATCTCTAGGGTTGAAAGCCTTGAAAGAAGGTGGAGAAGAAGGAATCAATGGGTTTTCTAATTACACTCAGGGTATCTGAACAGGGTTCCTGCTGGCCAATGTCCTGTGCAGGTGAGCTTCTTAATACAGAGCCCTGAGTGTTCCAATCTGGATTACTCTCTCTGCTCCCTCCAGTTATATTTGGACATCTTGTGAATATTTTTACAAGACAGCAGAAGCTGTTAGTTAGAGTCTAATCACTTATACTGGGACTAGAGGGTATTTATCACTTATTATTAACTTTGTTAATACCCATTATCATCCATTCAAGTGCACTGGAATAGTACTACTCAGATAAGAATTTTTTATCCACGAGGCTATTTGGGGGGAGTTGAGTGTCATTGATGGGGAATGGGGACATCTCAATAGAGAGATGGATAAAACACTTCCTACTTTCTTGCTTTCCTGTGCTAGGCTCCATGCTATTACTAAAGACTGAGGGGAAAGAGAAAGCAGAAAAGAAAAAAAGAAGAGGCAGAAAAGAAAAAAGAAGAGGCACAAAAAGGTCAAGAAAGAAGAAGAAAAGGAAAAGAAGGCAAAACACAAAGTAAGGAAGGAGAGAGTAGCAAATGCAAAGAGGAGGAGAGGATGCAAATGTGGAGGTGAAATGGGAGAAGAAGAAGAGGAATATGGTGAGGAGAGAAAGATGAGGGAGAGGAGGAAATGGAGGAGTAAAAGCACGAAGACAGGAGGAGAAGGAAGAGGAGGAGGAGGAGGACAACCACACCATCTACAGGGGAAGAACAAGGCATGGCCAGTCACCTCTCAGCAGGGAGAAGGGTCTTGTGGCCTTAGAGACTCCCCCTCCTTTCCTGTTGGGACCAGGAATTTAGCACTCAAGCAGCAAGACTGATTTGGTTTCTGGAGGTTTCCCCACCTGGCTTGGGACAGCCTTCCTTTTGTCCAGGAAGACCTTAGTCATTCCAGTTGGGAGTAGTTGTGACAGTCGCCTCAGCCCTCTCAGTGTATCTCAGGTGCGTCAGACATCAACGTGGGACACCTTTGGTGGTCATCAGATGGGTGAGTTATTAACCCCACCATGAGCTCCCCTAGAGCTGGGGCCTAGGTCTCAGCTAGACTCAGGTACAACCTTCAGTACGTGGTGAGGCGAGGTGGGGTAGGGTTGGTGATGAGAGTAGGGGGAAGTTAGAAGGGCTAGGGGAGACTGTGAGAAGGATGTGAGGGAAGTTCTGGTGCCCTAGCTTGGTTGACTCTTGGCCACTGAAACCTGCTTTGGTGTTAATGTATTTATAGCCTGTTTTTCTATTTTAACTAAATGATCCATTTTCACCTCTACAGTATAATGTTATGTAATTGAATATAAAATATTACTCACATGCTGTCCCTCACTTACCCTACTTGGGGTGAATGAAGTTACATTTATATGCAGCTCCGAATTTTTAAAAATATTTTACAAATATTATTAGATAGTACATATGACAATCTATTTAGAAAGAAATTCAAAGGGTCTGTGGATTCAGTAGAATAACTTTGAGTAGATGTGAACACTCAACGAAGTTCAAAAACTTGTGAGCCGCTAAGAGGCCACTTCATGGTGAGGTTATGTCTCTGGGATTTTATTTCACAATTGATAGGAATGTGTGGAAATCTCTAGTCCGTAGTTAAAAAGTTGTGAAAAAATTTTTCCACACTAATATTCTTCTTCATTTTAATGGTTGTTCTGTAGTTTGTCAACATGCAAATTGCTCATATGGTATTGTTCATTTCATTTGAACATTGGTCTCCCTGTGCTTTGGAGATCCTGTCATCTGTAAAGAGGGCCAGTGCTGGGGCTGGACAGCGGGTTTGTGTAGCAGGTGTCTACTCAGTAGGAGGAAGACATGGGTGAGCAAGTCATGGTATAGACATTTTGAGGAGAGTGTCAAATGCAAAAGGAGATATATGAGTAAATAAAAATAGTATTAGTTAAACTTTCTTAAACATTTGGGGACAAATTCATTCCATCACCAACAATAATTGCTACTAAGGAGAATGCTAGGGAAATATTCTACTCTTTATTGCAATCAGCAGATGGCAAGGAAATACAATGACATCCTCGTGAAAGAAGAAAAAATCCCAGATCACAGGAGAGGTCTGCTAATTGAATTAGTATCACCTTGACAGTTCTTGATTTAGGAGCAGCAGCATTCTTTAGAGAGCATGACTCAGGAGTGACTCCAGGTGCAGCAAGTGGTGATGGCAAACAACCTTTCCACCCAACAATCTCTCATATCATGACCACAACATCCCCAGGAACCCAGCTTCAAAAAGAGAAGGACAGAAAAGATTAGAAAAAGAAAAAATAAATTCAATAAAAAGAAGACAGAGAAGACTATAGATGGATGGGTGAAGAAGGCCAGAGATTGGAATTGGGGAGAAGAAAGTAAGAAAATTTGAGGCACAATTGAAGATTGACTTGAACTCATGGAAGAAGAGTTGGATTCCATCTAATGAGGACTCCAGATGAAGAAGGATCAAGGAAAAAGTCTCAAAAGGGAGGAAGAATACTCGAGGAAATGCAGAAGGTATAGTAAATAAGAAAAGGAAAGTGAAACACACTGGTAAGGACAGAAGGAACAGAAAAATTGGATGTCTGCCTATCTGCTGCTTAGAGCACTCAGAGAAAATAGGTAAGTGTGACTATCAAGTTTTTAAGAGGTTAAAATATAAAGTGAATCAACCTGTGAAGGAAAAAGAGACCATGGAGGGAAGAGTTGTTATAGGAGTAAATCTGTAAGGAAAGTAAACCTATAAAGGATGGGATGAGTTGATGCAGTGGATAAGGTACTAGATTTGGAGTCAGTATGACCTGCGTACAAATCCTGCCCCAGACAATTACTAATGATGTGCCCATGATCAACTCACTTAAACTTTCTTTATCCCAATTTCCTCATCTGACAAACCAGAATAATAGCTCCCAACATACAGAGGTGTAGAAAGAATCAAGTGATTTAACATGTATAAAGTTCTTACAAATCTTAATGCTCTATATAAATGTTAGCTGTAGTAGTACTAGTAGTAGTAGCAGTAGTAGTAGTAGTAGCAGGAAGTAGTAGTAGGAATAGTAGTAGTGGTAGGAATAGAAATATAAGTACTAGTAGTAGTAGTAGTAGTAGCAGTAGTAGTGGTTGTAGTAGGAATCGTAGTAGAGGTAGGAATATTAATATAAGTAGTAGTAGTAGTAGTAGTAGTAGTAGTACTAGTAGTAGTAGTAGTAGTAGCAGTAGCAGTAATATTAGTAGTAAAAAAGGGAATAAGCTTGTAAAAGGAATATACCTATAAAGTAAGCAAAAAAGTAAATCTTACCAATGGAGTAATGCAGTAAAAAAATAAAAAGTGCAAGTACGCTCCACAAAACCAAGGCATATTCACTCATAGAGACATAGCATGAATGGGAAGATGACATATTGGAAGGAGTCCCACCTAAAGGGCAAACGTGTGGAGAACACAGATCATTGTTGAGGTCTTCAGCCTATTATGTAGTTGTGGTAAGAAATCTTGATGTGACAGGACCACACATGATCATAGATCCATAGGAAGCCATCGAAGACCAAGAAGATGGAAATCTGTGCAACTTGAGAGTCTACAAGATTGTCCAGGATCCCAGGCAGGTCCCCACATTGACAATAAACACCTTGGAACCACATGTTGCCTACGTACAACGTAGCAGACGTCTTTGCGAAGAGAATCAAAGCAGGAATTGAGAGTGGACCAAGAGAGCTGTCAAGACAAGAGGAGCCCTCATCAGCTGAAGAGAAACGGTCATGGCAAGGGGAAGGATCAGAAGGGAAAGTCTCAGATGAAGATGAAACTAGGGATTGCTGCCCATTACCCAGAGCAGATGAGATAAAACTGGACAAAGGTAGAAAAAAGACAGAGCTGCCCAGTTATTACTCTTTCATTTTTCTCTGCTTGAGAAACCTTTGAAGAAGAAGGGACAGAATCAAGATGGCTCATTAGCAAATTGGTACCAATTAGGAAACATATACTCTATATTCATAAATTTATACAAATTTATTTCATTAGCAAATTAAGTAAAGATGTCAGACATATCCTTGATGAATTAGAATCGTGGAGCCTAAGAAAAGTACATCCCTGGGAACTGATACAGTTGCTAGGTAAGATTGCTGAACCAGTCACTGATATTTGTAAGACTGTTTAGCAAAGGAAGGCTTTCAGAAGAATAAATACTGTCCTGATATTTTTTTAAAAGGAAAAGAAAGAATGGAAGGGATCTTAATTGGCTTTGAATATTGTGCTTATTATAATAAGATTAATTTCAATATTGTAAATCTGACACTTGCATTTCAGAAATAAAATTCTGAGGTACTATATATTGAGCACTTTGCCTGGGAAAAGATCTGAGAGGATTAGTGAATTTGTAATGTAAAGAGAGGTAAAGCTTTTGGAATAAGGAGGTGGTCATCCCTTGGTCAAATCCAAAGAATAGTCTGGTGTTCTTTGCTGAAGCCCACATTTTCAGAAGGATGTTGATGGGCAGGACAGTATCCAGATATGGTTAATTTTCATAATAAAGAGCTTGTAACACATGATACCTTGAGATTGGCTGAACAAGTGGTTAAAGTGTTTATCCTGGCAAGATTGGAGCAGGAAGTAATAGAATAATTCTCTTTAAGTACATGAAAGGCCCAAAATATGCAAGAGAAATTAGATTTGTTTTGTTTGACCCCCAAGGGCAGACCTGAAATCAATGTATACATTAAGCCTAAATTTGAGTTTGAGCTAAAGAAAAATGCTGAAGGAATTGGAGCTATCCAAAAGTGGAATGACTGCCATTGTTGGTAGTGGAAGGTCTTGTTGGAAGTCTTTAACCAGAGGTTGACAGTTAAGTGACAATCATCATATGTTATCAAGTATGTAGTTTGAATTAAGTGGTGACTGGGTTTCTTTTAATTTGGAAATTCTCTGATTCTCCCTTGACAATAACTGCTCATGATAACGAGGCTGTCAACAAAATATTTTGAGAAATTCATTAAGGGAAGCGATGGACACGTTCAGGGGTGAACCTGCCTTGACCAAGGGACCTTTCAGTCTGTGATTATATGTCATTGAAATAAAATCACATTGGCAGAGAACTGAGGTGGAGAAATTTAGGAAGTTAATTCAAATGGTCAAGTGACCAGTTTTTGATCTTCTATAATTCCTGAAAATGGAACATCACAAAGTTGTGTTGTTGGAATACTTGCAGGAGTGAGTTGTACAATTTGAGGGTTTCCTTGGAGAATACTCAGGAACCTCTGCTTAGTTCATCAGTGCTTTTTTGTATGAGGGAGAAGGTGCTTCTGTCTTTGTGTTGCATGTGAAAAGGCTGGTTCACGAGTTGGGACTCAAAGATGAGTGACTGTGGAGGAGATAAACGTATTGCTCCAAAGAGGCGCCATGTCATTATCAATGTTTGCCATCACATGGTAGTGGTGAAAAACACTCGTTTACTTAAAATAGAAAAACCGTTGAATTGGCATTCAGGGACTCTTCCCCATTTATTATCAGCAAATGCTAAATAGATGCCTCTTATGTCCTGGTAAGAGTAAGTTAGAGGGGACTGCAAAGCAATAAGAAAACTAACCATACACAAATGGAACACATTTCAAGCAAACATTAGTGGGACAAAATCTGAGGGTTAGCCCTTGGTCTCCTCCAGTCAGGAATAGGGCTCTCAAAGTGCTTTCAGTTCAAGGGGTGTGGCTCTAGGTCTGAGGGTGTCTGGCATTAGACCCACTGCTGACGCCTAGTGGTATAAGTGCAAGTAGCACATAGGAAACTCCCTGAAGCTTGCAACAGTGTAATGGTGGGGCTTGGTTCTTTTCCTGTATGTAGAAATAATAATAGTGATGATAAGAATAACTCCCATTTACGTAGCAATTAACTCTGTGCCAGGCACAATGCTAAGCCCTTGATGAGCAGTTTACAATTACTTCATGTGATTCCCACAACTGGGAGAGGGAGCTGCTATTATCATCCCCATTTTACAGTTGAGGCAATAAAGGAAAAATGACTTGTCCAGGGTCACCTGATCAGACAAAGACAAAACAGGATGTTGTTGGAAATATGTTAGTGTTAAGTGGGGATGGTAGCACCTAATTTTATAGGTGGTGAATTCGGGAACATATATTCATGTTACAATTGTGGTTTCCTTCAGGAACTTCCAGGGGAGGCAGGATAACAGACTGGACTCTGGAACAAGAAAGTCTGAGTTCAGATTCTGCCAATAAAACACACTAGACAGTTAACTTCACCTTTCAATCCTCTGGGCAATATTCTGTCACTATAAACTTCAAGATAATTGCTGATCCTCTGATTGGTAGAAGTTTTCTCCCTGGGCATTGCCTAATCAGCTACCATCAAACAAAGCCAGGCTCAAGCAACATGGAGCCTTATAATTTTGAGGCCTCAGATAATGAGTACTCAAATAATGAGTAACATATATTTTGTTTTATGTATTCGTATACATATGCTTTATTCTACCAGAAGATTTTTTCTGACTAAAATAATAGAAATCATAAGACATTTAAATATATGACGGTGTACATACATACACATATGAAATTCATTGGTTCAGTCCTTGGCAATGACTTTATCTACCTCTAATTTCTTCTAGTAAATATGTCTGTGTGTGTGTGTGTGTGTGTGTGTGTGTGTGTGTGAGAAACCATCAATTTCATTTCCGCACACTTTGGATTAAGCACCACTACGAGCAAGACACTGTGCTAATCTCTTAACCAATATTTCCTTTGATCGTCACAACAACTGTAGGATATGGGTATTACTACTTTCATTTTACTGTCTTGCCCAGGACACACCAGTAAACTGCCAGGGGCCAGGTTTGAACTTAGGTAGCCTTGACTCCAGCCCAGCAGCCACCTCATTGCCCTCATTTCATAGAAAAGTAGATTTAGCAGAAAACAAGGAAACATACATTTTACAGAGGATACAAAAAGGAATAGTGATTTTTGGTGTTGTTTTCTCCCATTTCTCCCTGAAATGGATGGGGAGAAGTATTTCACTCCTATATTCATCAATAAATATGGGAAAATGAGAAAGCAAAGGTATTTAATGAGGAAACTTCTTTAACTAAAGAGTCATACACAGGAGCACAAAGACTGCTTTATGTAAGTTAGGATGAAAAAATTATACGTTTTAATAAATATCCCTTCTTGGTTCTTACTGAGAATTTAAAACAGATTTTTAAAAGAAAGCAACCACCCCTCACGTCATTTTAGAAATTTTCTTAGGAAAGAACTGAGATCATTTCTGATTATCTCTCCTGCCAGAAATCTTGAACTCCCCCCCACAGAGTGAGCTGAGTTTAGCAACTGAATATTTATGCAAATGAGAGAAAAAAACATGGTAAAATATATTTTTTTCATTACTGCTTTTAAAAAGCCTAGGTGAATCTACAGTGTGAGGGGAAGGGGATATTATGATCAAATATGTAATGGAAGAAAAACACATTAACCAAGGAAACTTTTGTCATTACTTCACAATCTCTTGTCTTGTCCTTGAACAGGTGTTAAGAATTTAAATCCATGGAAAGAAAATATGTACATACACATACCTGTGGCAGACTTACATACTGGTGCATGTGTATGTTTATGTATGGATATAGGTAGATACAGTCGTAAATAGAGATTAGATATAGATATGGACATGAATATAGATATACATTTGAGATACAAGTTACATATGAATAGGGATATAAAGATATGCACATGGATATAGATACACATACAGATATGATATAGATAGATACAGATAGAGATATGGATATAGATACAAACAAATATAGATATAGATGTGATATTGACGTGAACATGAATATAAATATACGTGAAGATAGGTATAGGTACAGATATAGATTGAATATATATATATATGGAAATAGGAATGTACACAGGTTAGACAGGGAAATAGATAGGGACTCAGATATAAATATGGATATGAATATTGATACCCTGATATAGATATGTAGATACAGATAGAGATTAGCTATAGATATGGACAAGAATGTAGATATAGATAAATATAGGTAAAGATACAGATTGGACAGAGATATGGAAATAGAAACATGGAGATTAGACTGAGATATATAGATAGGGACATAGACATAGATATGGATATGAATATATGTGCATAGATATAGATATGAATATAGAGATGTAGATAGGGATATGGATATAGATGTTGATAGGTATATAAATAATCTAGGAATGGAAAGAGCTAGCTAATAGGGTAAGTTCAGGAAAACTCATTAACACCAAAATCTTTCAGTGCCCATGTCCCAAGGGAAAACACCACACCTTCTCTCAATCTGTAGGTACTGAAGGTTATGAGTCTAGCCCTGTCTCAACCCTCAGCTGCAGGGGAACATGGAAGGGTAGTAACTTGCTCCTCTGCTCTCCACTAAAGGTCGCTCACCTTGCTGTCTGGCTCACCTTTGTTGATCACCTCAGATACACGGAGGGTTTGGAGCTTCTGTCTCCACTGCTCCCAACTTGGGTGGTGGGGTGTTCCTGGACAGAAGGAAGGTGGTACAACTATGTCTCAAGCCAGGGCCTCAGGCACTGGGGACCTCTAGGAACTGAGTCAGTTCAGCTGCCTGGGTGTTATTCTCCTGGCCTCAGCAAGAGGGGAGGAGGATTCTCACAAGCCATAAAATCTTTAAATCCAGGAGGCCTCTGCTGGGATGTCAAACGCCATGTCACTGTCTTCCCCTGCTTCAACCTCCTCCTCCAAGAATCTCCAGCATCCTTGTAAAACTCCTTCTTGGTCATCACAGAGGTGGAGCACACAAAGGAGAGGATCATGACTGGGGGCCAGGAGTGAGAGACACAGGCTTTTTCCCTCTCTCCATTAACTCCCCCACCCCCAAACTAGGCTTTAAATGCAGAGGGCAGCTTTGGATATTGGGGTTGACCAACTGGGTCCTCATTGGTCAGGAGGAAGTGACTAAACAGCAAACTTCTTACAGCAATCTAAGGCAAAACTTATGGGGGCCACACAGAAATGGCTGTCTGTACAGGATCCAGGTTTGGACAATGGTCTCTGACCCCTGTGCTGGTCACAGTCAACTCATCGACACAGAAGGAAAGCTGTGGAGCTGGAATCGAAATGAGAAGTGGCAGATGGGACATGGTGATACCAAGAGAGTGGAAGCCCCCACATTCATGGAAGTGCTCAGCAAGGAAGTGATGGAGTCCACTGACTGTGGTAGGAAACACACTCTGGCTTTGACAGAAACTGACTTCATGTTTCCATTTGGAGAGAACAAGATGGGGCAACTTCGCCTTGGCAACCAAAACAATGCCATTCTCAGGCCTGCCCAGATAATGTACAATGGCCAGCCAAATACCAAAGTGACTTGTGAGGCTGAATTCAGCATGATAACAGACTGCAAAGAAAACTTCTGCTCCTTTGGGTGCCCTGAATGTGGTCAGCTGGGACACAATTCTGAAGGGAAATTCATTGCTACAGGCTTTCCAGGCTCCTCCAGGCAGTAGACATTGCCAGTGTGCCTTGGAACACAAACAAGACAGATGAGAAGAGATTACTCAGTGAAACGTTGCCCGATGCTCTTATGTGTTGGTCTTCCCAAGGTTGCATTTTATACGCAAATTCAACATTGACTACGTTTTTACTGTATGATCTCCAAAGCTTTACTGACTCCCTTTCTCTCTTTTCTCCCTTCTCCCAACCCAAATGTCCAGCTAAAATATTGCTTCTTAGTTGACGACTTAGCATTCCTAAAAAAAGAAAAACAAAAAACACAAAAAACCTTCCAAGAGCATCATTGTAAAAATCCCCACTTCCAAGAATGTCACTGTAAAAAAAGAATCCCTCTTTCAAACGCATCCTCCTGTTCCACATGTAAACAGATTCCTGAGAGGCTCTTTGCAACTAAATACACCTACTCATGCAAGTTTTGCTTTCATATTGACTCCAACAGTGACATTTTCCAGGGCTGGCTATTATGCTAACAGCCTAATAATTGAATTTTTATCTAGTTTCCAAAGTACTAACCTTTGTCTAGAACGGGCATTTAATCATAGAAACAACAGGAGCCTTTTCTAAAGCTTTAAAACAAAGAATTGATCTACAGCTAAATACATGGCCGCCAATATCCTGTGATGTTGAAGGGATGCTGAAAGAATCCTGAACTCACAATCATGTTCCTCTTTGCCACCTGAACGATTTCAGCCTTTTATTTTTCCCAGTCACAGAATCAATATTGGAAGGAAAACCCCAAGTTCCTCTGAAATAATTCATATAACTCATCAACAAAGAGACTCTTCAACAATACCCCCAATGGACCAGAAGAGCAAGGACAGGGAGTCTCTGAGGTTTCCTCCTTCCACAGTGCTTATACAGAACCCACTCCTCGATTGCTCCTCAGAGGTGCCCTTACCTACCTGTCCACCTCCACCTCCACTAACCAATGCTTTGTCCCTCCTCCCTTTGATGCAGCAGAAGCAGCTCAGCCACCCCCACCTCCTGGCCCCTGGCCTCAGCTGCCATTGCGCCGCTACTGCTTCCCCAACTACAGCCCCAGCCACTGCACAGCCTCCACTGCTGCCATGACCATGTCGGCCCCCTCTCAGGTGCAGCAGAACTACCACCAGGACTTGGAAGCTGCCATCAACTGATAGATCAAATGGGAAATCTACGCCTCCTATGTCTAAATCTCCATGTCTTACTACTTACACCAAGATGATGTAGCATTGAAGAAATTTGTGAAGTACTTCCTCTACCAGTCTCAAGAGGAAAGGGAGCATGCTGAGAAGCTGATGAAACTCCAGAACCAGCTTGGTAGCCCATCTTGCTGCAACACATCAAGAAGTCACACCAAGGTGACTGAAAGGGTGGGCTGAATGCAGTGGTATGTGCTTTGCGCTTGGAAAAAAATGTCAATCAGTCATTACTGGAATTGCACAAGCTGACAAATGACAAGAATGACCCCATGTATGTGATTTCATCGAAACCCACTATGGGACGTACAGGTAAAGTCCATCAAACAACTGGGTGATCAAGTGGCCAACCTGGGCAAAATGGGGGCCCCAGATTCTAGCACAGAGGAATATCTTTTGGACAAGCACACCCTTGGGCACAGTGACAATGAGATCTAAGCCAGCCTGGCTTCCCACACACCTGGGAAATGTGGGCATGACTCTTACTGTCTTTCAGTGCATGCATATTTTGGTTATCTGGCCGTAATTTCTACCAAAAAACTACCACCATATACATCTAAATAAAGTGACTAGGCAATAATAAAAAAAAAAGAAAAACAAGCAAAAAAAATGAAAAACAACCCTAATATCCCCAATCAATGCTTATCTCAGACCTTTCAATATCACCAAAATGATGAAGATCACCCAGGATGACCTGAAGAATCCCATTGCATTTTGGACAGCACTCATTACTAGAAAGCCTTCTCTTTGCTTGGAGCTGAAAACTCTACAATTTATTCCCTAAGGTAAGTGGATTTTGATTCTGAAGACCCTGTTCATATTGCAATCATTTCTGGGAAGGGGTTAATACATGAACACTTGGAGCTTAGTTGAGTTTCTCTGGTTTCTGGTTGTCCCTTAGGGGAATAGGGAAGGCTGTGAATGGGACATAGACCTGGCAAATTTTCATATGATAAGGCTATGTTAAAGCAAGGAGTAGGGTATTTTTCAGTAGATAGAGTGTTGAGCCTGGGATCGGAAGACCTGAGTACAAATTCAGCCTCGGACCCTACCAGCTCTATCACCCTGAAAAATTCACTTAATCTTCATTTTCCTTAATCCACTGGGGTTTGGAAATGGCAAACCACTCCATTATTTTTGCCAAGAAAATTCCATGGACTGTATGGTCCACATGCCCATAGTCAGATACAAGTGAGCAGCACCCAGAAGAGTTATAGCAGAGAACACAAAGAGCTGAGAAAATGTGGGCCCGGGCTCAAGTCTGAGATCTTACACTTACTAGCTGGGTGACCTTTCTGGGCCTTGAGTCTCTAATATTGAAAACTGACAGGTTGAATAAGAGAGCTTAAGAACTCTTACACATTTTACAACTCTAAAATTTCTTTAAATTCTTAACTGAGCAATTGAATACTACATTCCTGCTATGGAATTCTCTTGGTTTTAAGTAGATCTAACAAGGGTAGGTGTCCTGTTTTCTCTTTAGTAGAATATTTCCCTTCCCACCTATGTCTGCAGATTCCCTTGATTCCTTTACCTAAGCTCCCTAGCAGAGGACAGCATTGTCAGGGCATCAGGAATCCTATGCTTTCACCTGCTGAACTCACAATAGTTTGTCCTTGGTGATAAGACAGGTGTCATGTCTAAAGAATTTCTTTTCTTTTCAGCCTCAAAAGAGCCAGGGAACAAGTCATTATCAGGTCTGCATCTCTACTGAATATATGAAAATCTTATCTCTGAAGATTTTTCCACATTTTATGTCTGTTGAGGTATTATCGGTACATTGTGTCAGAGTGAAATATTTCCAGGTTCCTGCAATGGTTTATTATTAAAATGAAAATTCCTAGAAGACAGAAGAGACTTTGGGTGAGAGAGTAGATTACACTTGAAAGAATTTAACATGATGTTGTGGTGGAATGGACTTCAGGGGTTATGGAAGTCAACGCTTATTTGAAAAATGAAGAAATTTTCTCCAAAAAACCAAAAATTTTAATATTTGCAAATGTTTTCCTTCTAAGAATCATGTTGAGCTGCTAATGACATTGTCTTCATGCTACAGATGAGAAAATTAAACCTGGGTATTTGAGCCCAAATCCAAGTTCTGCAAACCAATTACTAGGGAAGGATGACTCCAAACCTCAAATACCTTTCTGAATGTCATATGGTACTTTAATAGCTGGAATCTAGAATTCAAGGACAAGCTTCTGATATGCAATCAAGTGTTGTCTCCACTGACCTACCAGACTTCCACTGACAAAGGCTTCCTGGCTGCATTTAGTTTTCATAAATAATATTTGTTTAATTGAACTGAATTGAACTGAGTTCAGCAAATATTTTTCATCATGTCTTCCTTCATTCAACAGGCAGCTGATTCATTTCTATTCTGTGGATGAAAGCTATGCTTGCATTTGTTCTGATCAGTATGTTGATGGATAACATTTGTAGATCTGACCAAGGCCTTTGACACTGTTACTGGTGAGGGATTAAGGAAAGTTAAGTCAAAATTTGATTGCCCAAAGAAGTTCATTAATATTGTATGTCAATTTTGTGATGGCATGTTTGCTCTGGTTCTGGACAATGGACAAAGCTCTCGTGACTTCCTAGTCACCAGTGGAGTGAAACAGGGCTGTCTGCTTCTTCCCATGCTTATTAGCATGATGTTTTCCGCCATGTTGACTAATGCTTTCAATGAGGATTAGCACGACCTCAAGGTCTACTACCGTACTGATGGCAAATTCTTCAATTTGAAAAGACTAAAAGCGAAGACCAAAGTGGAGGGAGTTTTGGAGCATTATTTTCTGTTTTCAGATGATTGTGGACTCAGTGCTGCCTCTGAAGATGAGATGCAACAAAGCATGGATCAATTCTCTGTTGCTTGTGCTAATTTTGGCCTATTAATTAATACCAAAGAAACACAGGTGTTCCATCAGGCACCACCACACTATCTGTACATGAAAGCATCAGTTACAACAAATGGAGGAGTTTTGAAAGCTGTGAATAAGTTCGCTTCTCTTGGTACTGTACTTTCCAAGGATGAACACATTGACAATGAGGTTGATGCACACATTTCTAGAGTTCGCTCAGTGTTCGGGAGGCTCTGAAGAAAAGTTTGGGAGAGAAGAGGTATCAGACTGACTACCACGCTGAAAGTCTACAGAGCCATTGTGATGACCTCATTGTTGTGTGCTTCTGAAACAAGGAAAGTCTACCAGTGCCATGCCAAGAAACTGAATCATTTCCATTGGAATTATCTTAGGAAGATTCTGAGGATCACATGGCAGGATAAGGTAGGAGATACTGGAGTCCTTGCTAGAACTGAATTACCAAGTATTCAAACTATGCTTGAGAGGGTGCAACTCTGATGGGGTGGCCTAGATGTTTGAATGCCAAATGTTAGCTTGCCAAAATGATTATTATATGGAGATTTCACATGGGACAGGAGATCACATGGTGGCCACAGGGAATGATATCAGTACACTCTCAAAAACTGTGGATTTATCTATGCAACATTGGAGACACTGGCACAGGACGGCTCAGCATGGTAGGCCCACATCAGAAAGGGTGCCGTACGCTTTGAGCAAAGCAGGATTGAGGCAGCACAAAGCAAATGCAGGAAACAGAAATTTGGAATATTCACCTCAAATATTCACATGGACTCTCTGAGTCCCACCTGTAGCAGAGCATTGTCAGTTCATATTGGTGTATTCAGCCACAGTCAGACACACTAAAATTCCATTTCATCTTGGAAATTGCATCCAAAAAAACAAAAAAAACCAAAAAACCAAAGTCATAAAAACTAAAAAAGAAAAAACCTTCTTCCAAGAGCATCCTTTTAAAATTCCCCACTTTGAAGAATGTCACTATAAAAAAAGAATCCCTCTTCTAAAGGGATCCTCCTGCTCCACATGGAAAAAGATTCTAGAGAGGCTCTTTGCAGCTAAATACACCTACTCATGCAAGTTTTCCTTTCATATTGACTCCAACAGTGACATTTTCCAGGGCTAGCTATTGTGCTAACAGCCTAACGACTGAATTTTCATCTAGTTTCCTACGTACTAAGTTTTGTCTAGAACAGGTATTTAATCATTGAAACAACATGAGACTTTTCTAAAGCTTTAAAACCAAGAATTGACCTACAGCTAAATATATGGCCTCCAATATCCTGTGATGTTGAAGGGATGCTGAAAGAACCATGAACTCACAATCCATGCTCCTCTTGGCCAGGTAAATGATTTCAAACTTTTATTTTTCCAGAGTTGCAGAATCAATATTGGAAGGAAAACCCCAGGTTCCCTTGAAATAATTCATATAACTCATCAACAAAGAGACTCTTCAACAATACTCCCAATGGACCAGAAGAGTAGGGAAAGGGAGTCTCTGAGGTTTCCTACTTCCACAGTGCTTATACAGAACCCACTCCTCCATTTTTCCCCACAGGTGCCCTTACCTACCTGTTCACCTACACCTCCAATAACCAACACTTCCTCCCTCCTCCCTTTGATTCAGCAGAAGCAGCTCACCTGCCCCGAGCTCCTGGATCCTGGCTTCAGCTGCCATAGCTGCCTCTACAACTTCCCCAACTTCAGCCCCAGCCACTGCACAGCCTCCACTGCTGCCATGACAACAATCGGCCTCCTCTCAGGTGCAGCAGAACTACCACCAGGACTTGCAAGCTGCCATCAACTGCTACATCAAACGGGAACTCTATGCCTCCCATGTCTATCTCTCCATGTCTTACTACTTACACCAAGATGATGTATCATTGAAGAACTTTGTGAAGTACTTCCTCTACCAGTCTCAGGAGGAAAGGGAGCATGCTGAGAAGCTGATGAAACTCCAGAACCAGCTTGGCAGCCCCATCTTCCTGCAACACATCAAGAAGTCACACCAAGGTGACTGAAAGAGTAGGCTGAATGCAGTGGAATGTCCTCTGTACTTGGAAAAAAATGTCAGTCAGTCATTACTGGAATTGTACAAGTTAACAAATGACAAGAATGACCCCATTTATGTGATTTCATCTAAACCCACTATTTGGACGAACAGGTAATGTCCATCACACAACTGGGTGATCACGTAGCCAACCTGGGCAAAATGACAGCCCCAGATTCTATCACAGAGGAATATCTTTTTGACAAGCACATCCTTGGGGACAGTGACAATGAGAGCTCAGCCAACTTGGCTTCCCCCACATCTGGGAACTGTGTGCATGACCCTTCCTATCTTTCAGTGCACGTATATTTTGGTTATCTAGCCATAAGTTGTACCAAAAAATTACCACATTTACATCTCAATGAAGTGACTAGTTACTCATCCAAAAAAAAAAAAAACCAAATATCAAGCCAATATCCCTAATCGATGCTTATCTGAAACCTTTAAAGATCACCACAATAATGATCACCCAGGATGACCTCAGGAATCTCATTGCATTTTGGACAGCCCTCATTATTAGAAAGTCTTCTCTTTGCATGGAGCTGAAAACTCTACAATTTATTCCCTGAGGTAAGGGGATTTTCTTTCTGAAGACCCTGTTCTTATGCAATCATGTCTGGGGAAGGGGTGAATAGATGAACACTTGGAGCTTAGTTGATTTTCTCTAGTTTCTGGTTGTCCCTTAGGGGAATAGGGAAGGCCATGAATGGGATATATACCTGGTCAATTATCCTATGATAAGGCTGTATCAAATCAGGGAGTAGGGCATCTATCAGTACATAGAGAGTTGAGTCTGGGATCAGAAGACCTGAGTACAAATTCAACCTCAGGCCCTACCAACTCTATCACCCTGGGCAATTCACTTAACCTCCAGTTTCCTTAATCTACTGGGGTTTGGAAATGGCAAACCACTCCATTATTTTTGCCAAGAAAACCCCAAAGACTGTATGGTCCACATGGCCACAGTCAGACACAAGTGAACAATAGCAAGAAGAGGTAGAGCAGAGAACACAAGGAGCTGAGAAAGTGTGGGCCCAGGCTCACGTCTGAGATCTTACACTTACCCTCTAGGTGACCTTTCTGGGCCTTGAGTCTTTAATATTCAAAATTGACAGGTTGAATAAGAGATCTTAAGGATTCTTTCACATTTTACAAGTCTAAAATTTCTTACACTTCTTCACTGAGCAATTAAATACTACAGTTCTGCTGTGGAATTCTCTTGGTTTTAAATAGATCTAACAATGGTAGGTGTCCTGTTTTCTCTTTAGTAGAATATTTCCCATGCCACCTGTGTCTGTAGATTCCCTTGATACCCTTACTTAAGCTACCTACCAGAGGACAGCATTTTCAGGGCATTAGGAATACTATGCTTTCACCTGCTGAACTCATAATAGTTTGTGCTTGGTGACAAGACAAGTATCATGACTTAAGAATTTCTTTTCTTTTCAGCCTCAAAAGAATCAGGGGACATGTCATTATCAGCTCTGAATCTCTGCTGAATATATAAAAATCTTGTCTCTGAAGATTTATCCACATTTTATATCTATTGAGATATTGTTGGTACGTTGTGTCAGAGTGAAATATTTCCAGGTTCCTGCAGAGGTCAATTATGAAAATAAAAATTCCTAGAAGCCAGAAGAGACCTTGGGTGAGGGAACAGATTACACTTGAAAGAAATTTAACACCATAGTGTGGTGGTATGGACATTAAGGGTTATCTCAGTCAACTCTTATTTGAAAAATGAAGAAATTTTCTACAAAAAAAACATAAATTTTAATATTTGCAAACTTTGTCCTCCTAACAATCATGTTGAGCTTCCAATGTCATTGTCTTCATGCTGCAGAAGATGAGAAAATTAAACCTGGGTATTTGAGCCCAAATCTAAATTCTGCAAACCAGCTCCTAGGGAAGAATGACTCCAACCCTCAAAGTGGAGAAATGTCTTTCTGAATGTCACATGGTACTTTAACAGCTGGGATCCAGAATTCAAGGACAGGCTTCTGCTATGCAATCAAATGTTCTCTCCACTGACCTACACAGACTTCCATTGACAAAGGCATCCTGGCTACATTGAGGTTGCATGATTGATATTTCTTAAATTGAACTGAATTGAACTGAGTTGAGCAAATACTCTTCATCATGTCTTGTTTCATTCAACAGGCAGCTGATTCATTTCTATTCTGTTGATGAAAATTATGCTTCCATTTGTTCTGATGAGTATGTTGATGGATACCATTTGTAGATATGACCAATGCCTTTGACACTGTTACTGGCGAGGGATTAAGGAAAGTTATGTCAAAATTTGATTGCCCAAAGAAGTTCATCAATATTTTATATCAATTTCACCATGGCATGTTTTCCTTGCTTCTGGACAATGGGCAAAGCTCTCAGGACTTCCCACTCACCGGTGGAGTGAAACAGGGCTGTATACTTGTTCCCATGCTTATTAGCATGATGTTTTCAACCATGTTGACTAATGTTTTCAATGAGGATGAGCATAACCTCAAGGTCTACAACTGTACTGATGACAAGTTCTTCAATTTGAAAAGGCTACAAGCCAAGAACAAAGTGGAAGGAGTGTTGGAGCATAATTTTCAGTTTGCAGATGATTGTGTACTCGATGCAGCCTCTGAAGGTGAGATGCAACAAAACACGGATCAATTCTCTGTTGCTTGTGCTAATTTTGGCCTAATAATTGATACCAAAAAACACAGGTGCTCCATCAGCCACCTCCACACTATTTGTAAGTGAAACCATTGGTTACAACAATTGGAGAAGTTTTGAAAGCTGTGAGTAAGTTCACTTATCTTGGTAGTGTACTTTCCAGGGATGAACACATTGACAATGAGGTGGATGCGCACATTGACAGAGCTAGCTCAGTGTTTGGAAGGCTCTGAAGAAAAGTTTGGGAAAGAAGAGGTATCAGACTGACGACCAAACTTAAACTCTACAAAGGCATTGTGATGACCTCATTGTTGTGTCCTTGTGAAACAAGGAAAGTCTACCAGTGCCTTGTCAAGAAACTGAATCGCTTCCATTGGAACTATCTTAGGAAGATTCTGAGGATCACCTGGTAGGATAGGTTAGGAGACACTTAAGTCCTTGCTAGAATTCAATTACCAAGTATTCAAACTATGCTTGAGAAGGTGCAACTCTGATGGGCTGGCCAAGATGTTTGAATGCATAACGTTGACTTGCCAAAAAGACTTTTTTATGGAGAATTTGCAAGGGGCAGGAGATCGCATGGTGGCCTGAAGGAATGATGCCAGGACACTCTCAAGAACTTTGGATTTGACTGTGCAACATTGGAGACACTGGAAGAGGACGACTCAGCATGGCATGCCCACATCAGAAAGGGTGCTGTGCACTTTGAGCAAAGCAGGCTAGAGACAGCACAAAGCAAACACAGGATGCGGAAATTTGGAATATTTACCCCAAATATTCACATGGACTCTCTGTGCCCCACCTGTGGTAGAGCATTCTGAGCTCATATTGGTGTGATCAGCACAGTCAGACACATTGAAATTCCACTTTATCTTGGAAATTCCATCCAGAAACAAAAACGAACAAAAACCCCCCAAAAACAAAGAAACATAAATAAAACAAATAAACAAAAACCTTCCAAGAGATCCTTGTAAAAATCCCCACTTCCAAGAATGTCACTCTAAGACAAGAATCCCTCCAAAAGCATCCTCCTGCTCCACACGGAAACAAATTCCAGAGAAGCTCTTTGCAACTAAATACACCTACTCCTGCAAGTTTTGCTTTCATATGAACTCCGACAATGACATTTTCCAAGGCGAGCTCTTGTGCTAACAGCCTAACAACTGAATTTTTATCTAGCTGCCTAAGTACTAAGTTTTGTCTAGAACAGGTATTTAATCATACAAACAACACTGGCCTTTTCTAAAGCTTTAAAACCAAGAATTGACCTACAGCTAAAGACATGGCCACCAATATCCTGTGATGTTGAAGGGATGCTGAAAGAATCCCAAACTCACAATCCATGCTCCTCTTTGCCAGCTAAATGATTTCAACCTTTTATTTTTCCGTAGTCACAGAAGCAATATTGGAAGGAAAACCCCAAGTTCCTCTGAAATACTTCATACAACTCATCAACAAAGAAACTCTTCAACAATACTCCCAACCGACCAGAAGAGCAGGGAAAGGGAGTCTCTGAGGTTTCCTATATCAACAGTGCTTATACAGAACCCGCTGCTCCATTTCTATCCAGAGCTGCCATTACCCACTTGTCCACCTACACCTCCACTGACCAACACTTAGTCCATCCTCCCTTCCATGCAGCAGAAGCAGCTCAGCCACCCCCAGCCCCTGGTCCCTGGCTTCAGCTGCCTTTGCTACCTCCACCACCTGCTCAACTTCAGCCCCAGCCACTACACAGCCTCCACCCCTGCCATGACCACATTGGCCCATTCTCAGATGAGGCAGAACTACCACCAGGATTTGGAGGCCACCATCAAACACTATATCAAACAGGAGCTCTACTATTCCTATGTCTAACTCTCCATGTCTTACTACTTTGACCAAGA